>NC_071353.1:51590132-52190132 GCF_943734655.1 Sabethes cyaneus | reverse complement strand
TGTTGTGTGTCTCGTCTCTGCGGTGTAAAATGCCCCACCTGCAGTATAATGTGCCCAATGCGGTAATTTGAGTATTTCAGCTGTGGCATTTTGCACCGCGTAGTTGAATAACCTAGAATTTGGACGTTGGTAATCAATTATTCCCACCACGGTTACTCTACAATACTAATTGAATTAAATAATGGCAATTGACTTCAACTTAGATCTATTTACCTATGTTTATAGCCATATTTGCAAGGGGGGCAAATTGCACCACCGCAAGTGGGACATATTGGCTTGCTTTTACTTATTTGGAAAAATATTTAATGCTAAAGCAAATCAAGCGTTTCATACCGCAATTTTTGGCAGGGATGTCTTTTTAAAGTTTACTTCACGCAATCGAATCGCAACAACCGGTTATTTACAGATTTTGACAAGAAAATAGCTTATGGAAACGACACCAAAAGTTACATCGGAAGCTGCTCAAAAACAAATTTATTTTTGTTTTGTTTTTACAGCATCTGGCAACTGTCATACTTGCATAGTAGGCTAGTTCCATCAAATACTATGGTTTCTGGGTGGTTTTTCATTTTAATTTAGCTTGTTTAGGGAAAAACGAAGGGAGGGCACATTGCCCGAGCAGGGTTTTAAAGCAAATTGAAAACAAAATTTGATATCTTGATCTAACGGATTTTGAATACTCGGTGTGATTTCATTTTGGTCGACTTAGCGGTTAAAATATCAAAATTGCTTGCAAAAATTCCACTCCGTGAAATTAAATTGAATACTACTTTTGCTATCAAAAATATCAAACGGAATACTAATCTTGCTGTTACACAATATTAATAGGAAAGCAGAATTAGTTATCATTTTACTATCATATCATCATCATTTTGCTATCATTATCTAATTTGAACCAACCATTTTACAAGAAAAAAATAGAAGTGAAAATAGATTAATTTAAATATTGAAGGTTTATTTACATCATATATAGAATCTGCCAACACATTTTCTTTCAATAAAAATGAAATGAGCAAAATGATAGCACAGTCTGATACATCATAAGTGCCATTTTGAGTTGGTAACAAAACATGTTTTCTAGTTGATATCAACAGCAGAATATGTAATAATTTTGATATACTTTTGTTGTCAATCCTTGCTCGGGTGGCCAGGGGGGGCACGTTATACACAATTCCCCTAGCAATAATGGTAGAACCAATCTGAATAAGTTTTGCTCAACGTTTAACTTTCCAATGAAATGTTCACATTTTATTTCATCATTTGTCGAGTATTAAGAACAGTACCTTTTTCAATTCACTATACCTATTCATCATCTTTTTGATCTAGATTTATCATTATCAAAGTTATTGTTATTAACTTAGCAATAAAACATCAAAAGTGGGTCAGTTTTAGGAATAGATGGAAGAAAAACTGGATCAGAAAATACAGAACGATACACTTATACAGTCAGTCCACAATCATGGGTCACACGCAATTATGAGTCATTTTAGCATATTCTGCCGATTAATGCTCGAATATTATACTAATTGATTGATAAAATCGTTACTCATAAGTAGCACTAATAATTTGATCAATCATTAGGTGATATATAAATGTAAAATATAATTAATTCATCGACTCAAAGGAACTGAGCTCCTTTTGTTCGAGAGTTTTAATGCTCTCACAAAACTTGGCTCTGATTTTTCTTTTAACCTTGAATAGCTCAGCGTTGTATTTAAGATGACTCAATTAGACGTGATTTTGGCCCTGTTAAACACACGCCTAGTCGCCCGTTGCTAAGCGTCTCATTTCTTTAACGCACCTCGGGACTTACTGTCCACATGCTTATTTTACAATTTGAATTTAAAGTAACTATGATCCTATTTGGCAGGTCAACTGAAGTTCGTATTCTATTGTAACCAATATTATTCCTGAACGGGACTTCAATTGGTTTACCTCAGATTATTGAAATGTTCTGTCTTGTCTTACATGCTTGCTTACTTACTTAAGGCCCAAACACAATGCATACGGATTTTACTACGTTGCGGATATTTGACAGAAAACCCATGGAAAAACTGTCAAATTGCCGCAACGTAGTAAAATCCGTATGCATTGTGTCTGGGCCTTTACTGACTTGCAAATTTGTGATGCCCTCTACGATTTCTTCTTCGTCACGTCTCATGCCCATAAAGAACTACCTGCCTAATTAGTGTTTGGTATATGATACACTTAGTACGGAGGTTAAGCTTTCCAAACCATAACATCTTATAAACTCCATAGTAAGCACCACTTCCGGCAAGAGTACTTCAGCGGATTTTTCTGCTGCAGTTGCTACCCCGAAAAAAAATTACATTACATTTTGTACTAGAAACAAAGCGCCTACAACAGTTTTACTGTGGACATTAAAACTTATGGTAAATTTATTGTAAAAGTGTCTCAAATTCAAATTGTATTCATATTTTTGTTTCTTATTTTATGGAAAAATTCCACATTCCGTCACAAATTTACTGCCTTGGTTTTGCCGCTTAAAAAATTACCATAAAAGGACGATAACTTTGCTGTAAATGAAAATTTTTTTCGCGAAAAAATAGATTTTTGTTATTGCTAATACACTTAACAATCCATCATTTTTATGGTACAATCTCTCAAATTTTATTGTTTTTACTGTACTTTGTATCTTACTGTTACAATAATTTGTATCTTCGTGTTACGGTTATTTATTTCCGAGGCCCCGCGCTATGTCTGAAAGCACTTATTATTGAACGTTCATGTACCTCAGATTTCACTTCACAGGGGGCTCTATTCTCACAGTCACCTCACTCAGCTCACTACTCTCACGTGCCCTATTCTGGCAGTCACCCTCACCTCACCTAACAGCTCCCCATTTGATTTGTATAGTCACCCAGGTGAGCGGAGTCACCTAGGTGACTCTGAGAATCGCAAACTGTGCTCTCACCCAAAAAATTTAGGTGAGGTGACTATGAGAATAGAATGTTAGTATTGGCCAAAACAATGAATTTAACAAAGGACCTAAAATGTTTCATCGTGGGTTTTTTACAAAACCTTATTTTATAGTATTGCAGATTTTCGGCTTTCCAGTCAGTTTTGTATTGAAAACGGCTTTTTTATACTGCCTGACGTTTCGGCCCTTGGTTTTGGCCTTTTTCAAAGGTAATATGGTTACGTTTTCTTGTCTAATCGGTGATTGCCAACAGAAGGAAATTCAAATTTTAACAGCTCCAAATGCATTGGTTTAGTGACAAAATTATGTACACACCTAAACCTTATGACCATAGTGCACAAGATTATATAAGGGTCATCCCCTCTCAAGTGATCTTACCCGTTGTAATCAATCATCTCCGATTTCAACCAAATTTGATATAATTGCTCAGTCCGATCCTACTTTCAATTTCCCAAAGTTTTGTCCGGATCCCTCTTGCAGTGATGCTTCTTCATTTTTCTCAGATTTTCAAAAAAAATGATTTCGAATTGAACATAAAAACTTAAATTCCTAATTTAATTCCGTTACGGGGCTCATAAATTATTTTCACCAACGTGACATAGGGCATATATACGTATATTCATAACAAAAGCATTAACAATCGCAAGTCGAAATAACATTTGCATATTAAAGTCAAAAGAGACTCACACAAATCTTTAAATTCGTTCAATTTCCAAAACATATTGCTTGTTCTAAGTTATCCCGTTGAAGGGGTTACTAGCAATACTAGTTAAAATGTCTACAACAGCCAATATTGATTGCATATTTTTTCTCAATATGTGAAATTATTCTATCCTAGACCAAATAATATCGTATTAATTAAATGTCTTCAAATGTGCTGCAGATAAGTTTTTGCTTGCACTCAAGGTTGAGAATTGTTGCAAGTAACCCCTGTTGACGGTATCTTTTTTTATAAATTTTTAAACGCGCTGTGAATGTTAATATCAGTTTTTATTTAATTTGGTTCTCTGTGTCATGATTCGCGACACTTTTGCTGGAACTACCCAATTTATAAACTTCAAGGCGGAGTATGATTCAGTTGAACGAAATGAGCTATGGCGGTTTATGCCTGAACATGGTTTTCCAACAAAACTGACTATGCTGACACGTGCTACCCTTGATGGATCAAAATCAAGTGTTAGAATGGCGAGCGAGACAGTGAACTCGTTTGTGACGTTAGATGATTTGAAGCAAGGTGGTGGGCTATCGAATTTGCTATTCACTATTGCATTAGAAGGTGATATTAAAAGGGCAGGCATGCAAAGAAGTGGTACTACCATCACGAAATCTCATATGCTTTTAGGATTCGTGGAGGACATCGATATCATCGGTGTTAATCGTAGAGCTGTGGAGCAGTACACGCATCTTAAGAAGGAAACTGCGAAGATAGGGCTTGTCGTAAACTCTGCCAAAACGTAGTATTTGGCGGCTGGTAGAGAGTGTGGTAGCCCTTCGGGTGTTGGAACGGCGGTGGTGATAAATGGAGATACTTTTGAAGTGGTCGGCGAATTTGTTGAATTATTGACATGAGACAATGATGTGAGCCGTGAAATAAAAGGGCACATAGCGGCGCACCGTGGAATGAAACCCAAATTTAGGCGGACAAAAGTCATTACGCTAAAGCCGTTGGTCCTAGGAATATAGTATCTTTAATTAAGATAAATACAAACATTTAGACTTATTTTCGCCTTTTTAATTCATTCTGTTAACGTAAAAATTGTAATATTGGTAAGAATTTTCCTTAATTATTCAATACGGTCTAGCAAAAAAGGGTCAACCTGGACCGATGCAATCTCAATCAATTTCGGTGGCCAATATATTGCTAAACATCTATACAAAATTTAATTTGCTGCTTTTGGGCAGTGTTTACGTAATTGTCATTTGAAAAATGCATATTTTTTTAGAAAAAATGCCTATAGCACCAGAACCGAAGGAGATAGCAACTTCATTCTTTCAAACAAAATGTGCGTGTTCATTGGATGTGAAAGTGCTCAGAAGACAAAATTTGTGAGAAATAAACACGAAAGGAGATATTAAGAAAAAACGAATTTTTTCGGTCCACCCTGTCCAAAAAAGTTTGAATTACTCCATCCTATCGACCGTAAGAGATAGGACTTTCATTTCTTTAGCAAAGTAATTTAAAATTTAATGTATTTAACTTTGCTGAACATTTTATTCAGCTAACTTAAGCCATAAAAAAGTTTATGTTTTGAACTCGCTTATTGTTATGGCCATCCTAATGCCATATACATGAAAAAACTGCGGAAGCTGAAATAACGAATTTTCTCCGAAGATACTATATACCTAGAACTAACGGTTTTAGCGTAATGACTTTTGTCCACCTAGATTTGGGTTTCATCGCACGGTGCGGCAGCTGCCAACAGGACCTTCTATGCATTACAAAGCCAGTTGCCTGCAACTCCGCACGAAACTCCGATTCTATAAGATGCTAATTCTCCAGGAGCAAGGGACACGAAGCGTGGATATTGAAAGAGAATCACCGACGCACAGAACAGAAGTGGAAGTAGAAATCCAAACACGTACATATTACTTTCTACAGATACTAGCGAACCTGGCGGTAGCGAGTCACTTTTTTCCACGAAAACACACGAACGCATACGAATGCACACGAAAGCATGTGAAAGCTGCTATGCGATTGGCAGCGAGCGTTCTGCTTATATTGCTGTTAGAAGCAAATCTATGCGAAAACCTTCCCAAAGAAAAATAAAAACAAAAAAGACTCTGTTACCAGTTTTGATCGCCGAATCGTTCGGACTTCCACTTCTGTTCTGTGACCGACGTGCACTTGATGTTTTTTACTGTAGGGTCCTGCGATCAATTCTTGACGGCATATTAGAAGATTGAGTGAAGCGCAGACGCATGAACCATCAAGTTTGCGCTGTATACAAAGATGCGGATGTTGTAAAACGAATAAAACACGACAGGTCAACTTAACGAGGCTGACGGATGACAGACCAGCAAAAACAATATTCAGTAGAGAACCCGACAGAGCCCGTCGACTTCGCTTCGGGTACACCCCGTACCCGTTGGATGAGCGCTGTTGACGAGGATACTAGAACAGCGAGTGTTAAAGGCGACTGGAGGCCCAAAACCGAGAAGCGTGAAGACGACTCCTAAATTCGGCCTAGATTGTCGCCGAAAAAGTAAAGTAAGAAAATTTTGTTTGTCGTTACGGTTCGGTACCTTCCAGAGCTTAAAGACGTGGAGACCGTCACGTTTATTTATTTTTTGGATAAAACAAATGGAAACATACGCCTTCTTTGCCGCATCATGAATTGAAAGCTTCGGCCAACGCTTGACCGTCGCTGGGATGACTTGGTCTCTTGTGGGACGCTTACCACTTGGAACACCGTCAAATCGTGGATTCTCATCTCCCGATCCACCTGTGGGACGCTATCCACGTTCCAATTTCCCTGGGGAAAGCTTTCAAATGTAGCAACTTTTGTAAGACATCTTGAATTTGGTCACCATATTGGATTTTATCAGATAATCGCGGTTTTCGCCATAAGCGCCCAAAAAAATTCCATTTAAAGACCATCGTTTGAAAACTGAGAAAAAGATCACCATTTGAAAGCTCAGATCAAGGTGCCATGAAATGCGTTTATCAAATTAGGTGTACATTAATATTAACAACTTGGATTTGGCCGCCATATTGGATTTTATCATAAAATTGCCTTTTTCGTCATGAGCGCAATAACCGAATTGAATTACACCATTGAAAAGCTGAGAAAAAATACTACAAGTAACATTCATTAATTTAAGTGTGCTAGGCGTTCACTTTTTTTTTGGCGAACGAGGGGTCCACTGTTTCAAGGTATTAAAAGTGTGTTTGGGGCGAATCAACCAACGGTTGAAAGCCCCATCAAATAGTAAATAAATAAATATGTGTAATTCTGATTTTTTTATCGTTTTCAACCAATCAAGCGCAAAAGCTCTAATATTTAAGGACCTCGTGTCAACACTGGCGTCGGTTCAACGTGAATTACTTGTATGTTAACGCAGTGTCTTTAGACTACGTTGAGAATAATTGTCGGTCGATAATACTCACCTTCCGTCAAGTCGCCATTTTTGTATTTTGGGTATTATTCTTTTTTCCTTTTTTATTGTATATGACTCTATACGCGGTTATGACGTAAACTCTTTTTACGGAAAGGGAGGAAATGTCTGATACGAAGAATTATTAATTGGATGAAATCGCCACGGTGTTACCACCATGTACCATGTACAGATTTATGACAGATTTTTGTCATAAACAAAGTAATAAAGACAGGTACAGATTTTTTTAGTGTATATCTTTTTTAGTGTATATTTAGTGTATCTATCAGTGTTGTTACTTAGTAGAAATCATTAGAGGAGCAGCTCTTGGCAATAATGAAAAAAATGGAAGACGAAAAAGGTTTTCACCAGTGCTCGAAAATATTGACAGGCCTGCATGAAGGCGGATATAAAACGCATTCAGCGCATACAGGTTAACCGCTGGTAGTATTCTTTTATCTGTCAGCTCATGGACATGACTACTGAACTGCTAACAGTGTTTCTCTTTCTTAGTATTCTACCTTTCAAAACAACTCATCCGTGAATTACAGTGCCGGATAATTGTTCGACTGACCTGTCAGTCAGTATTCTTGCTCTTGACTGATGTTTAAGATCTCAAAGTAGTTTTTTCAACTGCCTGCTCTTTAAAATCAACCGAAACCTGACTGAAGGAAATTAAGTAAAACTTCGGAGTAATGTTTATGTTCATTGTAATTTTGTTTGCTGTTGTCGGCAGATCAAAATAAATGAATGATTCACATTTGATTTCATTCACTATTGTCGAGAATGAATGAATGTAGAGAACAACACGAACATGAACGCAAGTGATTCGCTCGAATCGTTGGTTTCAGGTTGGCAATGCTGAGTTCATTTCATCTACACTAGAAACTGCGAAGAATGAACAGTATACTGTATCAATTCAGGCGTATGGCATAAATTGAATATGAGATTTCTAAGCACTGGTTTTACCCTTTCCAGTACGTATTAAATAAAATGGGACCTAATGCTCTCCCCGGAGGCTCGCATAGAGTATTTCCCACTAGATCGGGCGTAATTAAATAGAAAACATGAAATTTCGTGAAACTCTATATCCGCATCAATGGTCAAAACGACTTGTTACCCAGGAATGTAAGTACCATTTCTGTATTTTTACGCTCAATGCAAAAAAGATTCAAATTTTACCAGCCACATAAATTCTTCATGACACAAAGCTTTTATTTGAATAATTAATTAGGCGGTAGACAATCTTAAAACATTATTGAGGACAACTGTTTTTGATTAATGCTTGCTAAACGAGTAAAAATAGGACTCTTAATATTTATTATATTTTGTTATTTCTGAGTTTCCAACAACTTTGAACCAGAATCACAAATTATTCAATACAAATTATCAATTGTCAATTGTCAATTCGTCACCTGACCAGCCGACAACCTCAGCCAAAACTCCTAAATAGCACCGATATTTTTAGAAAGCACCAAACATCAAAATACGTAATCAGAAAACTATTCACAATTCCTGAAAGATGTAAGCAAAATCAGAACACAAAAGCAATCTATTTATTGAGCTAGTCAAGTTGTGAATAAGAAACTAATCAAAGTGAGAAACAGAGCGCAAAGTATCCGAAACTAGATATACGTACGCGTAAAGCAAATAGGTAGGAATCTCTTCAACCAAAGCAAACTGAATTGCTGCAGCATCTTAATATCAGCACCAAAGATCTATCCAGGTTTAATCCGAAACCAACCTGTAAATAGTGCCGTTAGATTTTCAAGAAACCACACACGTCCCTCTACACAATCGCTTCAGTGCAAACTAGGGCGAAGCTCTACGGTAAAAACAACTAGCCCTCCTTCGTCCTTCTCGATTGCTAGCAAGCTCCAATGGTAGCTCCAATGCAAACAGGCAACGGTGTTCTAAGCAAAACTAAAACGAAACTCTTTTGTATGAATATCACAATGCATGTTTCACCGTTGTTCATGTTTGAAATCAACTGGTTCACGTAGAAATAGTTTAATTTTGTCTATGCAAATGATGACCGTTCACTCCTGCTATAGAGTGAGAAAGATGAAAGGAAAAAAATGGAAAACATTTTCTAATAGTTCATTTCTTGGACCACACGTGTAAGATCGAAGGTTCGCTCTGGTTTGCCAAGGTCAGAGTCGGGAACAGAACATTATACAAGCATACTGTTCGAAAATGCAATGCTCGACATTTACCGTAACGCTGTCAATCTCCTGTCGTATCCTGTCAAATTAAGCTTGCCGGTAAAAGTGAAACTGGTGTAGTAACTACGTCGAGTTACGTTAGACAAGATACGCAACAGAACTTGGCTCTGAGTATGTATTGCAAGACAAGTCAAGGCGAAACCAAAATTGTTCAATAGAAACAGCAATGTCGTTCCTTCCCCCTGTGAGAAAACAGAATCCACATATCCTTAGCGAATAGATCTCCCTAGTCGTTTCCATACAATTTGAATATGGAACAAACAGTAGATCGATACGTTGAATGTTAGGAGTAGTTTCCTTGAAACTAATCGAAAAAATAAGCAAAAGAAAGATTTAACACTGATAATAGTTATCAGTGTTAGTCCAACCATACTGTGTTTAGTCGTTAAGTTTTAAGCCTCCCCAATGACAAGCAAATAGGTAGAATACTCTACTATCTGTGAAACGGAATGAGCAACTCATGAACAAACAACAAAGCGTAAAGACCGAATTACAATTTTATTCGTTAGAGCGATACACTATGAATATGCGAAGATAAGACTGATTATTGTTTATTTAACCTGCAATCGTCATAAGTGTGAAAACAACAAAAAACCATCGGCAAATGTGAGATTTGATGTGAGGTATGTATAAAATCGTTTGTAAAATGTATTATGAACCACAAACAAATGAAAGAATTATAGAATGGCGATGGAATGAAAGAATAAATAATTTATTTATAGATAAAATTTCATAAAATCAAAAAGCAAACAAATCTTGTCTTATGCTCACACGAAAGTCACCGTGAACAATCCTAATGATACCAGATACCAATATAATTGTTACTAAATCAAATTGAATAACTTTAGCTACTAAATAGCAACTTTAAAAAAACACGCAAACAGAGACGACACCGGCTTGTTGCGAATCAAAAATAAGTCACAACAACGTGCGAAATCTGCTTAAGTTTATTTGATATTACACATTATAGGTCACATGCTGGTCCGCATTTGTGTTAGCAGAGTGCATATGAATTTATGTAACTTCTCATATGATTCCATCAATTTGAAAAACATATTTCCTATGTCTTTCAGTAATGATACTTTTCTAAACTGTTAAATTATTACAGATAATGGGTTAAACCTACTTATCAAAGTTTATATTTTAATTACTAAAATATGTATCTTCCATATTCTATTAATACGAATGCAACCAGCAAGCGCCCTGAAACAACTGACTACAGGAAGAGTACGAAAAAGATCATCGCTAGAATCTGATTTTGTAACGATAACGGTAGGGAATAATTACAAAAAAAAGCAAAACATAACAAAACACTGAACTCTGTCTCTCTGTATGAATTGTACTAAGCAGTAAATCAGATAGATGATGTGTTGGTGAACAACAGCAAAACAAACTACCAAATATAAACACTCACAGAAAAATAGGTCTATGATTGTTCTTTGTTGTGGATAGTTTAATAAATATAAAACAAACAAAAAATAAACAAAAGAAAAGAAATATAAGACAGAACTCGGTTTGAAAATACGTAAACTGATTTAACTTTTGTTTGACGAAGAAAAAGAAACTAACTCAATCTGCGGGCACTCGCACCAAAGTAGCACCAAACCACATGCTGTTCGGTGTTGTTGGGTACTTTTAAATTTTGGCACTTTAGCTTAAGATCACATGTTGTAACTCTTGTCACATTCCTTTCATGTCCTGATAAAATTCATGCCCAAGCACATTATCGTAACATAAACGAGGCGGAATAACAAATCCCTAAAGTAGGGAATCGGAAATGGAGAGAATCGCCAAAGTAACTCACTAGCTCGAGAGTATTTGTCATCAATAAACCAGCGACACTCATTTCACATCTTCAATGAGTATCGGTGGTGTTTAATGATGCGAGCTATTGAGTGATTTGGCCAATCTCTCCATTTTAGATGTCGATCAACATTAGAAAAGGGCGAATAAGCCAAACGTCAAACAGACCGAGCGAGAATTATTTTTTGCTGGAGTAGCATCAGAAAATGAACTCTCACTCGTTCTGTTCGACATTTGGCCTATTCGCTCTTTTCAAATGTCGGTCGGCAGATTCTCTAGTTTAATGATGACAAGAACTCACTTGCTGCTGAGTTGGGGTGAAGGGGTGCAGAACGTACCACTTAAGGGGACATAAACGACAAAAATTAGGAAAAAAATCATAATTTTTTTTATTTCAGATTTAGGATCTGCATTCTTTTCCGCTTATTTTGATACTAATGATCCGACTACGGGAAGTGGCCGGAAAACGATCATACACAAAAGCATTCCTGGGCGGCGTGGAAAAACCTCGACGGAATAAAAGGCCACTCCTGTAAAAACACAATTTTCAAACTTTATGTACCCTTTTCTTAGAAACTGCACATCGTTTTTGAACAAACTTTTTATTTTGTTTTGTTGGTAGTAGCTTGACAAAGACTTTTATAACTTTTAAGCTTTGTAGACGAAACACAGCCAGAGAAAAAAGAAAAAGAAGACAAAATTTTATTTTTTTAGGCATCTTTTTTCTTCTTTTTCCTTTTTTTTTTTAGCTGAGTTTTATTTACAAAGTTCAAAAATTATAAAAGTCTTTCCAAAGCTTCTACAAACAAAACAAAAACTAGTTTGTTCCAAATCCAATACGTCGCCGTCGTGTAGTTTCTGAGAAAAAGGTACATATAAAGTTTGAAATCGTGTTTTTACAGGAGCGGTGTTTTATTCCATCGAGCTTGTTTCACGCCGCACTGGAACGCTTATGTGTATGATCGTTTTTCAGCCACTTCTCGTAGTCTGATCATTACAAAATTAGTATCAAAATAAACGGAAAAGACTGCAGATCCAAAATCTGAAATAAAAAAATCATGATTTTCCAAAAACTTTTATGTCCCCTTAAGCAAGACATTTCGCAAAGCTACATTGTGTTTGTTTCGCCATTTTCACCATTTACAAGACTTTGAGGTTTTTTTACACATAATCATAGTGAAATTTCTTCACAAAAACGGGTATTTTTGTCATTTTTGACGATTTTTAAAAAGATTCAAAATCATTAGTAGGACAAAACGCGAAATCTCGCGGACAAAACACACCTAATTTTGGCAGCCAGGCGTTAAGGGCAACACGCAGAATTACATATAATTTCGTGTTGAAAGTATGCAACTCGCATTATATAAGCATGGTAAAACTAGGCTAAAAAAAGATGGCGGAAGCGTCTGCTGAATGACTGGGATATAATGGGTTCATACGTCTATGTTGACAATAAAACTTATTCATTTATTTTCTCCTACTGATTGTGTGATGTATTACTGTAAATTAAACATTGTATCTAAGTCCTATTTGAAACAAAAGATGTACTGCAAATTAAACGTATCCCGCGATGGAATCTATTGGTGCATTAGAACATTCTAACGAATACGACGATATACAATAAGCATAATATCATATTAGCGATACTAACGAGTATTTTATTCTAAGTGTTCGAAGTTTGAGACTGTTCTAAGTTTGAATCAGAAAAGTAGTTTACGCCATTTTTGTTTTTGTGTATCAACGAGTATGATAGTCTTTCAATTGAATAGAGTATATCTAAATTAATGAATGAAATTAATGAAATTTGCATACTGATTGGTGGTAAAAGTTTAAGAGAAAACCATGATTTCTTATCATGTGAAACCCGATCAGGAGGACCTAACAAAATTATAACAGCTCATGTTATTTTGTTATTACTTTTCTATCAACGGTTTTGTTATTATTAAATATATTATGTCAACCGATGTTATAAATTAGCCTCCGTAAATGGTTAAAATAACAAAAATTATAACATAACTTCCTTTAATTGATACCTGACTTATAACAAACCCCGTAATGATTTTATCTAAATTGTAACACATTGCGTAAAAGGTTAATTGTCAACATTTCCAGATATTCAAAAAATAACCTAGCAAATGTATTTAATATAGCTTTGAAATGCTGATGGTAACCCAGGTAACCAATAAGAATTTCTAATTTAAATGCAAGCCAATAAGCATTTAAGTTGCCCTAAATGCTACTTAAATGCTACTCTGGCAAAATAAGCCGCTACTTTTCTGCTAACCCTCTTATAGTGCTGACAATGCTTATTTGCAGCTTGTTACCGACATGAAAAATTCAAATAAAATTATGGAAGCCAATTTACAACAGTTATGCAGTCAGAAGGCTGATAAACAGCAACCTGCAGTATAAAACGCCAGGGATGCTAATAAACGATTGATTTACTGATTATACTAATGCTTATTGGTTACCTGGGAAGTGCGCTAATTTTTTGCAAGTAAAAATTTTATTATAAAAGTGATATAAAGTAATAAAGATTATAAAAGAAATATCGGAATAGGCGGAATCTATAATGCACATTCATGACACAATGTGTTACTCCTATCTGAATCTGTGATAAAATTGATTTATTTTGTTTTCGCTTGCTAATTAGTTTATTTTCGATTTGTAACATAATGTTATGAATATCAGAATGTGTTATAAAGAAGACATAATCTTGTTACGGCCTCCTGATCAGTAATCCCTCGATTTTATTCAATACTGCCATATTTGATGCTTTTTCTTGCTACAAAATTATGAACCAGCTTGTTAAATACCCAAATTAAATAAGTATTCATAATTTTATAAAATAGTTTCCGCGGTTTTAAACAATCAATAGCACGAGCCATTCTACCCCACCGGTGCATTCTGGCCAGTCTTCCCCTAGTTTGGCCTTTCTCTCTTTCAGATTCTTTAGAAAGAATAACGACTCGAGTTCGTTTCTGGCTTCAAGAAAAACGGTTCGGTTGTACGCGAAACTTCGCAAGCAAGAAGCCAATACATTAGAATCACCTCCTCGTCATCTCTATCTTGATCTACAGAGTTGGACAATACAGTATCCCCCCGCTAAACCAACACCCAATAGTCCTACGGCTCAATAGTGCGGATCTCGTTAATTCCGATTTAAATTCCATTTTACAAAGTATTGTACTTTTACCGTATTTCCCTCCAAACTGGATAATCCAGATATCCAGATAATTTAGGCAATAATCCAGATTTAGTTGCCAGGCACATAAATTCTTTTAATCGAACACTACCTTCGTTGGGCGCCTCCGTTAGAGTCAGAGTGGTACACCTTCTAACCAAATGGAAATGGAAATGGTAAATGGTGCTCCTTCTAACTACGTTCAAGTTTGCTCTGGCCTCAATTTTTTCATCGGTATTCTCAATAGATTGTTGTGCTTGCGCTTATTTTAAAACTGACTAAGAATTTACTAAGTATATAGTACTGACTAAGCATTGCGTTAATGAAATTGAGCATTACATACTTATTCAGCCGAGAGCCGCGGTGGCTCTTGCCGAATCAAAAATTCCTCTCCATTGTACCCGGTCCTGGCTTCTCGTCGCCAATTAGTCACACGTCTCGACACATGCAAGTCGCCTCCAACCTGGTCGAGCCATCTAGCACATTGGGCCCCTCTATTCTTGGTGCTGGTGGGGTTCTTGAAGAGAACGGATTTCACTGCACAGTCGTCCGACATCCTTGCGACATGACCGGCTCACCGTAGTCTCCCAGCTTTCGCCAGGTGTAGCTCACGATTCATACGCCTCCGCCACTCTCCGCTTTCCTTTAAAAATAGTCCGCAACACATATCGTTCAAATACGGCAAGTTCACGTATGTCTTCCGTAAGCAAAGTTACTGTCTCAAGTCAGTAGAGGACTACTGGTCTGATTAGCGTTTTATACATCGTCAACTTTGTGCGGCCGCGTATGCTCCTTGATCGAAGCATCTTGTGGAGGGCTCGATTCCCAGCTTGAATGCGTCATTGGATATCCTTACTCGTATTATTGTCGGCGGTGACCAAAGTTTCCAAATATACGAACTGATCAACCTCTTCCAGATCTTCGCCGTCAATGATTAGTCCGTGGTAGGCAAACGTTGCTTTCTCTGGTGCCTCTTCCTACCATAAATTTGGTTTTCGACGCATTGATTTGTAGCCCTATCCTCCTAGTCTCCGTTTTTAATTTGGCGTAGATTGCCTCCGTCGTCCCAAGGTTTCTAATAATAATGTCGAGGTCATCTGCAAAGGCTAGGAGTTATCTACTCTTGTTGGAGACCATTCCTCTCGTTTCGATACCCGCTTGCCGGATCACACCTTCAATAGCGATACTGAATAACATACAGGACGGTTCATCCCCTTTCCGCAACCCTCTGCGCGATTCGAAAGGACTCGAGCGTGTCGTAGCACGGCACTCGCTCCAGAGTAGCTTTGAACAGCCGCGTCAGTTTGTCCGGAAAACCGTTCTCGTGCATTATCTGCCATAGCTGTTTGCGTTCAACTGTGTCGTATGCTGCTCTGAAGTCCACGAAAATATTATGCACGTTGGCACGTTGTGCTCTCGACATTTCCGGAGGATTTGTCGGAGAGTAAAAATCTGATTCGTAGTAGCACGGGCCCCCATAAAGCCCGCCCGATACTGCCCTACGAATTCTCTTGCTGTTGTGGATAGACGACACAACAAAATCTGGGAGAGCACTTTGTAGGCCGTGTTGACCAGCGTGATGCAGCGGTAATTACAGCAAACTAGCTGGTCGCCTTGTTTGTATATGCAACAGACTACACCTTCCATCAACTCCTCCGATAGTTTCTCCTCCTCCCAAATCCTTGAAATTATCCACTGAAGTGCCATCGCTAGCCGTTCTTGGTCATTTTTGTAGAGCTCTGCCGGGAGTCGGTCCTTTCCGGTGGCTCTATTATTCTTCAGCTGACGAATTTCTCGCCGGATCTCTTGGAGATCGGGAGCCGGCACGCTGTTATCATTTGTAGGCACTCCGAGGTTAACTTCCATTGCGTCTCCTTCGTCTATATCGCCGTTGAGGTGCTCATCGAAATACTGCTTCCATCTGTCGACCACCTCGCGCTCGTTTGTGATTAGAACTCCTCCTTTCTCCCTACACATGTCAGGTTTCGTCAATCATTTCGTGCACTCGAGGTTTTCACTCCTAGCACCTCGGTTGCGGCCTCGTTGAAGGCCGAGCGAATGGAGTATGCTCCATCCATTTTCGAAGGTCGAAGCATCTAACTCCACAGAGGAAGACAGAGTTTCATCCAGTACGCGCGAGTAGTTTTCGGTAACTGGCGGGTTGTTTAACTGCCGAATATTTAACCGAGGAGGGCGGGTTTGTTGCGAGGTATAAACTCTCGATAGTTTTAAGCGCACATGTTCTGCTACTGGGTTACGGTCCAGGTCGATATCCGCACCCTATACGGAGCGTACGTTGGTGATGTTCGAGAAAATCCGCCCCTTGATAAAAATATGGTCGATTTGGTTCGAAATTCGTTGGTCGGGTGGATATCTTTGTGAGGAAGAAAAGTGCTTCTGATCACCAAGCCTCGAACAGCTGCAGAGTTGATGCATCGCTGACCATTATCATTCGTGTCGGTGTGCTGACTATGCGGCCCGATCACCGGTCTATACATTGCTTCCCTGCCGACCTGGGCGTTCATATCCCGGATGACGATCTTGATGTCCCGTCGTGGCAGCTGTCGTATGTTGCCTCCAGCTGCGCTAGAACGCTTCCTTCGCGTCGTCAGGTCTACCTTCGTGTGGACAATGCACGTTTATGAAACTACGTTGCATTGCGACAGATTGTAGAGAAAAAACCCGAATTAATCCACCTAGCGGCGTGACCTAGCCTTT
This sequence comes from Sabethes cyaneus, assembly GCF_943734655.1. Lineage (NCBI taxonomy): Eukaryota > Metazoa > Arthropoda > Insecta > Diptera > Culicidae > Sabethes > Sabethes cyaneus. The sequence goes on along the minus strand of NC_071353.1, from coordinate 52,173,166 downwards.
CTACTGCCACAATAATCATTATTTAATTTCTCAGGAACATCTATAATTAACTTGACTATATTTTTAAATATCCGTTCCGTATTCCTCAAAATCCTTATTTGCCAGTAAAATTCACAACGTATTGCGTAGAATAATTATATTTTCTTTCCTTGGGTGCGTAAATACTTGTAAGCGTTATTTACGTTATTTGATGAACACCTTATTTAGTTTTATAATCGGTCGGCCTTAACTTTTGGGTTTCAGAGCCACATACGAAACTTGTTTTGAATTGACAATATGAAATATGTGTTCATAGCAATTTTTTTGATATTAATACCATGCTTTCAAAAGTTAGCATCTTTGAAAAACAAGAGTTCAGAAAAATTATTATTATACTTCGTTTTTGAAGAAAAAGGATATCTACAACAAAATGATTAATCTCAAAATTTTACTATTAATTTGCTTGGCTTCAATTTTGCAATATATCTGAATTAGAAAAAATAACAGAATAGAGCATTAGATATGAAAAAGAGAAATTGAACTTTTTCTTAGCTGGCGCTCCTTCAGATAATTATTTTTGCATGAAAATCAAAACTTGAGCTTCTTTTGAATGTACTTTCATGAAAAGATAGTCATTATCTTGATCGCATCGTTTTTACAATGTTAGAGGGTTAGGAAAACAAGATGAGGTCGAAAAATAGTGCAAAAACTGCACCATAAACATGCTTGAGAATGAGAAATATGATCGATATGATTTCCAGTGCTGGTCATTTTTGATTTATTTATTAAAACATGATACATGACATAAGACATCTGTCCTTTAAAATGTCACTAACGAAAACAAATCGTACAAAGTTACTACCGTGCAACGTTTACTTCCTATTTTTCATATAACATTTCTAAGCTCTAGTATCTATGGATTGAAGAGAGCATATATTGATGCGCAAAATTTGTTTGAAATTTGTATAAATTTATTTGGAAAAATCAACTCACTAGTATTTTGATCCTATACAAACCATACTTATATACTTAAATTAACTGCTTTTCTCCGCTTTTTGCTTTGCGTGCAATTGTGAGTAACAGCAAGTGAAGAAAATGACAATTGAAATCTAAAATCAAAGAAAAGAAAAAACTTTGCAATTGAATCCCGCTATTTAATATTTATTTGCGACAGATACGTAGTTCGCCTACAACATGCAGGCTTCATCAGTGTCTTTTTTCAAAGCGTATATGTATCTGTCGCGAATAAATATTAAATAGTGGAATTTAGTCCGTAAAAGTTTTTTTCTTTTCAGAGTTCGTATTCCACTTCAAAAACTTCAGACTATTGACATGTTTCTCACTTTTCTTGAATTTCATTGCAAATTGTCATCACATACACATACATACATACATACATACATACATACATACATACATACATACATACATACATACATACATACATACATACATACATACATACATACATACATACATACATACATACATACATACATACATACATACATACATACATACATACATACATACATACATACATACATACATACATACATACATACATACATACATACATACATACATACATACATACATACATACATACATACATACATACATACATACATACATACATACATACATACATACATACATACATACATACATACATACATACATACATACATCGCACACATTGAATACAATCAACATTTGATTGATACGTTTTATTTTCACACGTTCTAACGGTTTAATATACGATGCTTAAGTGTTAAAGTTTGAATAACTTTTGAATGAACCGTCCGATTTTAAATAACTCGGTTTCGTTTGATAGATCTCAGCAGTAATTTTCAAATAATAATAAAATGTGTGATGTTTTTCATTGAATTAATTCTTAAATGTTACAAAAATATGTTTTAAATACTATTTTTTCACATTTCTTTATGGAACTTTCAAACTACAAGTCCAATTATCATGAAATTTGGAAGTTAAGGGTTTGTAAGGCTCCTCTTTCATATGCAATCAATTTTGTTCAAATCGGTTGAGGGACCTATGAGATAATGAAGTCCCATATTTTTCGTATTTTTATACATAACTTTTGAACTAAAAGTCCGATCAGTATGAAATTCAATAGCGACCAATGGGACACCTAGACCTTTCATTTGACACTAAGAACATTAAAATCGGTCTAGCCATCTCCGAGAAAAGTGAGTGAGATTGAAAGCGTTACATACACACACACACACACACACACACACACACACACACACACACACACACACACACACACACACACACACACACACACACACACACACACACACACACACACACACACACACACACACACACACACACACACACACACACACACACACACACACACACACACACACACACACACACACACACACACACACACACACACACACACACACACACACACACACACACACACACACACACACACACACACACACACACACACACACACACACACACACACACACACACACACACACACACACACACACACACACACACACACACACACACACACACACACACACACACACACACACACACACACACACACACACACACACACACACACACACACACACATACATACATACATACACACACACAGAAAATGCTCAGTTTTCGAAACTGAGTCGAATGGTATATAACATTCGGCCCGCAGGACCTTCTTTCCATTTCCGGTTTTCCAAGTGATTTCTATACCTTTATACTATATATTTATATAGTAGAAAGGCAAAACGTCCATCTTTGATATGTTTGTCAGAAACACATATTGTAGATATTGATGCATTTGATCAATATTCTATACCGGGATACAAAATATCTGCCTGTTGTTCACATTCAAGGCATACTGGAGGGGTTGCTATTTATGTCAAAGAATCTGTTCAAATTATTCTTCGCTACAACGAAGCAATCGATTGTAATTGGTTCTTAGGCATAACAGTGGAAAGCGGCATGAAGATGGGAAATTATGGTGTTATTTATCACTCTCCCAGTTCTAGTGACCAACGATTTATAGAGATTTTAGAAAATTGGTTTGAGATATTCGTGGATTGTAGTAGATTTACTATGATTACGGGAGATTTCAACATAAATTGGCGCGATAACTATAATTCGAATCATTTGAAGCGATTAGCGGAATTCTTTAATTTAAAACAAATAATTAAGGAATATACGCGTATTTCCAGGTTTAGTAGAACTTTGATAGACCACGTTTACGTTAACTTTGACTCTGTTTTGGCAGTGGTGTGCCCTGAGTTAAAAATTACTGATCATGAGACGATAGTAATAAATATTGATCGTAGCATGAACAGTAGTAGTAATCTGGTGGAATTAAAGACCTGGAAAAATTACTCAAAACAAAAGGTATCGGAACTTGTTGCACGAAGCTTGGATTCTCCATTAACAGGAAGCCTTGATCAGAAAACGGCGGTGCTTAATAACACCTTAAAAGCATGTACCAATCAGTTAGTCAAACAAAAATTCGTTGTTATACAGAACTCGAATAGCTGGTACAATTTGGATTTATTGCGTCTTAAACGCAAAAGAGACAAATGGTACAAAAAGTTTTGTAAAACAAATAGAAGTGATCATTGGTACAATTATACCGTTTCGCGGAATATGTATTCACAGTCTCTAAAAAAGACACGGAGTGAATATATACAGAGGAAAATTGATCAACACAAAAACAATAGCAAAGAGTTATGGAGAATACTAAAGTCTTTGTTAAAACCTGGCGATTGTAAGCCGCGGTCCATAACTTTTAACGGCACTGAAGAGCAATCTGAACAAACAATCGCTTCTAAGTTTAATAATTATTTCATCGATAGTGTTTCTTCAATTAATCAATCTATTGAATTAGTTGATGAACCAGATGAAATAAAACAACCGATTGCCACTAACTGTTGTTTTAGCGATTTTCATCCAATAACATTAGTAGAACTTAAAAATATTTGTTTTTCGTTACAAAAAACGACTGGAATTGATAATGTTAACGCTAGAGTCGTACAAGATTGTTTTCATGTCATTGGACACGACCTGCTGAGCCTTATAAATGAATCATTGCAAACTGGGCACGTGCCACATGTTTGGAAGGAATCGTTAGTGGTTCCGATTCAAAAAATTGCTGGAACGATTAAAGCCGAAGAGTTTCGCCCTATCAATATGTTGCACACTTTAGAGAAAATTTTAGAGCTTGTTGTGAAAGGCCAGCTGTTGAACTATATTAATAATAACGATTTGCTAATACCAGAGCAATCAGGATATCGGGAAGATCATTCTTGTGAAACTGCATTGAATTTGGTGTTAGCAAAATGGAAAGAGAATATCGAGCGTAAAGATACTATTGTTGCGGTGTTTTTGGATTTGAAACGTGCTTTTGAAACGATTTCTAGGCCCTTATTGTTGCAAACAATAAAGCGCTTCGGAATAACGAGTACTGCATATAAATGGTTTGAGAGCTACTTATGTGACAGAACTCAAAAGACAATTTTTAATGATTTTATCTCAGATCCCGTGACGAATACTCTAGGTGTACCTCAGGGGAGTGTATTGGGGCCTCTATTATTCATTATGTACATTAATGACATGAGACGAGTTTTACGTTTCTGTGACATCAATCTTTTCGCTGATGATACTGTGTTGTTCATAGCAGCTAAAAATCTCGATTATGCCATAACACACTTGAATGTAGATTTGCGCTCGCTGAGTAGATGGTTGAAATTCAAACAATTGAAGTTAAATATTAGTAAAACCAAATTCATGGTAATATCGCGCAACCGTTTGAATGATCACGTTGATGTAGAGATTGACGGCGAAATCATTGAACGGGTACACGAGATTAAATATCTTGGTGTTATTATTGATGACAAACTCAAGTTCAATACTCATATTGACAATGTCATCAAAAAGATTGCCAAGAAGTACGGGATTCTCTGTCGTTTGAAAAAAGAGCTGAATACTTTCAGTAAGATTCATCTCTATAAATCAATCATCTCTCCCCACTTAGACTTTTGCACTTCCATATTATTCTTAGCGAATGAATCACAAATATCGAGGTTACAGCGTTTGCAAAATAAAATCATGCGTTTAATTTTACGTTGCAATAGATTCACTTCCTCAACGCTGATGCTGGATGCTTTGCAATGGTTGTCGGTGAAGCAACGAATTGTTTTCTTGACAATGGTGTTCATATTTAAAGTAGTTAACGGATTGCTACCTCGATATTTGTGTGATCGAATTGTAAGGGGTAGTGACATCCATAGATATAATACAAGAAATGCGGCAGAGATTAGAACACCTAATTTTATAACTGGTGCTTCTCAAAATTCTTTGTTCTTTAAAGGAATTAAGATATACAATTCGATACCTAGGCACATCAAACGTACAACGACGCTATCAGAATTTAAGAGACAATGCATTTCACACGTAAAGGCTGTATTTTGAGCTTAAATGATATTTGACGAAGTTCTTGCAACTGATTATTTAATTTTGACACCTGTTATTATAGTATTTTTTTTTAGAGATTAATGAAGCACAATGAAACTATTATGTTCGTCATCATGGTGATGATGGATTTTGTAATTGTTAATGTAGTTTTAAAAAAAAAGAGAAGTCTTCAAAGGTTTGAGAATCGCGCGCGATAAACAGATATAGAGGACTGATTTAAAAATTTGACTGTTCTTGCTATTAGAAATATCTGACTTAACTACTAGTAGTTGACAAATTCGTGATTGTTCAGGAAGATTTGGATGCTTCTGCTTGTTATTAGATGTATAATTTCCTAGCCAGTCAAGGATTTTTTCGGGTTGGAAATTTTCTTGATTTCCCTGGGTGGGGATGCTCTTATAAGTCTCATACTAAGTTGAAGGTTGGACTTGTGCTTTGCTTGCTGATTACAGCGGGAATGGCCTCGTCGGGACTGCTTCGATTTAGTAGCGGACTAAACTGGGTATCGGCTTAACCTAAATTATATGAACATCTTGGTAACTGACAGTAGGTTGCAAGTTGGTACTGAAGATTCTTGGTTTGGCAATAACTTGAAAAATTATATATTTTTAATAGTTAGAACTTGTATTTGAATACTATCGAAGGAATTTATATCTGTGTTAAAAACCAGATCGTTTTGTTTGTTTACCTGGTTCAAATGTATATTCACTAATTATCTATTAGATAAATCGACTACCTCAAACCTTTGTAGGGGAACGAGGTGGGCTCCATCATCATCATCATCATCATCATGTTGTAGTTGTAGAAACAGCCTTTTACCCTCAACACGCGCATTCTCTCGTTGATCGCTCTCCAGTCTATTACCGGATCTTGCATTTTGCCCAACACTACGAAGCCTGTTCCCAGTTCGTTGGTCGCTCCACCGCTTGGGCTTTGCCACCACAGATGCTCCACACCTTCTTGCCTTTGCGATAGATCTCCTGCAGTGCCACGATGCCAAATTTTCGGGGTTCCAACTGATCCCTGTCGCCACCAACGAAATTCAGCGGTCTGCAGTTCCAGGTACCAAATCTCCATTCAACGTCCTTATATCGACGCCTTTGTCCATGCCGAATGTTCCGAGTCCGAGTTTTCTTGACTTTTTTAGTTTAGTGAATTTAGATAGGTAGCCGTACTAGGGCTTACGCTACCGAGCTTTGTGATGGGGCTGCCATCTTACAGTGTCGAGACAACACTATGCCTCCTTCCCTGTTGGTATACGACCTTAGTTTCCACCGGGATTAGTTACCCAATCTCCGCTAAGGTTGCTCGTATTCCGGCTAGTAGCACGTGGAGGTAGGGATAGGAGTTGCTGGATAAGAAGCTAAGGACCACTATGGGGTCTGTTTTACGCATTTTACAACCATTTACCAACCACCAACCGCCAAATCGAGCATTACTGAATATAAAATAACTTATTTGCACACTTACGACAAATATTTTAAAAAAATTCCAGAGTTGTTTACGTAAGGATGCGAACAAATCCACATTTCAAACCTACACTGACAGCAATCAGTGCACAGCAACAGCAACAGCAATGGCCGTCCCATAGATTTTCAATGAAGTGGTTTCCCGCTCAGTGTTTTTGACGTTTTAGATACAGTCAGAGAAAAATGGCGACGTGCCGAAGAGCCGTTTAGAATACATCGCGGAGTCTCCGTCGTTAACAAATGACTTCGGAAAAGCGGACTTTCATAAATGATTACGTAGTTCCGGTTAAGAAGTATTTTGACGGTTCCACGCTGATCTGAGCGATTCACGTTGACGATATTGCCACCTATAAAAGTTTTCGATATGAGTGAATCTGGGATAGGAATTTGTTAAAAAGTGCAAAAGACAGAAACAAAAATGTACAAATTTGCGCACAACCGCCAAACGGAAAGTTCATGAAAGTAAAAGTGATCATGGAACTCCGTCATCGCGAATAGCGAACTGTTACTCTGCCACTATGTTCTAGGTTCTGGAAGAGCTCGGCAGTGTTTAAAGTTTTTTCCTACTCCGCACCGCGTAGTGATCCAAAGGTATCACGTGTAAGGACCAAAAAACATTGAACAAAAAAATCTAGAGCATAACCGTATTGGTACTCATGGTCGTGGTCGTGACGCTCGTAAAAAATTATCTGAGCCTTGCGACTGTTTTTCAACAGACATTAATAAAATTTCATCTGTTATCATATTCGGTGAATAAGTAAACACACACGGCTATAAAGAAAACACGGTCATTAATGCCTGCAGTTACATGTTCAATGCGAATGTTATAGGCGGAAAAAACCCTACACCATGTTGTACTTCATTCGGCGTCAATTTTTAATGAATCAATAAAATGGCAGTATACCATTAAGCCCGAAATTATCTCTATTAGTGAGTTCGGAATGTATTGGCATCATTGGTTTTAAAAAGCTGTAATTCCCTTACTACATTAAATGGAAGGGAGTTCAACTATGTAATATTGATTTTTTTACCGCTTGTAGCCAGTTTGACTAAATATATTTATTCCAATATATGCCTATTAAAGAGTAGAAAGGCATAACGGAGCTCATAGGTTATGAATTTTGACCGTGTCTGAGACAAATATCATAAAAAATATAGGAGAGAACAGTGGTGCTCAAGTGTGCGCATCTTTTGGTCAAATTCGGTCCCTGATTAATCGTCACTGCTCGTAACGAAATGTAAACTATGCGGTCTTAACTATCAACTTCCAGCAACCACCATAGCAATAATACCGTAAAGCATTCTGACCCACAACATGCTAGAGTTATTGCGATTAAACTAGGACCTGTCAGTCATTTAAAGGCTCAACCTTTGACTTCCCTCAACCATCCATCAAATCAATCCGCGGGTCACGTGCAATGCAATTATCATTGGGTCACATGGACTACTTCGAAAGACCGCATCCGGCCTGCGGGTTGCAGTTTGTCCGTTACTGATATAGAGTTCGTCATGGTCACTCTTTTAAATTGCCCAGACAAGAGTTTAGCTTTAAAATAATTTTTTTAGTCTAATTCCAATTTCGATGAAACCGACCGGATTTCAGCTGAACCGCGCAATAATCCCTACGAAGCCGTGAAAAAATGTTCACAATTAAAAATTTTAATGAGCACCATTGTTCTAATCTACTGTTTTGGGTTCATATCGTCAGCAACGCAACTTTCGACAGAAAACCGCCAGCGAAAAGAAAGCCACGAGGAGCAGCCAATGTGAAACCGGTCTGGATGTGAATGGGCATTCTTAATTAAGACGGATCACTGTACCGGCATCTCCGGCTGGCCACCGCTGCCCGGTCTGTTGTTGTTGTTGCGAAAACCATCCGTCTGCGCTGCCGCTAGGACGAAGCGAACGGATCGGAAACGGGGTCATAGCTTCTCCATTAATCGCCGCTAACAAGGGCAGCTCTTAAAATGGTTTATTTATAGCACTTCCAGAGCATGCTATTCATTCGAAAATTGTCACTCCAACAGGCGAAAGTCTAGATGAATACTACGCCGTCGAACGCTTGTCGGAGAGGCACATTCAAAGATGGAAACTCTTCCGGAGATAATTTAATTTGCCAATCAGTTACAATGGATTTATTATCAATTTTAATGTAGCATAACTCAGCCAGAGGCCGTTGGATTGAAAGCTTTTGACGTGATGCCGCTGGATGGTATTGCTGGTAGGTCACGATAAAGATAATAATATGGCACAATATGGGACACACAGTTGCACAGTTACTGAAGAGTTTAACTTGTCAAAAACAATGAAATAATTTACAACGAGGTACGTGTCACGGGAATGAATCCTTCAAAGAATAATAAATTAGGAGAGCTTTCTAAGAATTTGATTTCGTCCCAGGAAATAAAACTCTGGGTAGGCTCAAAATAGAAGCAAACCAAAGAAATTGGTCCGGTGACCTAATTTGGTTATCAAATGTCTACACATTTCGAAAAATGCTATAAATTTACGTCTGTTGACATTCACACAAATGGAACGTCGCAAATAAGCATAAGCATAAGCATAGGATACCGCTCGTGTGCTGCTACTCCGTTATTGACCAAGACCGATGAAAATTGCAAAATGATGGCTGGAAAAAGCATACTTGGGACAGCACGCTATTTTTCATTGTGCAACCTTATCAGGTCCCTGCATGCTGATCAATACCGACGCCGGCCACGTCCGAATGCGGGTCCTGGTGGGATGGAAAGGAATGTTAGTCCAATACTTGTTGCTACTAAAGACCAGGGAATCCTCTGCATCTTCACAAGTATTTCGGGAAAGGAATTGTTGTTAGTAGATGGGCGGAGCTAGATGGATAATGTAAGTATGTAAGCATCAGTCATATGAGACTAAGCTGGATATTCGAAAATTTTCTTGTAAAGTCAGTAACTACGAAAATTAAGATATAAAAAATACCTTTTTAACAAATTTAATACAATACCAATGGTGCTTATATACAACCATAATTTAATTTATATCGAAAAATACTATGCACATGCGAGATTTACGGCTCAAAAACCACGTAACAACCACACAAATGGAACGTCGCAAATTATATAAAATTACGTATTATTTCATAAATTATTTCACAATATCAGATATCGTAGCGTGTGTTGCATACATGTAGGCTTATTTATGGGTAAAATTTTGTTACGTGTTCATTAATTTATATGCATTTCAGTTTATATCGAATGTGAGACTCATTTTTTCGTTCTGTGTAAACTAGAAATTAGTACCAGAATACGAATAGATAAACTAAGAATTATAACAATACTTTGAAAAAGTGTTTCATTTGGGTACCATTGCTTCAATGACCCTCCTTTACCAATTTTACGGTCTTTCCCCTTCACGCCTTGTCCCGTTCTGTTTGGATACTATCAACACCATTATTTCACTACTTTTCTCGACCGTTTCCTCCGTCGTAAAAAACAATCGTTATAAAAAATTAATGATATGCCTGATCTCATTAAAGGTTAAGACAAAACATGAGGTTGCTCTGCTGTTTTTACTGTTGCAAATCCTATCTCATTGATGAAAGCATTCCTAACCAAACATTTTATTCGAAGCTTGTGCTTGACGCGACTATTTTGACGCGTATTTTTGGTATTTTTGGACGCGGTTTTTTTTTCACATTACAGACACGTATCCTATGCATAAAAAGCAACTTGAAAGTACAAGTAGGGTAAGTTAACCTAAAGTGGACCCTTTACCTGAAATGGACCTCGGGCATACGTTCGGCGTTTATTAGCTTTTACTTCTTAAACCTGAGGATATATAACATGAAATAAAAAGTACTAAACATAAAACACATTTTAGTTTATAGAATTTTAGCTGCATTTTATTATTAATGCCCTAAAATTGACATTTTCAACAAGGTAAGGTCCATTATACGGTTAACCATGCAAAAAATTTTGCCATTAGTGGACCCTTCCCATGCAAAATACACTAGAATTCCTATAATGGACCCCGTCGTTATCCTAGTGTAAACCACAAGGGTCCATAAAAGGAATGTCCGTTTTCCAATTTATTTTGAAATATATGCAAATTATGGAGCTTTCCAACAATAATTAATATTTTTTGACGTAGGACTACGTCCTTGTTTACTATACTCCGACTGGATAGCACTTTGTGAAGACGAAAATAGAAGTGTAACGTTTGAATGAAAGATTTCAAATGCTAATAACTACTAAACTCTTGCACGAAACTGTACAATTTATATGTCGTTGGATAGATAAAATGATCAGCAATTTTATGGAGGGCGTAAGAGGGGGGGCTCCTACACAAATGAAACACAGATTTCCTCAAAACTCGAAAACTAATCAAGCAAATGGAACCAAATTTGGCATTGGAGGGTTTCAAAGTTAGGATTTTTTTCTATGGTGTACTGAGACCCCTTCTAAGAGGGGGGGGGGTTCCCATACAATTGAAATACTAATTTCCTCATAAATCTCGAACTAATCAAGCAAATGGAACCAAATTTGGCATATGGGGGTTTCGGAAGGCAAAAATTTTTCTATGGTGAATTGAGACCCCTGTCCTCTTTAGGAAGGGAGACTCCCATACAAATAATATATACCTCATAACTCGAAAACTAATCCAGCAAAAGGAACCATATTTGGCATGTGGGGGTGTGCTGAGACCCCTTCCCCTTCTAAGAGGGGAGGCTTCCACACAAATGAAACACAAATTTCCTCAAAACTCGAGAACTAATTAAGCAAATGGAATCAAATTTGGCATATGGGCGTTTTGGAGGCAAGAATTTTTTCTATAATGAATTTGGACCTTTGCCTTTTTTATGAAGGGGGATCCCATACAAATGAAATATAAATTTCCTCATAGCTTCAGATCTAATCAAGCAAATGAAACCAAATTTGGCCTGAGGGGGTTTTTTGGAGGCATGAATTTATTTTATGATGGTTTGAGACCCCTTACCCCTGTGGTAAGAAGATAAGGACTCTCGTACAAGTAAAACAGAATGTAGTATGTAACAAGCGGTAAGCTGGGAAAGTAAACTAGTAAAACCTTCTCGTAGCAAAAGACAGTGAAACGACGCTGCTAACTTACGTGCCTGTTGCCATTCATGTCAAAAGAGAAGCACATTCGAATGGCACGTCATATTTGCGATGAACGTGCTTTGGCTTTAATGTTATTTGTAACCAACGGCCCTTTTAAAGGCTACAAACGAGTTAAAGTAAAATTATTTAAACATGTCATGCTACGCATAATCATATTTAATACAATAACGTGTGGGCTGGTCATTCATTACTATTTCAACCTTTATGATGCACACAAGTGATTTTTAAAAGAAATCTCTATGTCTCAATGGTTGCAGGCCTTGTACTTATGAATCTCCGTCCACGTATTTTCAAAACCACCACTGCATTCAATAAATAAATAAAATCTAATGATCTGATATAGTCCTACGTCACCCTTTCGTACAACCCTTAGGGCTATATACCTTGTAGTTTTTAGATTTAATCGAAACTAATATTGTAAGTGACATCGGTTGCTTTACCAGATAAATCATAGAAGACAACTCTAGCACTAAGGGGCCCACTAAGATATGTTCATGTTTCTTCGTTTCCTTATGTCAAAGAGAATTTACAAAAACTTAACAAACTGGCGACCTTGACCAAAGCCAACAGGTTCCTAACTGAAATTGTATTATTGTCATATTGTGATAACCTACCATTAACATTATTCTTACTATAACTTATCATAACTTATTACCATACCATTATTCTTACAATTAACACAGGCAAACAGACATTCCAGATACCATTTCCGTTCGTCGCATGCTGTAACAGTCGTTTCAAAATTGATTTTGATTGGAAATATCTGCGTACTTGTCATATAGTGGCGCTATTTAATGAAAGGAAGGGAAAGCTATTCGCAAAATAGTTGCTGGTCCGAGTGATACTCCTGTCTCAAGTTAATGTTGGAAAGTCAATCATAAATGGTTGACTGTGGCACGCAAAATGTTCATGGCGTTATTTTTTGCAGCTTTTTCTTCCAAGCGTTGCGTCTGTTTGTCTGTGATATTAGATAATTTTGTTTCACCTATTCGGTTCGATATCATTTCATGGGAAATCAAATCTTTCGCTTACTGGCTATAATTTTTTTGCCCATTTTCATTGCTTAATTGTCATCTGTCATCTATATATGCAAGTACGATTTTATGCTTACTTCTGTCTTCTTATTTTCTTCCAACAGGATGAGCCCGATGATCAGCAATATTTTTCAATCTTTTAAATAGGATAAATCAAATAATATATGAATTCGAAATGTGATTTACTTACAAAAACTATTTAAGCAACAATAAACTACAACAAACAGCAAAATAAATACAGCATTGTAAAAACAGCATTTAGAAACTCCTAACTGAAGAACAACTTTCCAAAGGTCAAATCCTATCGCAGTACAAAGCTCGTATTTGGAGCTTAAGGTTGCAACATTATGCTGAACACATCCTCTAATCCTTTTTTAGATTTTTTTTTTTTTGAATTACCATAAAAAGGAAATCGCTGACGCTGATCATGCATGAGCTGTCACTTGTCAATAAGCCCAACGGAATACTTTTCGTGACGTAGAAAAATAAACTAGGGTTTATTTCTAATTCCCGTCGTAGTAAGTAAAGCCATTCTATTTTCATCGTTTGTTGAATGAATTTAAAGAATACTCCAAAAGTTCTTGTGTTGATTGGACTAAAACACATTGTTGGCAGTGGACAAGAAAATACTGAGATTTGATAGCTTCCGTTTATTAGTGTGCTTCAAAGCTGGAATTAATAATTGATATCTTTAAGAGATTGCATAAATTGGGATTGTGCAACACTCACAATTCAGTGTTTCCTGCACTACTTGGGGTATCCACGTACCAACAAAATTAGGCTTAGCAAATTAATTTTCCTAAAAGGCGGATTATGAATTTAGAAATTATCGAAAAGGAGCAATGGACGCTTACTTAGTTGAGAACAATGGATGATAGGCTAACCTAAGCTCCGCACTATCTGCTAAACTATATCCACCTGTTATTGCATAGAACTGTTATTATAGAAATTAGCGTTAATTCTTTCGTAGAACTTACTACCTACTGTAAATTTTACACTCAATTGTAAAGAAAATATTTCAATGTTTTATGGCAAATTGGCTTATCATACTACACTTATTCAGGCGGTTAATTCTCGTAGTCGTAATGACGCAGCAGCCTCGATAATGACAATCTATGACGATGACAGTATCGATGATGATGACAGTATCGACACCTTCATGGTGCAGTGTCGACTGCGTTGTCCGAGTTGCCAATTATATTTTGCGGCGACAACACACATTTACCTTCCGATCCGTGAACTTTGATATCGTCATATTATAGAAATTACGCAACTGGCTTTATTTCCTAAATTCGTCGTACCGTTTTTAAATCAATCCATCAAAATTTTTCATCGTCCTAACTAAATGCGATATTTTTAATAATTTGTGTTAGATAGGACGGGAATAAACAATTACGACGAAGCAGCAACATACCCTATATCACATATTTATTATAGATACACGTGAATGTTTCCACAGACTTAAACTTAAATTGCGTTGGGTTAATCTGTCGTACCTTTTGCTTGTCAGTTCCATTGCCTTCGCCCTAACTAAAACAAACAATTGTTTACCATTTCCTTCACTCACTAATATAAAATATCCGTTTTGGGATTGGAATCTGAAAACAAATTGGGTAGTAATCCAATTGAAAAATAACATTTCACTTGTTGGTGGGAGCTGTTTGTGAAGAACGAGTCAATGAACGTAGAGAAATAACAATGTATTGAGCTGAAGCATGAAAATGAAAAATAGCCTACCTATGTTGCTACCTTCCATGCCGCCTATCACGAAGTGATGAATGACGGTTCGTTTTGTTTCCAAAAGATATCCTTTCTCAAAAGGTGAGCTATAAATAATCCGTTCAGTAAACGCTTATTTAATTAAACTAAAAAAATACTATATTTACCAGTTTAACGCGTCTGAAAGTGAAAAATTAGGGTATTTACTAACTTACTACTTACACTTACAGCACTTTCCGCCGTGGCCACTAATGACCGTAAAACCATAAACACAATCCAACCGCAATTGTTCATGTAAACATATTGTTCCTGTGGAATGTGACGAGCTTCGACAAACCACAAATGCATCTGCAGAAAACATGAAAACAAAACCGACTGGGGATGGGAATGCCCTAGAACTGGGAAAATGAGTAGGTCGAAATAGGACTGTACCTATCATGCAAAAAAACAGCAGGGATATGTGAGATGTTAACGTTGTATTTTTACATAATAAAATTGATTTTATATGTTGGGGGTTGCTTCTAAGTTTGCTAGGACCAACATGTTTTGTGGACTCCTAATGAAAAAGAGTCAATTTCATGTCAGAACGAAAATGAGTTGCTGATTCGTGCATTCAAGCTTGACGGTTGAATTTTGAGAAACGGCACGTTGCTCATTAACGCACCTATTGATTGAAAAACTGAAACGAATGTGAACGATGTGTTTTTCCTAACGGAACTAGGGTATCGTATATGTTTTGGCCAGGGCGTTACCGGTATATGTTATTGGACACCTCCGTTTGATTTTGCCGTAAGTGGCCAATAACATATACCGGTAACGCACTGGCCAGAACATAACATATACGTTACCCTACTTTTGGTTTGTTTCTTGTATCGGTTCTATAACTAATGGATCATTTTATTTCGGTGGCTTTTGCTCATGCTTACCGCTAGAAGTACACTAAAGCGCCACGTGCTATATTTAGGGTAAACTTTAACCCTCTAACGGGCAACATCGTAAAAACGATGCGATCGAGCAAATGATTACTTTATCATGAAAGTACACTCAAAAGAAGCTCGAGTGTTGATTTTCATGGGAAAATATTTACCTGGAGGACCGCTAGATATGAAATAGTCCAATTTCTCTTTTTAGTTTTTCATGCCTAACGCTCTACCCAAATATTTTTTCAGTTCAAATATATCACCAAAGTGAAAAAAAGCATGTAAATTATTCATAGGAAAAATTTGAGATCGAGCATTTTGTTCTAGATGTCCTTTTTCTTCAAACGTAAAAACGGGAATATTCGCACCATATTTTTTTTCAGAATTTTTCGGAATTCTTGTTTTTGAAAGATGATAACTCTGGTCATGCGTTACCAGAATGTTGTGATATTAGTATCAACATGTCAGGAAATCTGATCTGAACATATTTCTCATATTGTCAATTCAAGGCAAATTTCGTATGTGGAACTGGAGCTCCAAAAGTGAATGCCGTCTACAGACGGTCTTACCCGTCAGAGGGTTAAGGCTGATACAGATTACACGTCATAATTTCTTTCCGTTCCGTTGTCATTGACAGTTGCTGACGGTTAATCTGAATCGACCTTTTTGGGTGGACCAGTCAGGTTGAAATGCAGTTTGACAATCGTTCACAGACAGCTGATATCGACGTCATTCGCAAAATCAAGAAGCATGTGAGATTTTGTGATAATAGTCCCGTTCCTTTCCACATTTACTCTTTGTATTGCACCTTTCCAAGGTAAGGTTGAATAGCAGACTAGTGAGTGCATCCCTTTGCTTCGGTCCATCCGGCCTTACCCGCTATTCTGACGCATAATTTTAACCCATCCAGCGTCGCATACATCAGCGTAATTAGTTTCGTCGGAAAACTATGTTCTTGTATTATCTACCACAGCTCATTTCGTTTGACTGAATCGTATGCCGCCTTGAAATTTATAAACAGATTATGAGCGTGCAAGTTGTACTATCGTAACTTGTCTAGTAACTGACACAAGGTTAACATCTGATCCGCTGTGGAGCGACTCTCACGAAAACGAAGCTTAGTACTCGCCGATGAAAAACTTTGCTAACGGTCTCAGTCTGCAGAACAGGATACGGGCAAGCACCTTATAGGCAGAATTGACCAATGTTAGGCCTCGATAGTTTTTACACTCGAGTCTATGTTCTTTTTCGAAAATAGGGCAAATGGGGCAATCCAACCACTCCTCTGGCATTTGTTCTTTCTCCTAGATCCTGACAATGATCCGGTGGATTGCTTCGTACAGCTGCTCGCTCTTAGCTTTCAGAAGTTCAGCCGGGATACCGTCCTACCCAGCACCCTACCCATTGTTCAGCTCACTGATTGCCAACTTAAACTCTTTCTGGGTTGGTGGCACCGCAGCTTGGCCATCACAATTCACAATTCTTATTCTGTTTCTGCTGATCTCCGTGCTTACTTCTCCATTCAACAACATCTGAAAATGCTCCACCGGATAACTCGCTGCTTATCCAGACACTACGAAACCGACTTCATGTTCTGCTTTTCTACCGCCACTGTAGTAGATGTGGTACTTGAAAGAAATGCCTGAAATAGGATCTATTGTGCGGAACTCGCTTTCTCCCGAATTTGGCCATCAAACTTACCGAATAGCAGTGATCTCCACTCCAAGCCGATGTAGCTCTCGAGCAACCAAGCCGGCTCATGGCGGTACATTGAGAGCTCGGCCATTCCAGGTCCCAAGTTTTCTATCGTTATCCATTAATCGTTTCCTTGTTCTTTGCCGTGTCCTATGCCGATTGAGGTAAATGAGGGTTTCGGTATACTACCCTACCGGGGTCGCGATACTTACATCCCGCTGCTGGGTCTGGGTCTATATGTAACTTGCGGGATACAGCATTTTATATTCAGCCGCTCACTCCGAGACAGACGTTGTTTGAACCACCCCTCGCCTGGGGTACAGGAGCGCAGATTCGCACCTCCCAGCTTAGCTGCTCCAGTATGTACTTAAAACATTTCCGGGGACGGCCATCGATCATAATTGACTAAGATCTTCGAGAAGGCGCTAAGTAGGGGTTTGAGAGCGCCAGAGCTATATTTGACGCTCCTTCCAGGTAACTCTCCCATTTCATATCGAACCACCCCAATGACTCAACTTGAATTAATTCAAAAAAAAAAATACTAACATCACTTACAACAACAAACGGACTTACAAAAATATTTTTTAATAACACTTAGGCGTTAAAGCTTTGCGCTTAAATGTCTTTCTAAGACTTGACCCTTCTTTATCGACCAACATATCAGCAAGATTTCATTGCAATTAAAAATAGTCGTATCAAACGCTTTTACCCAACGTTGCCACAAGTACAGATTTTTGTGCGTGCATAGATTTGGGACCCTGCCATTTTCTCCGGAGTATTTTGTTTTCTCAGTCTAATCTATACCTATAAAAAAGGATTTCTGTCTGTCTGTCTGTCTGTCCATCTGTCTGCCTGTCTGTCTGTCGGGATGTTCCTTATAGAATCGAAAACTACTGAACCAATCGACGTGAAAATTTGCATGTAGAGATTTTTGGGGCCAGGAAAGGTTTTTATGATGGTTAGACGCACCTCTCTCCACTAAGAGGGGGGGCTCCCATACAAATGAAACTCAAATTTCTGCATAATTCGAAAACTAATCAAGCAAATCAAACAAAATTTCGTATGTGAAGGTTTTTGGAGGTAAGAATTTTTTTCATGGTGAATTGAGACCCCTCCCCTCTTTAGAAGGGGAATTATGATCCCTCTGCCCTTTAAGAGGGGGGGCTTCCATACAAATGAAATGCAAATTTCCTCATAACTCGAGAACTAATCAAGCAAATGGAACCAAATTTAGCGTTTGTGTGTTTTTTCTATGGTGAATTATGACCCCTCCCCCTTCAATAGTGGAGGGGCTCCTATACAAATGAAATACAAATATCCTCATAACTAGAGAACTAATCAAGCAAATGGAACCAAATTTGGTATGTGAGGGGTTTTGGAGGCAGGATTTTTTGAACGTAGGACTACGTCTTTGTTTACTATACTGGGACTGGGTAGCACTTTGTGAAAACGAAAATAGAAGTGTAACGTTTGAATGAAAGATTTCAAAGGCTAATAACTACTAAACTACTGAACGAAACTGAACAATTTATATGTTATTGGATAGATAAAATGACCAGCAATTTTAAAGGAGGGTAAGCGAGCAATTTCATGGAGGGCGCAATTGGGGTGGCTCCTATACAAATGAAACACAAATTTCCTCCAAACTTGAAAACTAATCAACCAAATGGAACCAAATTTGACATGTGGGGGGGGGCAGCCCCCTGTAGAGATCACCTCTATCTAGGTTAATTTATTTTCCTAGATCTACTGATCTCTATTACTTTCCTTCAGTTGGGTCACCCTTGCGAAATGGCACTTTCTACGAAAAGGTTTTTCGAGATTGTTTTCTACTTTACTGTGAGGAAAATTTGTATATTAAAACATCCATGAACTCCTTAAAAACCTGCAAAACTCGAGGTTGTGACAAAGGTCATCCGAGATTCACGATTTATGCACAACACAGTTATAATACACACATACACATACACAGTTATAGGTAATACGAAGTTTGTCGGGTCAGCTAGTCTTTTATAAAACATAAATACAGAATTTACAGGAACAAAAATAATTCATGGGTTCCAAATTTATGTATGCACAAATATCTGTACTTGTGGCAACGCTGCTTTTACCCTTTTTGAGCTGGAAATGCTCTATAAAAGTTTTTTCCAAACATCTACCAACTAAAAACAAGATTGTTCAAATACATTGTTTAGTTTCCAAGGAAAAGGTATGAACATAAACAAACAGACATAACTCTTGGAAGAAAAATCAACAAAAAATATCGTACCACATATTTTGCCTGCACACTAGCACCATCTATGATCGACATGCTCAAACATCAAATAGCAACAGCGTATTTCTCGAAATATCAAACATTTTTTATGAGGCATTCCCCTCCTTTCGTAAAAAAGCGCCACTTTGGCCAAAACGGAGGCTTGCCCGACCAACAATAAATTTGAAACGACTGATACAGTGTGCGAAGAATGGGACATTGAGTTTTATGCCTGTCTGTCTGTGATATGAAGTTTGAAAATCATTTCCAATATACTCTAAAAAGCCAACTGAACCTGATAAGTGACCAGATAAGGACTGCACGCTGGCACTGATAAGTGAATCAAGGCGTTTTTTTTCTTTCGCTGAATGCTCCAACGATTTTGGGATGTAAATCGGTGCAACGTAGCCGAACCTCGAGCCGAGCAGAAAATGATGCTAAGTCAGCATTATACTACCACCGACCGACACTACTATTGTTATACCGATCGTGATACGGCACACAGCTACCGGTGCACACGCTTGGCAAAACAAGCAACTGCTCGTCCAACGCGGACTGTTTCTGTTTACTAGAACAGCACAGCCATCCATTTTCTCGCTCGATTCCCAAAAGCCAAAGCTCCAATTGCTAAATTTCATCGGAGCATAAGCAACATTATCATCCTGTTCCACAACCGGAGCGGCAAGGGAAAGCGTCAGATTCGGCTAAATATTCATTCCCCTAAACAGACGTGTATTCACATATTTGTCTGGTGCTATTCAAATTGGACATTCACCATCTGGCTTCTGAAGCCGAAAACGAACACCGCATCCCAACGAAGTCCGCCATGGAGCTATTTAGAAAACGTTTTGAATGGTACAAGCGGGCTGGTTTACATCCTGCTGGGACGATTTCCTATACCTACCTACAACTATTGAACATGGTAACAGTAGAAATGGTGATTCTGTGTGCAGCACGATAAACACTGGTTCGACCCACGGAGTAAGTTTTGATACTGTTTGCTAAAGGCAGTGGTATCTGTGGGACCGGACCACCATCCTTCGGGTAACACATGCCTCGAAGCATCAGAACATCAAAATTAGTGTGTTTTTCCAAATTGATGAAACCCGTTTCCGCAGAAAAGTTCTCCCTTGGAGAGCAATGAATTTTAACTTTTGCGCGAATAGACTGGCTTCGACTAGTTTGTGGTTTGTTTTCTCCTGAATGCTAAGGATAATAGTCCGGTTGCAATACAATAACCATCAACGATATGCTCTATACAGGTTTCCTGAATTGAACCGAAACCATAATCATAACAATATTAATTTAACCCAGCAAATGAACAACTGCTGCATAAAGCATACCGGAGAATATGCAATACATTCGAATTAATTTCCCTAGCAGTCAAAAGAAGCTATATTATGCCATCACATTATTCTTGCTAGTAGCGTAACAATTATGTGGAAGTATGGAATGAGAACTTTAAACTTTCTTCATTTAGAATTGGAACAAACTTAACTGCTCATATTATGGCGCTCTTGGTGGACGGATTTGGAAGTTCTTGACGCCCACGTGTCGGAAATTTTGTTAGCATCACCTATGTATTTTTGACATTCCGCAAAACGACTGTATTTTGTAAACAAACAACATGGAAGCCGAAAGAAGGGAAAACTGTCATTACAGCAAAGTCGCTCAAGAATGGTATGCAGAGAAAGGGGTCCGGTTTATTCCGAAAGACCTTAACCCACCCAATTGCCCCCAGTTCCGCCATATTGAGAAATACTGGGCAATCAATAACAGGAGACTCAAGGCAAAATTGGGAAAAGTTGTCAAAGACATCAATCAGATGAAGACCTGGTGGAATAAGCTAGCCCAGACGATGGAGCCATATTACAAGAAAAATTCGAGAATTCCTTCGAAATCGTGACGAATAATTTTATCCGTATTTTTTCTTAAAAGTATGAATAAAATACTACATTTGTGTAAGAAAAGATCTTGAATTCAATAATAAATAACTGAAATACACGCAATTGTGTTTGTACCAATACTATCTGTAGCAAGCTTTATATTTTATCAGATTGATAACTATCTAAGAATAAATTTGTTGACTGGGAGAATTCAACTTGAGAATTAATATTTTCAAAGAAACAGGTTGCCAAATCCGGCCGAAACGATGGTTGAGCCTTTGTGAGTCGCATTCATTTTTGTCGTTTTAACCGCCCAAGTAACATGGTAGGTTTTATGACGCTCTTATGATGGTTTTTATGACCAAAATTGGTCGTAAATACCATAATAAAAGACCAATAAAACTGAATTTTTTACTTGGTCGTTGACGTTCCCTGATGTAATGAACGGCAGATCGCTAACGAGACAAGGAATTGTGTAACCAATTTCGACACGTTCTTAATCAATACACTCTCGGGAACTAGAGACTTAGAGATAGTAACGTGTCTCGACATTTGTTTGCGGCATAATTTGGCAAGCGATCTACTCATGTGGCAAACGGAGTGCACTATACGTGACTATCGGGAGTGTAAATGGGCAGATCTACCTCAAGATCTCTACCTCTGTGTCTACCTCTGTTAGTTTTTTCACAAAACAAACAGTAGCTTTCGCCTTTTTTGCCACAGGCTAAACCGAAATGTGGGGTTGACGCTAGAATTGGTTAACTACCATCCTGGCAATGTTGCTCGATATTGCTACTGAAGATGTGATCCAGCGAGCGGGTATCGAGACGAGAGGAACGATATTCAGCAAAAGTATCCAACCATTGAAATCATTGGTGGAAACCTTGGGATGGCAGAGGCAATCTACGACAGACTACACACGGAGGCTAGGGAGATTGGGTTACAATTCAATGCGCCCAAAACTAATTATATGGTAGGAAGATGCTCCAGAGAAGACAACGTTTGCCTCCCATGGACAGTGACTATTAACGGCAAAAAACTGGAAGTAGTTGATGAGTTCATATATTTCGAATCTCTAGACACCGCCGACAACAATACGACTAAGGAGATTCAACGACGCATCTAAACTGGAAGTTGAGGAAGTCGTATTTGCACGATTATTGCGGGTTATTTTTGGCGGAGTGCAAACGGAGCTCCGAGAGCTCCCAGGCAGCAGGTCTCACAGTCAATGTAGCGAAAACCAAGTTTATGGTAGTGAACACTGACAATTCCTCCAACTTCACAGTAGCGGGACAACAAGTTGAGCAGGTAGACGCCTTCCAATATCTTGGTAGCCAAACAACGCCCGATGGTGGTACCAAGACTGATATAGCCACACGGATCAGGAAGGCCAGAAGTGCCTTTGCAGGTCTGCGAAACATATGACGCTCAAACCAGATCACTATACGTACGAAAACCCGAATCTTTAATTCAAACGTTAAATCCGTACTGCTCTATGCCTGCGAAACGTGGTGCGTCTCAGCGGAGACAACGCAAAAACTGCAGGTATTCATTAACCGGTGCCTGCGATACATTATTCGTGCCTGGTGGCCTGATAATTGGATATCCAATGAGGAACTCCATCGGTGTCGGTGTCATCAACGGCCGATAGCCACAGAAATCCGTAAACGTAGGTGGAAGTGGATCGGACACACCTTGAGGAAAGGAGCGAACGAGGTTTGCAGAGAAGCACTCGACTGGAATCCACAAGGACAGCGTAGAAGAGGCAGACCCAGAGGCTCATGGCGACGGAGCTTAGCCAACGACATCCGACATGGACACATAAGTAAGTAAAGCAAACGGATAGTGGAGAGTGGCGCAGTCATATGAACCACGAGTTTTAGGCACTAGTTGGAGAGATCGTACACCTGGCGAATTTTGGGAAATCACGGTGGGTCGACCAGGTCGCAAGGATACCGAACGACTGTGCAGTAAAGTCCGTTCGCTTCAAGAATCCCACTGGCACCAGAAATAGATCGGCCCACCGTGCTAGATGGCTCGACCACGTTAAAGTCGACCTGCGTATGTCGAGACGCGCAACAAATTGGCGACGAGTAGCCCAGGACCGAGTACAGTAGAGAAGAATTCTTGATACGGCAAGAGTCACCCCGACTTTCGGCTGCTAGTAGTAAGAAGTGAGAGAACTGCAAGTGAGATAATAGGCAGTTAGAATAAAAGTGCTTGCTTTACTTCTCCCATAAAATTTACACGGGATAAGCAAAGCAAACTATTTAATTCGTACGGCCAATATGCACGATGCCTTGGAACCACAAGATCAGAAGGAGATTAAAAACCGATTACCATCGTTACTATCGTGATACTCTCTCCAGTTCCGTACCCTATAGGGCTTTTACTACACACACATGCAAGACGTCTGTTACGCACACGCAACTGTTGCAGCTTTTCCTATTCGATGCAGCAAAAACGCGTTGGATAAAATGATCATTTTTTCTGAAACTATTTATCCATTCAAAACAATTAATGTTTAAATCAACCAAGAATTGTACCCCGATATACATGTTTACATTTAGCAACTAATATTTCAGTGAATTAACATTAAATCGGTGACCCAAAAATATGGCTTTCGGATGCGGCATGCCGCATAGCCCACGTTCGAAATAACTGAATGTAGCATTGATTTTAGTATAGTTTATTGTTTTCTCGTCCGAAAGTAATCGCTGGCTATCGATATTTGTTTAGTTTTATCCCGCTAACATAGTTAATAGTTACATTTTTGATAATTTCTACCGCGTTTTAGCTTGTTTGTTGAAAATAGATTTGTTATTTAGTAAACATATATATTACCTTGCTATACATATAACGCAAATAGTAATTTCTGTTTTAAATGAAGAAATTAAATTATTTAAAAAATCTCGCCCTTCCCAGCCCATATAGTTTATATGGAGCTGTCACTTTTGCCTGCCCAACAGATCTCTAATACATATGCACTCTGCAAACACCCTATTCTTTAGATCTTAAGGCAGCGTTCAATTAAGTCAAGCAAAATGAGCTGTTGCAGAATAAAGAAACGTTATCAAACTTTCTTAAGATATTTCTCTTAAGAGCATAAGCAAAAACATTCCATCAAGAAGACTGGCAACTCGGCCAAAAGTCGAGAGACAGTAACAGCAATGCTATCTACCGAGTTAAAGTTGAACTAATACATACTAGTGTGTGTAAATCAAAATATGGATGTACACAAACATGTATGCAATGCATTGTCACGCTCGCAAACATCTTTTCCCACCAATACATATACACACAGCTTCAACTTTTGTCGGGAGGAGTGCGCTATTGCTTCTGTTGCTTGTCATTTGTATGGGCGCGCGGAAGAGATGTCAGTCTTCTTGATGGAATGTTTTTGCCATAAGACCACTGATGAACCTGTGCTCTGTGCTCGGCTACTTCTTTATTTATTTAGTCAGAAAAATATGATTAGGAAAATTGGTCGAAGAAGACCCTCTTTTCTCTCATATCAGGTTCATTCTTTAGCAATTAAATTTTTTTATCAGTTATAGCTCCTCGTTATAGTAGTAATTCCGGAAATTATTATTTCTAATTGTTTAGTTCTATTTTCTGATAATATATAAAACATACAGATAGAACTTTTTTTCTCATATTTTTCTTTAACTATCGGTAAAACTTTCATTTTAATTCTAAAAACTTACGCGAGCCGTTTCTCCATCACAGATTTTTCCAAATAATGCTTAAGATTTTCATCACAATTTGGAAATTCAATTATTAGAGTTACCGTGTACTTACATGTGTTATGTGCAGCAGATTAAGACAATCGTAAAAATATTATATTTAATTAAAGCATTCGAGCTGTATTCACACTGTGGTATTGTTATCATTTACATGATTATTTTATCACTAGAATTTGCTATTGCAATTTTTCCCTTTCATCGTATGCGGTCATTTCTATCTGCTTACGGAATCAGATTTCAGGATGAACAACTCAGCTCTTCATGGAGCCATTGAAGTTGATTCGGGAAATTTGTCCCATTGAAATGTGCTGCTGTTTTTTTTTTCTTGGTTAAACCCTCTTTTCAAATCGCATTCTTTCGACGGTCGGCGGTACAAATAGCTAACAGTGAAGTGAAAATTCAATTTACTATCGTTTCATTCGTTCTTGCAATCTGTTTCAGTCCCGCAGAGAGGTTGGATTTTGTCGGTCAAGCCGATTTAAGAAGGACTTAAAGAATGATGACTGGTGTATTGTGTTTTCTGGCTCGCAAACCGATACGAATATGGTTCGTGCTGCAGCAACGATATCGTTGTTTTGGTTTCCAATGTTTCAAAAGCAGAATGATGAATGTTTTTAGTGAGTCAGAGCCGTATCAATTTACGTATGTTTCTATTTGCTAGATTAGAGTAAAAATATACCTATATATAAATACCTAAATCAAAAAAGGGTTAAATTTTGGCCGCTTTATTGTGAGCTTTCTATACAGAATGTTAAATTGGAATAACGTGCAAAAGGCGTTGAACACAGTGGAAATGTAGGGTGGTTTATAATATATTGACGAAACCTTCGACAACCATTATAATCCCGTTACGCAACAACGCACTTCATCGTATCGTCCGAACCAGAAAACGAACCACTACAAAGTGATATCTATTTGCTCCGGGGTTTTTAATTTAATTAGTTTCTTATCAATACATCACCAGTAAAACTTCGATTTTTTCTGTGGTTCGACAAGTCTCCCGTCCGAGGTGAGACAACAATCGGATAACAAATTGTCTGATCCGAAAATAAATTAAGGGACCATTTGGTAACAATGTTATCCATTCTTTTTTGTTTGTTTGAAAAAAAAAAAAATCAACGACAAACGAATATAAAATTTTGTTCTTCACCCCAGCTCGGGTCGATTGTCAGGTCACACGGAAGAGGTACTTTATTTTCATTGACAAAGGTGTTGAAGCCTGAAAAGGGAAATTTGGTTGGGGTATTTTGAGTTGAGCGTTTATTTTTTCACGTCGACCCTTTCGAACTCAAGGCTAAAGAGCTCAGTTTCCAGGAGAGGCAGGATTTGCCTCGAAGGAGATTAAATGAAGAGGAAAATAAATAGAACGTGGAAAACAATTATGGAAACATTCTTTTCGGTTGTCGCCGACGAGGATTATTTCGACGGAGTCGTCGCGAAGGACGGCGGCTCGTGCTGTAGATGTCAGCCGCCGGGCAATGGGCATGGCCGAAAATTATAACTAAATTACAAGTGATGGAACAATTGCTAGCTGATCATGCTTGCTCTGCTTTGCTGGCTGTGCTGTGCGGTACAGCGTTGGAAATTCGAAATTTAACTAAGCCACTTGAACTCTTGAACTTGAGTGTTGGCTGATGGTGAAATTTTGCGTTGGTAATTGAAATTTTACGCTTCGTCGCCACATCGTTTGAAGGATGCTTGGGATGATAATGTTATAACAACTATTTCCATTTGAAGCTCTTTGATTCCGTGAGGCTTTGGAATGAATTTAATTGATTCCTTTTTGCTTAATTAGCGTTATCCGTAGCTCTGAACTATTGAGTCGCAGCACATGGACAAGATAAATAATAATGTTAAAATCTTCAACAAATAGCGAACAAAAATGTTCAGATTAAACTAAACAAGAATTGTTGTGTGCATTGCTGGTTTTAAGACACTATTGACGTTCGTATTTTTCTCTAATGTTTTATCACTGCCTTGAAGTATACACGTCTTTATGAATTGACCCTTATTTATCAACAAATGGAATATGGTCATATGGAACGAAAGTCGGCAAAGAAGCATTGGATGCGTCTAGATGAGATGTCGTAGCACGCACGCCGTACTCACCAGACGTTGGTTTTCCAGTAACCACTTATTAATGACTCGTAGACTTACGGATCATTTTCGAACAATTTATTTTAATTTCCCCTGAATCTAATTCGTTGATTACCCTACTTTGGTAAGTTCAATTTGGTTTTAATTCAATTCCGATTGTAAAGCCACCACACAAGTAGCAGTAGCCAAGCTCTACCGTTAGCACCGACGATATCGAAATCGTCCACGAAGCCCACGAAGGGCATGTGAGAGTACGGAATGAAGGTACCATCCTTCAGCTTGCCTGGCCTTCGAATGTCATCCTGCAATTCAATGTTGAATAGCAAGCTCGATATTAAGCTCGGTAGCGTGCTTGACGTTCAACCATCAAGTGTAGCACGAAATCATCAGCCTAATCAGTGTTTTTTGAAAACCATGTTCATGCATAATTTATCACAACGCCACATTTTGCCCAACTGAACTGTACTTCGCCTTGAAGTCTGCGAATAGAATTAATTTGTCGAGGATCTAGCAAAATGAATGGTCCGTTATGGAGCATTCGAGTCACTGGCATTCTTGTAGGAAAGGCAAACGAGACCTTCCAACCAATCCACCAGCAGCCCATTCTTCTGCTCTGTTGGGTACTCTTACCACTGCGACCATTATTTTGAACTATTGTGGTATGCCCCGTTTTATTATTTTACTATACGCTTCAAGCTTACCTATCACTTATTGAGGAAGTGACAGGCTGGTAGCTGGAGCGAGACATGTGCCAATCAGGAATGACTAGGTTTATGAACCTAGTACCCTGATCGGCGACGCCAACCAGATTTCCCCTTTTTGAGATACTGCAGTCTGCGTATTATTTGTGCACCACGAGTGCAGAAACTTTCTAAGTTTACCAAGAAATACATGATTTGGCAAGCGATCTGCTCATGTGGCAAACGGAGTGCGCTGTTCGTGACTACCGGGAGTGTAAGCGAGCACTACGGAAGCATCCCAAGGAGGTCAAATCTGAGGAAGACATGAAGAAAAAGTGGGTTTCCGTACACTCTTAAATGATTCTACCTGTAAATAGGTCGGATTTAGTTAAAGCTAGGTTGAAACTACTCAAAATGCCCTTAATGTGTACAAACTGAGATATTGAGTAGTTTTTCAACCAAAAAATTGGTAGTAGGAACTTAAAAGTACGTTATTTGTCATAGAGAATAATTCAATTATCGGTAGCAAGTAGCCAAAATTGGTTGAAATTTTTACCCAAAGTTCGAGTTTGTACACTTGAAAGGTATTTTGAGTAGTTTCAACGTAGCTTTAACTAAATCCGACCTATTTACAGGTAGAATCATTTAAGAGTGTACAGAAGAAGTTGTAGCCAAATGTTGTATAGAACCTTATGAGTGACAGTTAACTGTAAGGTGCGAACATACGGTTATGGTATCGAAGTTGAATGAAATAAATATGCCAAAAGCTTACTAATACTTAAGGATCGATCAATTAGGTAAACTTTTACAGCGTTTTTTCCGTGATGCAATTTGATGAGGGACACCCTTTAACATACTTTAACAAAAAATAATTATTTGATCATACTTACCTCTTACATCTAGCAGCAAAACCCGGGGCAGCTCTTCCCGTAGCAAGAATTTCATTCTACTGTACTCAGTCCTGGGCTGCTCATTGTCAATTCAACCTGGCTAAGCCCTCTGGCACGTTCGGCCCATGAATAGATGGTGCCGGTGGGATTCTTGAAGAAGACGGATTTCACTGCACAGTCGTCCGGCATGCTTGCGACGTGGTCGGCCCACCTTTCGTTCAAATACGGCAAGTTCACGTTTGTGTACCATAGACAAAACTACAGTCCCAAGTTCGTAGGGGGCTACCGGTCTGATTAGCGTTTTGTACGTCATCAGCTTTGTGCGGTGGCGTATACTTCTTGATCAATGCGTCTTACTTTACTTACTTATGTGTCCATGTCCGCGGCCCAGTTAGCACCAACTCGTATATCAATGTAAGAAGATTATCGTAAGTTAACAAATTCGAAATCGTAACTAAAGCTTGATAAAGTGGGCCCAGGTTGATTTGTCCTTGTCCTTGCGCTACCCACGCTGTCCTTGCGGATTCCAGTCGAGTGCTTCTCTGTAGATCTCGATCGCTCCTTTCGTCAAAGTGTGTCCGATCCACTTCCACCTACGTTTTCGGTGAACAAGACAATGTCCTCGGCTAGGTCGAGGTCGTTTAGCTACTCTATCGTCAGAGTTTTTAGGGACTTTGACCAATATGCCCTGCATGCAGTCCACCGGAAAAGTTGCGGTTTCCCATATATTGCTGAAAAGCTGATGCATTATCTGGGCTAACAAAGATGAGTCAGGGTTGAGCATCTCGGCTGAAATAAGTCTATCCCTGGTGCTTGATGACTGCTTCAATTTCATTCAGCGATGGCGCCTCCGCGTTGATGCGATTAATTCGACGAACTCTAGGTGTCATACGCTGCTGGTTTTGTTGGTCTTTGACATTTTAAACTCGGAAGAGTTGTTCAAAATGTTCAGTCTATCGCTTAAGCTGTTCTGTGCGGTCAATCAGTAACTGACCAGCTCTGTCCATCAGCGGCATCTTTGTGTTCATCCTGGTACCACTAAGGCGAGGAGAAATATCGTACAACAAATGGATATCATCATTTGCGGCGGCGGTTTCCTCTTGTTCGGCTAGGGAGTTAGTCAAGGCTCTCCCGTGTAGAGTGTCCCGCCTACAAACTCGTTCAACAGACCTCTCCGGTTCGGCGTCCCGTAGACGGGCAGCTGTCTTAGCCGATCTGGTTCGCACTCGCTCAATGCCGGCTTCCGCTTCCCTCCGTTCCTCCATCTTCCTCCAAGTTTCATCTGATAGCCACTTCCTCCACCCGCTGCGCACTTGCCGAAGGTTTTATGACTGATCGTGATAAAGGCGTTCTTGATGCCGGTTCATTGGCTTTCGACGGTCGCAGTGGTCAAACCTTCTGACAAAAAAAATGTGGATTTGGATGTCCTCCTTCTGGATTTTCTCAACCACGCTGTTCTGCTGACTGTAGAAACTCTCTTTCTCCTGCAGGTCAGCAGCATCTGTTGGCGCATAGCGATAGATTGCCGTAAGGGTTCTAACCCGTATTCTGGATCTGGCAACCATTATTCTTTTGTTTATCGGTTCCCACTTCAGCAGGGCCGCATGTGCCCCTGGGCTCAATAGGAAACCAACTCCTCTTTCTCGAGTAGCATTTTCATCTCGTATGCTAGAGTAGAGCAAGACTTGCCCGGATGATGTCCTGTGTTCGCCAGGACCCGGCCAGCGGACCTCGCTCAGCCCCTGGATTTCAAGCTTCAGGCAGCTAGCTTCCCTTGCAAGTTGAGCCAGCTTGCCCTGCTGGGCAAGGGTCAGTATATTCCATGTTCCGATTCGTGTCCGTGTTTTCATGCTAAAGGTCGTTGCCAATAATCCAGATAGATTTCTTTTTTCATTTTCATTAACTTTTTGTGTTCCGGTACAGTAGGCTGTGAACCTAAGGTCCTTATCCAGCTGACGGGGCTGCCATCTTACTATGGGCGGGAGCCACTGTGCCCCCTTTCCTGTTAGCGTACCCCAACCGGCACCACGTGGAGGTAGGAATAGGAGTTGGTGAACAGAGGTTATGGAATGCACATGGTCACCCTTTGCCAGGCCACCAATGCGACTTGCTGAGGGAATATTAGGCTCGGCTTCCAACATGAATACGTCATTGAATCTCCTTACTCGTGTTATTGTCGGCGTTCATCGCTGTCAATAGTCGCTGTCCGTGAAGCGAATGTTGTTTTCTTCCTACCTCTTCCTACCATATATTTGGTTTTCGACGCAGTTATTTGTAACCAAATCCTCACGGCCTCCGTGTTTTGTCTGGCGTAGATTGCCTCCGCCATCCCAAGGTTTCTGGTATTGATATCGAAGTAATCTGTAATGGCTAGGAGTTGACTACTTTTGCTGCAAATCATTCCTCTTGTTGAATTAGCTGCCATAGTTGTTCACGCTCGACTCTGTCGTATGCTGCCCTGAAATCCCCGAAAATATGATGCATGAGCACGTTGTATCCCCGACCTTGCTGGAGGATTTGTCGAAGAGAACAAAATTGATCCGTAGTGGCAAGTGGCCCCCATAAAGCCCGCCTGATACTGCTCTACAAATATTGTTGCTATTGGAGATAGACGTCTCAACAAAATCTAAGAAAGGACCTTGTAGGCGGCGTTGATCAGCTTAATGCCGCGGTAATTACATTTTTATAGATGGGACAAATCACACCATCCATTCACTCCTCCGCTAGTTTGTTCCCCTCACAAACCCACGAAATTATCCAGTGAAATGTGGTTGCTACACTGGTTCTTTGCTATTTGTGTAGAGTTTCGCCGGAAGATGGTCCTTTCCGACTATTTGGACTACTCTGGCTAAAAAGGATGTTTCAAATCAATATAAAAATATCCTAAGTCTAGCAAATTTAACTTTTGATCTACGATGTGTCTTCGCATAAATTACCGTTATAGAGACGAAAAAATCGCATATAAACCAACTTTGATACGAATAATATCACTATTTATGGACTTTGTTATCGACAAAAGACAATGTAAGAAAGTTACTGTTTTTCACTATTTCAAAAAAAAATGTCTTCCAGGTTCTTCTATATGTTTTGAATATGACGTAAAGAATCTGTTCATCACTCGGAGTAGATACCTCGAATGTTGAGTGCTGATTCAAACTATTATTTGTAAAATTTAGATAGCTGTTGTCCACGAGGGTATTCTATTGGGTAGCTAAGCTACGAGGTGCGATGCTGCGTGGTTCACGGCTGCCTGATCTCAAAACTGAGATTTTAGGCAGACGGTTGAGCCGCACGGTCTTGTTATCGAGTAAGCTTAATATATTATTTTAATTCAATTATTTGTTTCGTTTTAGTTCAACAAGCACCTATACAGTAAAAGTTTGGCCGTACTAAGTTTAAATAATGAAGGAAAAACTCTTTATTTATTGGCTATTAGATACACTGATGGAAACTCAAATGACGCGATAAGTAAGAAAATGTTATACTGACTCAATCAGCAATTTGGTAAGATCGTTTCAAGTCGATGTTTTTCACATGTTCCATATACGGGTCGACTCTTTTGGTAATAACATGCCAAGCGAGTTAAAAGTCCAAATGTAATAGTAAAATCCATATGATTCTAGTATTACCTTCTGGCGGGGCTTGCTGACTAGAAAATGATTCCGGAATGCGCTGCAAGTACTCAGTCATTCTTCATGGGTGTTTGGATAGACAGTAGAGCTAACACCATCTATAACCCGAAACTAAGATAATTGCATGGACTAACCATCACTGCAGTTACCTTTTTTTCATAATATCACTGCCGGACAGTGGGAGATAGATAGGATATATATATATATACACACACACACACACACACACACACACACACACACACACACACACACAGACACACACACAGACACACACACAGACACACACACACACACACACACACAGACACACACACAGACACACACACAGACACACACACAGACACACACACAGACACACACACACACACACACACACACACACACACACACACACACACACACACACACACACACACACACACACACACACACACACACACACACACACACACACACACACACACACACACACACACACACACACACACACACACACACACACACACACACACACACACACACACACACACACACACACACACACACACACACACACACACACACACACACACACACACACACACACACACACACACACACACACACACACACACACACACACACACACACACACACACACACACACACACACACACACACACACACACACACACACACACACACACACACACACACACACACACACACACACACACACACACACACACACACACACACACACACACACACACACACACACACACACACACACACACACACACACACACACACACACACACACACACACACACACACACACACACACACACACACACACACACACACACACACACACACACACACACACACACACACACACACACACACACACACACACACACACACACACACACACACACACACACACACACACACACACACACACACACACACACACACACACACACACACACACACACACACACACACACACACACACGCACACACACACACACACACACCTTGTATAGGGTAGATGCTCCAGTAGTTGGGGTAGTACCAGAAGTGGTGGAAACTCGAAATATATCATAATTTTGGCGGATTTCGAGATAATTTCAGTTTTCTGCTAAATATATATTTGTTAACGGTTTTATCTAAGATATACAGTTAAAATTCAAGATGTTGGTGCAAAAATTACAAATTCCTTTTCAGCAGTCCAATAAAGTGCAATTGCTTAAGAAATTCGTAACAATCCATAGCATTTTAACAAGCCTACGGTGTTATCAACCTGCTGCCATGCTCACTGCAAGCGTTACTAAGGCGGTAAACAACATCCCACTATTATAGGCAAGTTTTCCACTATTATAGGGACATTACCACTACTTGAACAGTTGCATATATATGTACATAATTCCTTTAAAAACTCCAAATAAAGTATGGCTCGTGTGGACGCATGACGAAGGAGATGTGCCATCCTGCTTCATGAGCGAAACAAACAGCGGTAGAAACACCCAACAGTTGCTGAATCTCGATTTGCCAAATTTAATTACACGAACAGCGCCGCCGACAGTGTAATAAACTCCGACTGCTAAATCCACTGCTAATTTGACGAGGAAACCTCTAATCTACCTTTTATTAACCATTTCGAAGATGCTCTGCACCACCGAACGACCCGTATCCACTTTTCCAAATGAGCTAGTAAGCCTTCTGCTGACTTTTCCGTGGCTGTTAACTCTTACGTTTTACAAGGCAGAAATTAGCTTTTAAATCCGCTTTTATGAGCCTTTCAAAGTACTGCCGAACAGCAGCGCCAGGCAATGGGGATAAATCGTGTACACGGTAGAAAGGGGAAAACCAAGGGAAAAACCATATATGTATGAGCATTTTTTGCATGCAAGCTTAAAGACGTGGGAGAGGCAAAAAACGATTTCTACTTTTCCCTTTCATGTAGGTTTTTAAGCCAACCAAAAAATTGTTGAACCAGCCAAATTTGGATACATTATTGCCAAAATAGGGCTTCATCCTGGTTCGCATAACAGAACTGTAGTCTACACTGCAATTCACCAGAAAAGCTCATTGCTTAGGAAATGGGAAGCCTGTATAGCCAGCGCTGTGAAACATAAATCCGCCGTGCGAGTTCGCAACTTGAAGAGAATTCCGGCAAAGAACGTCCCTCCTTGTGTTGGCAAAGAATTGATTATAGGTACATTTTACATTAGGATCTGTTTGATGATGTCGCAAATCCCAACGGGTGGCACCATTCAAACTCGCTCCTCGCTTATACATATGTAATTCTACATTTTAATGACATTTTATCACGATGAAAGCAAAAGGTGGAACGTGGATGGGTTAGAGGAAAACAACCGTCACGCGGGGGATGAAATCAATTTGCTGTTAAAGGAAGTTTGAAGGAGCAAAGCTCTTCGAATGAGTTTTCCCCCGAAATTGAGAACTGGAAGTGATGAATTCGAATGACTTGTTTTGCATTTGTTGGCCGAAAATTTAAAGAGATAAAATATGCCAGCATTATTGCGTACCTGCTGCGAGCGTTGGCAACAGTATTCTGTATGCCTTCGAAATTTTACTACGGCGCCTGTCTTACACACAGAGTATATCAACATACGTAAACATCCTATTTATTTACAATTTTCTCCGTAATCATCGTTCTTTCCACGTTATTCAGCAGAGTAGTGTAGAGTAAAAATCAAAACTGACTTTCATTATAGAATAAAAGCTTACTATCTGTGTTGTTACACATTTTATGCTTGTCTACTCACAAGTCAGCATAGTGAGACAAATCCTGCTCGATGCATCCGGAAGGATGACCAAACGTAGGTACAATGTTGGCCGGTGAAAGTGACCCGAATCCGGATCTTGGAATTGAATACTTTCCACGTTGGTCATTTCCCACCGCTCGATGTAAGAGATGTCGACCAGCAGCTGATCCTGACAAGTGGCAAAGGCGGTCACTGGACGCTCACAAGCAAAAATGGTGAATCTGATAGCAATATATGTCTACCGTTGCTGGTGGTCGGTGGCCGGTGTCTACGATGGTCGCTGCCGGCTGAAACGAGTAGTATACAATTTGCGAATCGCTTTTTCCTATCCCTTTTGGTCGATGATGATAGATACATTTTCTGCCAACTCTTCAGAGATTGTTAGGTTTGGCCGCATTCATCTCTATCCATGCTTCTCATTCTTCGATACGGGAGTCCTTTCAGGCAGTATCGACTATTCTTCATGGCCGAATTTATATGTGGCAGTAGGAGACCGGATGGAGTGTGCCGATAACCGGTTTTTCTAGATAATCCCTGTAGAGGCCTTTCAAAGTAGAACGGTTGCTTCGTTTCTGCATGGCGGAAAATGAATAGTATGATGCAGGACTCTTCGAGAACGTGAATTACGATTCGATTGACCTTCGAATTGTCGAAAAATTATATAACAAAAAATTTTCCCGAACAATACAGAAGGCGGAAGCCTTCCATGTTTCGAAATTATGAGTGCGTCACTTCTCATCAGTTTTTATCTGTGTTGCTTCCAGCAACATGCAATTTACTTGCTACTTTCTCTCGCTCTAACGCGTTACAGAAATACTGCTTGATGCCACAGGGCTGAACCATTAGCCTCACAGCTTAGAAACTGTGTGTTCGAGCTAATGCTTAACTGAGTTGACCATATATTAATAGTCAATAAATTATCAAATGCCAATTTTAGTGAAGGAGAAGTGTTCATTAGATGACCGAGTGAGATCATGTCCTACTGCAAAGAAATCTTTTCCAAAAATCAATTATCCCCTGCTGGATGTTATTTTTTGTTATTTGCTTTAACTCAAACGAGCACCATTCACACTTTTTTCTACAATATTGGCTCATTTCATTAACATTTTTTCAATTTATTTTTCGCGCTCTTTCTCTACCGTGCAGAAAAGGTTTTTGGTTGATCATTTATTTAATGTGGGACTGTTGCTAAAAATAACAGAAAACGCGCAAAACAGAAACAAAACGTCAGCAGTCACGTGATTTTATGTCATCACGCAAAATAGAGCATTTCCAGCTGAAAAAAAAACATTTTTGTCTCGACTGTTTTTAATTGGAATGAAATGTTGTTGATGTATATCAACAATCGTATGGTATCATATAGTTAGTCATATGACGACCGACATTTCAATAGGGCACAAATCCAATGCTGGGCTAGCATACAAAAAAGAACCCTCACTCGACTTGTTTAAAAGTTGCACTTAAGCCCTATTGAAATGTTGGTCGTCGTATGTTCATTTTCCATTAAACAAGATTTACTTCACATAATTTGCTAATAGCCTAACTGGTAATAAGGGTGGCTACATAATAGTTTTGATCGAAGAAATAAATACATTCATTTTTCGCTAATTACACTAAGCCCTGTGCTAAGCCCTTAGCCCACGGTGCTGCCCACCTAGTGAAACACTTTCATTGGGCTAAAGTGTCAAAGCTGAAAGTTACAACGTTTATTTTTGTTGTAATCGTGGCAGAATAGTTTATAAAAAGATATATATCTGTTATATATCTACATTAAACGAAATAACGCGTTGAAAAACACATGAAAAAAATGAAACTAGAACACCACCAGTACGAATAAAACGCACCATTTAACAACCGAAGACAACCTTCAACGATCAATCGAGAATCAAACAACTGAAAACCTGTACATCCATGGTCACCCTCCAACCAGGGCAACTGAAGGGTTGAATCTGTTAAAAACAGCAAAAAAAATGATCCACTCTTTCTCTTTTGCGCAGACCAAATCTTCCAGCAAACTAATTAAAATCCAAACCATTTTCATTCCCTTGTAAATCGCACTGAGAAATACATTTCATTTCATTTCATAGTTCACCTCAATAATACCGAAAATTCAATCTAGCAGTAGATCGCCAATGTGATTTTACATGATTTTCAATGCTGCCTACGCGACTGATTTGCACTCCGTTTGCACGGGAAACTGTCAGGCAAATTCCTATTCATTTATGTGTCAGTTACACGCTACCAGCAAATGTGTACGCTACCCAAATAATGTGTAAACGACACACATTACTTATTCTATGCAAATCTTCAATGGTATAAATGGTATAAATGCCAGTATACCATAGTGCACTCAAGTTAATTCGTGCGGTCTATCGAATGCTATAAAAAGAAATGATAGCTTAATAACTGAGAGGAAACTATTTAGATTAGTGGATGCTTTCCGTTCCGGCTACTGCTAAAATTTGAAAATTACAGAAATGTGTTTTTTTCCACCTTCATAAAATCGTAAATATCTCAGCGAGATTTGAACATACGTCCATACTTTCTTCGGCAATAAATGTTCGTCATAAAATTTCCCATCTATATATTATAGCTACGTTGCTCTGAGACACTATTCGATACCCTGTTTTGATGGTTATTTAAATGAAATTTCGAGAATTTCAAAATTTTGCCGAATTCAATAAATTTCTGTAACCAAATATGATTCCAGACATGCCACCATAACTTTTTTATGAATGTATCAAATCTCAATGATTGCCAAAAAAAAAAGTTAAGTTAATTGTTTCACCTACTCCAACATTTCTAAATTTTTTTTTTAATTTACTCTTGAAAAATGCCAGTTTTTCATAAATCTCAAATGTGCGACCCCTAAATCGCATCAACCAATGTTGACGCCATATAAAAGTTTTGTTGTGACACTCAAAGCTATCATTTGAGGGGTGAACCCCCGGGTTTTCTGACATAGTGCTATTTTGGGACACTCTAGTGGGCACCGACGTTTCAGTAGAGTATTTTTACCTTTTCAAGTAATCATAAGCTGGCCGATCCATTTTTACGCAATTAATTTACATACATATAGCAAAAGGACCGGGCGATTAGGTTAAAAACTTTGCAAACTGCCGGGTTACACCATGATGATTTTCTTTACATTTAATTTCATAGAATAAACAGGACACGCGCCTTAGCTTGGCAGCCCAGCGGACTAGAACCTAGCTTTAGAGTTAGATCTAAAATCAGGCATGTTCAAAAACTGAACCATACGGCGTGGTGCATTATAAAAACCCTACGAAGTTTTTTTTGAATCGG
Organism: Sabethes cyaneus; assembly: GCF_943734655.1. Lineage (NCBI taxonomy): Eukaryota > Metazoa > Arthropoda > Insecta > Diptera > Culicidae > Sabethes > Sabethes cyaneus. Next base: position 52,134,469 of record NC_071353.1, on the reverse strand, counting down.
TACGTTAGTCCCGTGCCTGATGAAATACACTGCACGCTCAAAAGTCAAAACAAAGCAACCGCGACCGGTTTCGGTGTTGTATTTTAGACACCGGTTTTTAACACTTCGGTAACACTCGGTATTGCGTACGCCAGCTTCGTAAAAGTACCTCGGAAATATGCTGGACGATCAGCGTGAACACGAGTTTTTCGTATTTCCTTTTCTATTGAATTTACTCACAAGGCAAATTAGAATGAGGCGCCTCCATACGGGTTTTTGCAAACTAGAAAATATTCGTCTACAGTGAATACCGATATCAGTGATGTGATATCAACTATTAGAAATATGTTAGTCATGTGCATTGAAAACTGGTGCTGAAAATATTGCGAATTCCACGTCATCGCTTCCTACACTTCCTGTTTGTATGCGTGAACGGGCGCGGCGGGCTGTCTGGGCGGGCTGAATGGCTGAAACACAATAATGACCGAATCACGAATGGCCAAATTTCAACAACAGTCACAGAAGGCCGAATCACGAAAGGTCGAATTTTTTCGGAATGCCTAAATAACTACCCGATCAGACAAACATAACAAAATTATAACAAATCATGATATTATGTTATGACGGTATTTGTAACATGCTTTGCTATAATTTTGGTCTCGTAAGTAATTAAAATATCAAAAATTCTATCAGAACTTCTTAGCAGCAGTAGCAAAAATGTAACAAAATTTGTTATGCCTTGAACAAAATTATATCAAAATTTGTTATGATATTTGTAACAGGTTTTGTAATAATTTTGTTAAAATGTAACAGAAACTTCTTTGCATTTATCTGCTATATCGACATTTTATTTCGGCTAAATTGCCAAAAATAGTACAACTATTTATCAGGAACATTCACAAACAGCATAGAAAAAAACTTTCATACATTTTCAAAAATCGCTCCGACCTCGACCGGGATTGAACTCACGACGCATCGCACAGAATGCAACAGTCTTAGCCTTTGTGCCAAAGCTACTCTTGAATGTAGGAAGGTTAAATGCTTATATGATTTGGCCGATAGCTCATTCGGGGTTGTCAGTTTTTGCTTCGAGTTGTCTATAAATAGATTATAAGCGCTTTAAAAAATCTTCAAAAAAAGGCATGGGTATGACATGGGGAAGGCAAACGAGAAAGCGACCAATATAGCAGCTTTTGCCAGCCCAAGAAGCCAGATGCCAGACCTCAAAACTAAGATTTTGCGCAGACGACTGATCCACCCGGCCTTGGTAGCAGGTAAGTCGTCTAATATGTTATTTTAACTATTTGTTTCGTTTTAGCTCATCAAGCACCTCCTACTGTACGATTAAAACTTTGGCCGTAACAAGTTTAAATAATACACATGGATATCATGGATATGGAATAAATTAATTATTGGATATTAGATGCACTGATGGAAATTCAAACGACGCAATTGTATTCCACGCGACGGATTGCTGGTGAGATTGATCTATTTTTGCATATATATACCCAATATATACTATATACAGTTTATTATTGAATAAATCTTCCTCATGATCCTTATTGTTTGCCTTGTCCTACTAACATGATATACTCTGTTTTCCTGTAACATCTATGAAGGTAGTATGGGTTCCCTGCACTTTCAAAACTAGATGCTACACTAACATCCCGACCTCCCTCCCCGGATTCATTTAGACGGTGATGAAATCGAGGTGGTAGAAGAGTTCGTGTATCTGGGCTCACTGGTTACCGCAGACAACGATACCAGCAGAGAAATACAAAGACGCATTATGGCAGGAAATCGTGCCTACTTTGGACTCTGTAGGACGCTGCGATCGAACAAAATTCGCCACCGCACGAAGTTAACAATCTACAAGACGCTGATTAGACCGGTAGTCCTTTACGGCCATGAGACATGGACTATGTTCGTGGAGGACCAACGCGCCCTTAGTGTTTTCGAACGGAAGGTGTTGCGCACCATCTACGGCGGAGTGCAGATGGAAGACGGAACGTGGAGGAGGCGAATGAACCATGAATTGCATCAGCTGCTTAGGGAATCACCCATCGCTGCCACCGCAAAAATCGGTCGCCTGCGATGGGCTGGGCATGTCGTGAGGATGTCGGACGACTGCCCGGTTAAAAAAGTTCTCAATAACGATCCGACTGGAACGAGACGGCGGGGCGCGCAGCGAGCAAGATGGATCGATCAAGTGGAAGGCGGCCTGCGGACCCTACGTAAACTACGTGGCTGGCGAATTGCGGCCATGGACCGAGTAGAATGGAGACGACTTCTTCGTACAGCAGAGGAAACCACGGCCTGGAGCTGATTAAGTAAGTAAGTATATGCAGCTGTGGTCGAGCAAGCAAAAGTTACATCACTACGGGAACGGTTGACAAGGAAATATACCGTGAAGAATGCCTGCAGAAACGATTATTACCGTTCCTACACAGCCATGATGTACGCTCGCTGTTTTGGCCTGATTTGGCATCCTGTCACTACGCCAAAGATGTTTTGGTAAGGTATGATGCTAATGGAGTCCATATTGTACCGAAGGAGGCGAATCCACCTAACTGTCCAGAGTTACGCCCCATCGAGCGGTATTGGGCTTTGGTGAAGAGAGAGCTGTCCCAGCACAAACAACAAGCAACAACTATGGATAAATTTCAAAAATCTTGGACAAACGCAGCTAAATTGGTTGCCAACAAGTCTGTACTGACCCTCATGGCAAGGGTAAACTCCAAAGTTCGCCAATTTTACATGCAGACCAAATAAGTAATGTTAATTTGTTTGATAATTATTAACGATACACACATAAATGACATAAAATTGTTGCATGGATTAAACTTCTAGCCAATTTGTTTTATTGCAAAATTGAGGTGTCCAGATTTTGTTGCGAACAAGCCTTAAAACAGGAATAGGATGAATGTGGCGATGGAGAAACAAGTTGCAGACTCACCATCACATGAAAAGTTTTAAACAAGCTGCATGATGCGATTTATCGGGTCATATTACGGATCTAGATGGATGAACAAATGTCGTAGGACTACTTAGGAAGTCTCGATGGCTCTCTTTCTCTTCCAAAAAGGCCTACGACTTGATTGTAGCCGACCGAAGTATTATGTTATGGAAATACCCCTGCAGACACATCATTTGAATTTCAAAGCAGTGTTCGATTCAGTTGAGCTACGATAGAGAATGTCTGAATACAGTTTTCCAATGAAGTTGCCGAAACTGATTCGAAAGACACTAGAGATATCAAAATTAAATTATGCGCACGAATAGCAGAACCCGACACTTTTGTGGCTTATTTTTTCTAGTTGTGAAGCATGATGTGGACCAAACTAAATCTTCTCCACCAATGCCGTGAACCGTGAGCTTTGGTCTGCTGTTGAAGTACAGCAATCCACCTAATAGGGCACCCACCTAGGGTACTGTTTACTTATCGCAATTTCTCAGCTTTCTTCAAATAGATATAGGATAGCTGGTTTCTGGTGACCGATATGCTTAGATAAGCGCCAACAATATCTAATCTCACACAAACGCAGACAATTCTTGAAGGAGGAAAATGGAACCAGAAAAAAATACCTAATTCCATTAAACTCCTTGAAATCAAGGGAAAGGAAGAAAGCGTGGACCTCCCGTACCAAACACTTCCCATATACATAGATAATGATTTATCCACAGTCATTGGGACTATCTTTGCTTATAAAGGTTAAGTGATACTCCGGACCCTCAGGGATGAACTAATCGCATTTCGACCAGAAGCCAGGCTGCAATTGGCCAAGGATATAGCGCCTTATTTCGCTCTCTGAAACTAAATTAGTTTGCCAAAAATATTAGTTTAAATCATATAATACTTGAAAATAAAGTCGTGTGGTTTAATGGTTGCCTAAAACTACATTTGTAAGGTTAGGAACTGAAAACCGCACGACCCCGTACCTCCTAGCTTGGCTACTCAATTATACACATTAAAGTATTTCCAGGTATGGCCACGTGGAGGCGCTAGGTAGGGGCTTCGGATGGCTAGAGCTGTGTTGGGCGCTTTTTCCTAGTTGCCTTCCCCATTTCAGGCCCGCTTAGATAAGCCCCAACAATATGCCAAAAATCAGCTTCATTATTATTTGCACAATTAATAAATTACGGCGGGCGCACGCGCAGTACCACCAATTGGGTATTTTAATTTTCCCAAAAAAGTGGATTTTTCTATCTTATTTGATAGCCCGTCGTTTCCTGAATCTAGCAGTTCTTTTTTTTATTTCAATTAAGTCAATATTCGATGAAAAAATTAATAAAAATCAAAACTAGAATGATTTGCTGTTTGACAGATATCAACCAAGCCGATTGATTGACTTGATGTCAGAAGTTCTCTCCCTCTCTTCTATCTCTCTGATAGAGCTCTTCATTTTAACCGAGCTTTTAAAGCTCTCATATGAAACCTGTATCGTTCGATGACCATAGTGTATCTATTCACTGTGTTGTCTAAGGCGAGCTAAAAAGAAAAGTGGTTTACTTATAAGCTATCGTCTTATTCCAAAAATTTTTTTCAAATACAAAAAATTTTTTTTTTTTCATTACTTTCATTAGTCAAATTCGGAAAAGTCTTCATGTAGCGATTGAATGGCATCATATCTTGTCAGAATATGTGGAAATGTATATACCACTAAAATACCCAATTGCTTTTTAACTGATAGGGGAACTGTGGGTAAAATGAACAGGGGGGGTAAAATGAACAGGCAGCAAAATTCCCAGTAAACCGATTAAAATCTGTTCCAGATCAATAGGTATCTTCTCCTAGAAGTATTTCAAGCTGTTTGAGACAATATGTGGTGATCATAAGCTTTCCAATGTGAAAAAAATGGAAAAAGTAAAAAATATTCGCAGAAATCTGACGCCGATGGTAATTTCCTCTATTAGTAAATAAGCTATTTTGGCGAAACAAATTAAATTTCGACTATTGGTATCATTCAGTGTTGTTTGCTTATCACTATCCTGCGGATCTGTCGAAAATTCCAAATATTTTTATCAACTATTTGTTTATAATAAACACTTGAAAACAATTGGTGTTTTGGGGGTAAAATGAACACCTCACTATGGGGGCAAAATTAACAGTGTGTATCATGATGTTTTACTTTCCATTTATCAGCAGCTACGAAATAATTACAATTCAAGCAACAAAAATGATTGAGTCTCTCGAAAAATGACGGAAAATAACCGAGTGGTGGAAAATCCTGCGAGTTAAAAGTCAAGCATTGTATGAACGTGGCGAAGATACATTATGTTAACTATGTGGAGGTCCATTTTAATTCCAACAGCCTTGTTGAATACCTACGGCTTATGTAGAACAATGATAATGTAAAATAATGTTTAATTTATCCAAACTGCATGTTAACTTTAGTTTTCTATGGCATGTTCATTTTGCCCTCACTGCATGTTCATTTTACCCACATGTAAAAAATTAGGCTCGAGTGTGACGCTTTCGAAAAAAGGGAATTTTTCATGACAAATAGTCTCTTTTTAAACATCTTTATATATTGCTACGTGGAATATGAATCCAGCTTTCAATTCATATAGTGCCATCAGCATTTGGTTGGTTCCTGAGGGAGAAAATGACGAAATTGCTAAAGGTGTTCATTTTCCCCCCAGTTCCCCTATGGCCTGTACGGTCTGCTGGAAATTCAAACCATGCATAAAGACACCACAATAAAAATGGGACTAAATAGTCATTTTAAGAGCGTTTCATCAAGACCAAAATGCACACAAATATTCAGTTAATGTTATCCAACCAATTGGTATGAAAATCTAGTCTCGAATAAAAATAGTTTCAACGGAATTCATTAGTATTGTTCAAGCTACCACTTAATAGTTTGAAAATACCCAAACGATCCCTACGTTCCGAACGCATGACCATGTAAATAGTGTAGCACATGATTGCTTACAACTAGCTGTGATTTTATCCCACTGCACTGGATACTGGTACGGATGAGAAAAACATAATTTTCAATGTTAGTCCAAAGTCTGGTTGTAATGCAAAAAACCTAAATCAATTGTTTCTTCGCGTTATCGAGAAAATAAACGTTTGAAATTAGAAAAAAATAAACATTGCAACTGAACTTCTATGCACCTTTAATAATGCCACCCCATGCTACTAGGCAGCTTGAGTTTCACAGAAATCGTCAATTTATTTCCAATGAATAACATCTAGGTGTGGGCAATAAACAAACTCGAATACGAATCGTTTCGGATGTTTGGGCTTGTTTACAACAAAGACCTGGCTAGCAACCAATAGCAAACACCCGACGACACGTTGCTTATCCACCGTCGACAGATAAACCGGCACGGTCCCTTGGCGTTTGGATTATGTCCGAATTCGTTAGTGTGTGAAAACATGGAAACAGTGAATTTAGGTCTTCTTCCTGCCAGAGTCCAGAGCATAAAAACCATCGATGGTTAGTAGTGCTAATAGGATTTTTATTGAACGCTTGTTACTCTTCGTTCGAGGAAAACATCCTAGTGGGTGAATGTGTACACGCATGGCAACCGAAATGCCATGAACCTGCTTCTGGTCCTGTTTCTATACTGCTGATGGCGATATGTTTCCACTCTGTCTATACTTGTTTGTAAATCAAAATAGCAGCAATGCTGGGTTTTGCTAGATTTTGTTCAATATCAAAGCAGTGCAGTTTCATTCGATACGTATCTATCGTTTAAAGTGAACTGCATCATTTGAGATTAAAAGCCATCTGGTCTATTTTCATGTTTTCTGCCTGACGTATTACTGGAAATGTGGAATTACATATCGGTTTATTTCGAAATACTGCAGAGCTTGGGGCTAAATTTATAGCATAATAACGTTTATCGTCTATGTAACGGATGATTCGCTTGAGCAGCGAAGGGATAACTTTCTCGACAATATGAGTGCAAAACTAGTGATCCGTGAAGTTGAAGTAATTGAATCCTATCCCTCATAAAAAGTTAATAACGATTGTTATTTGTTGATTGCAATCGAGCTGCTCCATCCTGAACATCCTGAATGATTCTTGACATTCGATATCTGTTGCTCGACGTTTGTTATTGGTTATTCCTGTTATCTATTGGTACTTTAAACTGCCTCTACAAAATCAATCCGGCAAGCTATTTAGTAAGTATTTGCCACCAATGTCACCTGTACGATGAGATAGCTTATGTTCATAGCTTATGCTAGCCTTCATGATGTGTTAGCATTTTTGCCGTTCAACTAGAAATCAATCACAACCTCAGAGAAAACTGATATCTTTTACACATATTCCACGAAGTCTGATATATAAATTACTCTAATCCTGTACTCATCTCATTTTGGATCCGATCTCATTTGCTATTTGCCCTTAAACCGTTTGGAATCATATTATTCATTCCCCTGTACGTTTTCCTACCCAGCACGAGCAAAGTAATGATATATAAAAAGTTATATCTGATGCTGTCGAATTTATACTACCGTTTTTCAATAACCACATTGGTGCCCCAGCCGTGTCTGGCTGGAGCATCAACTTTTTTTCAGTACAGTAATCCTCTTACCTTTGGCGAAAGCTTTCAATCCTGAATAACCTATTCTATTTGGCGTTACAAAACTTTCAGATTTGCATACACCCTTTTCCGTTCAGACGATACTACCCGCTGAACCGAAATGCAAAGCAGTATCCTATCGAGAAAAATTATGCTATTTTAGTTGGTCATATTTTGTATGCTCCATTCCTCATTATAGTTTCTCGATCCTATCTATTCTTATGTTCTTCCTTATGTTGCGTTAGATTATATACGTATGTGTTGATTGAGTATTAAAAAAAGTATACAGATTCGAATAAAAATATGAAGGATCACCTTTTGACCGATAACGTACACCACCGAAACTTCTCGGTTATTTATAAGCGTCACTCACACACAGGTGCCAAACTGAGTCACGTGCCTCACCTTCTTTGTAGAATTTAATGTTTAATTTCTGTAACCCAGAAATCCGTAGTATTTAATTTAATCGGTCACTATTTTGTGATAAGTCATTAGCGGTACTAGGGGGAGGGCTATGTCCTGCCTTGAAAATATTTAGCCCCGCTAGAAAAATCGACTCAGTTTTTAATTCTTTAAAAACCAATAGTTATATAACTATAGGTAAGAGAAACTTTAAGGTAATTTGTTTGAATCAGACATAATTTATTTTTAATATGACAATATAACGATATGCCGGGATATCACAATAGATCAAACAAATGGTCGCAGTGATAAAAATACCCAACGTGGAAAAAAATAATTAATTGTGTAAAAATAGCTCCAGTTTCAAGTCCATCTTTAAGTTCAGTTATAAATTCAAATTCAAGTTTAGTTTCAAGCCATATTTAAGCTCATTTTCAGGACCAAAATCAATTTTAATTTCATGCCCAATTTCAACACCGATTTCAGATCCACTTATAATTCTAGTTTCAAGACCAATTCCAAATACAGGTACAAGTGCAATTTAAATCCATTTGCGATTCCTACTATGAGTTCATGTTCAAGTATAATTCATGTCTAATTTCAACTTAAACTGTAAGTATAATTTCAAGTTCGATTTCAAATCCAATTTTAAGTCTAGTTTTAAGTTCATTTTAACTCTAAAGAAAAGTCGAAAAATTGTGTCCTGTCACATGGAAATTTTTTGCAATATTTTAATATGTTTGTCAATTTTTAATCTTTTACCCAGGTAACCAATAAGCATTACCAATGCAATTTATAAATGAAAGCCTATAAACCTTCTAGTCACCTTAAATGCTACTTTGGCAAAATATACGGCTACTTTACAGCTACCGTTCTTATAGTCTCTTATAGTAGGCCCGCCCAGTTGGCTCTGGGGTACGATGCTGGTCCAACAAGCCAGTCGTCATAGGTTCGAATCTCGGCTGGGCGGTGCCGCAATTGAATCATTAGAATCTTTACACTAGCCCCGTGGTTTTCTTGTACTCTAATAACCGGTTGCGAAATCTGGAAATCGACAAAGAAGGGTCAAGTTTTTAAGGACGGCTTTGCTTTTACTTTTCTAGTGCTGACAATGCTAATTTGCAGCTAATTACCGACAAGTAGAATTAGAATAGAATTTTGGATGCCAATTTACATTAGCTACGCTGTCAAATGCTAATATACAGCAACGCGCAGTAAAACATGCCAGATATGCCAATAAGCGGATGATTTACTACTTATGTCAATGCTTATTGGTTAAACTGGGTAATGATAATGATAACGACAACATTTTTTGTTCTGTCTGTGTTATGGCTGAAAACTCGGGTTTCCTATATATTTAACTACCTAATTGAGTGGGTCAGAATAAGGAAAGGGGTGCAAGTGACAAACAGTAAATTTCGAGAAAATCAGCTCCAAAGTTAACATCATTGGAATCATATTACAATCATGTTCATAGAAAGGTAGGTTAGCGGCCAGGAAGTAATAGTTCAGTATTGTCTCGTTACGTAGCGCTAGTGCATATGTTATATTCTTGTAAAGTCTGTATCTTACGCTACTGATTATTTAGAAAGTTGCAGTCTTCGGAAAGGTTTTTCAAATGACTGTCATCTCGGAGATGGCATTTAAAATAGTTCAGAATATTATCAACGTCCGGCGCTAGTGTATATGCGACCTCGTTTTATTTGCTACTAGCTGAGTGCCCGATCGTACTTGGGGCGTCTTTGTCTCACAGCCACTTGTACATCAGTTATTGTAACCGAAATGCTTATAATGCAAAAATATAACGCTTGTTCCTCTTTTGGACGTTCCTCAATTTGCAAGAAATCGCAAACTTATTTTTGTTATTATTTTCAAAAATAAGCTAGTAGTTTATTTAGTGGCGCTTTACCTTATTGGAAGCTAATGAAAGCGCTAACACATTTAAAACCTAGCGAACGCACTACTCGCTGGCTAAAAGGTTAGCGGTTAGTTGATAAGCGGTGCCTACCTCTGCACCTTCCGCTAACAATGGCCACCCCACCCATAGGTAACGAATAGTTTTGTTATTGTACATTTCAAAAAAAAAGAAAAAGGAAAAGTTTTTCTTCCATGGATACAAAAAATCTGTCATTCCTATTATCTCACTTCAAGACAAAACTTGTTTGTAAACAATGTTTTTAGTTTCACCACCAGGAGCAAGCATGTACAATTTATTGGCCGAGCCCACTCTGGAACATGCCACATATAGTTGACCATGAGAAAAACATGAGAATCTCAGATCAACTCCACAATGATAGAGTCGGCCAGCAACACTTAGTACTAATGGTCGAGCTCTTCTTATACGGATCACTTTAATTCGGCGCATAATTACACTTGACAAATCTACAGCTGCGAGGATTGCCGTTTGGTGTTTCGTATTTTGATTTTTTCTGTTGTACGGATAAATTTTTACAGTCATGTGGGCGTACCTCCCCCCATTTATGTCAGCAACCTCCTGTCATCAGCTCCCTCTTTTGTGCCACGGTCACTTAAGGAAGAACCGTCCAACATTTCGGAGTTTTCCCCCTGTTACTTCCCCCTCTTTTGTCAACCCTTTCAGTTCTGATTCCCTGATGTCAAGGAACATGTGTGCTGCCAAGTTTGATAAAGAACGATCAAGGCGTTTCGGAGTTATGGCCTCCCCCTATTAGGAACCTCCCCCCTCTGTCAGGGAACCTTCCCCCTCGTTTTTGTTAACCCCCCAGTGCTGATTCTCTTGTGTCAACGAACATGTGTGCCAAGTTTGATGAATAACTGTCCAGGCATCTCGGAGTTATGACCTCCCCCCCTGCAACGAACCCCCCTCCCCCCCTTTTGTAAACCCTCCCCCCACGTGCTGATTCTCTTATATCAAGGAACATGTGTGCCAAGTTTGGTAGAGATCGGTCAAGGCATTCTGGAGTCATGGTGGAACATACAAACATACAAACATACTCATGCTCACTTTTATTTATACAGTGTTGGGTACCGCTAATTTGCGCAATATAATAGGTTTAGATATTAGTTTAATTAAGAAAAGCCGTGTAATGGGGCTACCTTACATGGCATTAAGACATTTGGCATAATGCTGTTTGGCATAACGCCATTTGGCATAACGGTCATTTTGGCATAATGATCATTTGGCATAATGGTTATTTGGCATAACGACTTTTTAGCATAATTGATAATCTAATCAGATTTTGTTGTTTGGTGCTTCGTTCGCCTCACAAGGAAAGAGTGATCCGTCCTTACTCGCTATCGCTCGTTCGGACCCAACTGAAGGAAAGAACTAGAGGTCAGTAAGCCTAGGAAAACAAATAAACCTACGCAGATGTGATTTCTGCAGGAGGGCTGCCCCCGCAGTGGCCGACGCTTCCGACGGCGGGTCACCGGCGAACACTCGCCGTTGCCTGCGGCCGGCTCGCCCTGAATTATCTAGGAAACCGAACATTAGGTCATAAAATAAGTTTGAGGAATTATGCCAAATGGCGTCATGCCAAATGGCACTATGCCAAATGGCTCCTTATGAGTATGCCAAATGGATTATGCCAAATAGCATTATGCCAAATGACCTTATGCCAAATGGGCGGCCCCCTTGCAAATGGTATAGAAAATATTGCAGAATTGCCTCACTACGTGGCGCTACCGTATATGCAATATTACTGTACAGGCTGTAACCAACGCTACTGATTACCTAGAAAGTTGTGGTCTTCGAGAAATTTATACAACTGACAGTCACAAAGATTCAAGATGGTGTAGAAAATAGTTCAGAATTTTCTCATCGGTCGGCGCTACCGTATATGCATATACGTCATATATCATGATATGAGTAACCAAAACTATTGCTTTCTTCGGGAAAGTTGTTTAGGTAATAGCAGCCTTGCAGATAGTATAGACAATAGTACAGAATTGTCACACTTCGTGGCGCCAGCGTACATGTAATATACTTGTGTGGGATGTATCTTGCGCTGCAGACTCTCTGGGATGTTGCGGTCTTCAGAAATGTTGCTCAGGTGACTTTCATTTTTAAAATGATTTAGAAGATGGCTCAGATTTTTTTCAATGGGCAGCGCTAGTTTATCACCTTTTTGTAGTTGCCTTAAGTCATGAGCTTAGTAATCCTCCTTCAGTGGCTCCACGTCTGAAGGACTAAAATATTTCATAAATAATTTGTAATGAATGACCTAACTTCAGAACGGCTGGGCCTAAAAAAAAGTTTATATGACATAATTTGTTCAACATTATGCGTAGAATTTGATTTTGTTTTTGTTTTACAAAAAAGGTAAAATTTGAATATTTTTGAAAAATTTGTAAGAATAAAAGAAAAGCAGAAAGAGCTCATCAATAGCTCATCGCTAGATTTTAGAACATATTTTAAAAATATTTTAAAAATGAGACAAATCTGAGGGGACGTGTTTTGAGACAATTCACTTTAATAATTTTTAATCGTAATTTTGCAACGTTTTTTCTTTCAGTGTATTTTTTCTGAAAAAAAGTTGATTTCCTACAACTTATCCGTTAACGTCATTTTTAACAAATAAGGCCATTACAAATATTTAAAAAAGTTTTTGTCCCTCCGGTGTTGGGTCACTGAAAGGTTGGGGGGGGGGGTCGATAAAAAACAAAGAGAATTTTTAAAACCAAGAAAAAAGATATGGATTTTAGGCATTTTTACTTAAAGTTTAAACGTGAAAACCAAATCTACTCTTGCTTTTAACAAATACGTTGTTATTTTTCATGCAAAAATCTAGGAACTAAAAGACAAAAACGAAAGAAAATTTTTACGGCCGAGTTTCGGAAATTCCACTGTTTGAACTTCCATTTCTATTTCATGCTAGAAGCGTTAACTCAACTCGTATACACTCATCTTTCGAAGTTTTTAGGCTGTAGAGCCCACAGACAATTGATTTTATAAAAAAAAATTAATTCATATTCTACAAATGGCCTAAGTAGTTTTCGAGATATGATATTTTGAATAAAAAACATACGCCCTTTTGAAAAGTTACTCTTGATGAAAATAATTATGTTCCGTGGAAATTCAATCCTGGCGTGGCACCCAACATTTTATTTTATTTTATCAGCAAAATTTTATTCCAGCAAAAAATATTCGAGACAAATCGTTTTGTTAGTTGAGCTGGAATTGCTCATGTAGTGCACTTACACCCCTTTCCTTCCAAATGAAAACCAACTTTTATGTTGCTGCTTTTTTTCATGAAAAACGGTAAAATTTTAATGTGAATTTTCTAGCATGCATAAAACCTTGCTCAAAGTATCGTTTCCTACCATTATCTCAATTTTTTCAATCTTGTCACGTACACCCCTTTCCTTCTAACCCCCTCAATTCTAAAATTAATGTCTCATGAACCAAAATTAAACAGTTAACATAAGTTAAATGCACTGGTAGCTAAGCAGGTAGCTTCAGGGATGGCAATAGCACGCTTAAAAAATTTATGAGCTTCCCTCTCATTCAATAGCGACAGTTGCAAAAAAGATATGCGGTGTAGGTTACAGCAAACACCCGGGCGATATTGCAATAGATCTACAGATTGCTCGCAGCAATAAGTCCACACAACAAAAAATGACAAAAACTGGGAAAAACGGTTAAAAAAAGAAAAAACTAGAGAAAGGATAAGAATAAAACTTGACAAGCAAAAAAAGCAAAAGAAGAAACTGTACAGATTGCGTAAAGTAACGGGATATAAAATGAAAAAAATGAAAAAGAAGAAAACGGGAGAAAATAGAAGGCAAACGAGACAAAAAAACAACGATAAAATAGAAGAAAAATGAGAGAAAACAAGAAAATCCGCAAAAGTAATGAAGAAAACGAGAAAGAAAATGATGATAAATTGGACGGAAGAGGAAGGAAAGGAAGAAACTACGGTAGCGGGGAAAGGAAGAAACGAGAACTGAAAAAGATAAGAGGAAAAAGAAAAAAATAGAGCGAATAAAATTAAAATGGAAAGGAAAGCAGGACGCAATAAGAGGAAGAACGGAATAGACGAAAATGAAAACCATGATAGAAAAGTAGTTAAAAAGCAAAAAAAGACGAAACCCGAGACCGAAAAAATCGAAGCGGTACAGAAAATGACAAAAGAGACAGAGGGAAAAAGAAAGTAAAAAAACTAAAAAGGGAACAGAGAAAAATCGTAACTCAGGAAACGGGTATAACGGGAAAAGAAAAGAAGAAAAACGAAACAGAAGAAGAGGAAATAGCGGACTGAAAAAAACGTAAAATGGAACAAGAGAGAAAACAAGACAAGAAATTGAAAGGAAAGGGAAGACCAGAAGGGAAAAGAAAGCGAGAGAGAAAAAAGAGATCAAGCAGGATGTAAAAAAGAAAAATGCGATAAAACACGGCAAAATGGACAGATAAAGCATAAAAGGTAAAACAAGTAAAACAGACTAAAAAAGGTAAATCTGAAAAGAAAGACAAGAAAGGCAAATAAAAAAGGAAAACAGGAGAGGAAAGAAAAAAAGGAACCAAAAACAGAATAAATGTGTTGGAAAAGACGAAAAAGGGGGCATCGAAAAAAGGAAAACGAAACAGACGAAGACGAGAAGGAAAGGAGATAACAAGAGTTACAAAATGGCGAAAACTGGAAACCTGGGAAAACAGAAGAGATGAGACGGAAACGGTAAAGATAATTACAAACATCGAGTCAAAAAATGTCAAATGTCAAATCGAGTCAAATGAGACAAAAAATAAGAAAAAAGCTACTGGAAAAGAAAATAAAGGGAACAACGAAACAAGAAGCACGAGACAGAAAAAAGAAAAACGAGAGAAAAAGAGAAGAGACAGAAGGGAAGTGAGAGAAAACACGGAAAAAGTGGATAGCGGGATTGGAAAAGAGAAAATACGCAGCAGAAAAGTAGTAAAACCTGTGAGAAATTAAAATTAAAAATGTCAATTCTAATTTTAAGTAAAACTTCGTGTCTAATTTCGGGCCCATGTTCGGTTGGAAGCAAAAGTTTTAGCTCAAATTAGTCCAAATTCAAATCTAATTTACTATCCTATGCAAGTCCAATTTCAATTCTAATATCTAACCCAGTTCCAATTCAAATATTTAGTTCAATAGCAACTTTGATTTTAAATCCAATTACACCCAAAAGTCCAGAGTTTTCAACCACATCGGACGGCATTTTTAAGTGATAAGCGATAATAGAAACATTTTTCTCGAAGATCGGGGCCCCGCCTTTGGTTTATGTCTGGGCACGCTAGTGGTCACTCCTAATATTTAGGCTAGTTTCTTCCGCAGCAGGCACGAGTTTTCTGGCCAGCAAAGCGACAAAGGGAGTTTCCATAAAGTTACGTAATTAGTCGGAGCAAAGTTTCGGTTCAAGTTCATTTGCATAGCTGAAATATGCATCGCTGGAAGAGTCTAGAATTTAAAACAAAAAGAAAACGGTAAAAGAGACTTTTACTTTTGAAGCATCCACCTCTTACAGTGTGCCGAAGCAATGGCCATACTATTAGCACAGCCGGACTGGCGGACTGTGGCTGTTATTTTCTCGGTTTTATTTCCGCTTATGGGAAACGGTTCAAGCGTCTATCAAATTGTGCCCGCTCGTGCCATGGAAGTTGAGAAAATCTTGTGGCAAATGGAGCTATGACTTCCCGATCTAATTATGAAGAAAATGGCGAAAAAGGAGCTTTGATTTTGGCGGCAATTGAAAAACTTATTCCTTCTTCGTATTATACCACCACTCGATGCCTGCGACAGATGTTGCATCCGACCATGCGTTTCGTTCTTCTGAAGGATCTTCCACGAAATTATGTTTGCACTGTCAATACAAATGATTAGAGCGCAGCTTGGATGAATTCAAACCTAGACTGAGTCTCTCTGCTGTTATAAATGTGCTTCGTGTATACATTTAGAAAATGGTACAAATTGTATTTACAAACTGAAAAACAGCATAAAATCACATGGCCCAGTGTGCAATTTTTGCTGTTTGTGTATAGTTTTGCGTTTGAATGAGGGGTTATTTTTTCTTATAAATCAGTTTAACATTAAAACAACATAAAACAATATGAACATGCGCAAAGTAAATTTCAATCAATTTCTTTTCAAACCAATAAAAGCAAGGTATAGATACCATGGCGAAATCTATCGTCTAAATTCGATGTTGCAAAATTGTTTCTATATATTTTTTTATCTATACCTATAAAAAAGGATTTTTGTCTGTGTGTCTGTCTGACTGTCTGTCTGTCTGTCTGTCTGTCCCTATGTTCCTTATAGAATCTAAAACTACTGAACCGAACGGCGTGAAAATTTGCATGTAGGGGTTTTTGGGGCTAAGGAAGGTTCTCTCGATGGCAAAAGACCCCTGCCCCCACTAAGAGGGGGGGCTCCCATACAAATCTATGCCTAAAAAAATGGATTTCTGTCTGCTCTATGTTCCTTATAGAATCGAAAACTACTGAACCGATCGGAGTGAAAATTTGCACGTTGCACGTGAATTTTTTTAATGATGGTTCGAGACCCCTCACCCCTGTGGTAGGGGGATAAGGAATCTCATACAAATAAAACAGAAATTTTTGCGTAACTCAAAAACTAATCGAACTCGAAAGATTTTCCGTGAAATGGTACATCCCGCGTAAGGCTTTTCGCGAAATGGTATTCTGCAAAACTCTATATTCCGCGTTATGGTCAACCGAGAATAGGTGTTCCGCAAAATGGTATTCGGCGAAATGGTTTGTAATGGTTGTAATGCTATCCGCTTTATTTTATCAGGCTAAGCAATGCAATGGGGGGAGTTGTTTTCTACTTTACTGTGAGGAAAATTTGTATATTAAAACACCCATGAACTCCCCAGAAACTTGCAAAACTCAATATTGTGACAAAGGTCACCCGCGATTCACGATCTATGTAGAACACAGTTTAATTTGTAGCAATACAAAGTTTGTCGGGTCAGCTAGTATTCTATAAAACATAAACAAATAATCGGCTGCTTTCAAGGCATTTCAAATAAACACTAAACTAGCATGTTTTTGACATTTAAAACACACTTACCTTCCGATCCGTGAACTTTGATATTACTGAAAAGCGATTATTAAAGCATATTATATTGAAATTACGCCACTGACTTCATTTCTTAAATTCCGGTCATCAAAATTTTTCATCGTCCGAACTAAAAATCACAATAATGTTTACGAAGCTAACGTGCATGTATTTGTGTAGGACGGCATGACAAATGTTATTCTGCAAAATTTCTGCAGGTCAGGCAAGTTTCCCCGGCTGTAGAATATCGACAATGCGTTGCGTGAGTTATAGCGAATTCATAAATTAACCTGGATTCGTGCTAACTCGAACCCGAAATTTTTGAACGATACGGGCAGTTTGACAGATCGACCCGTAAACCGTAATGCTAGACAGTTTTAACCTGCGCTTCAAACTGAATGCTGTCAGTTTAACCGAGATGCAATCTCGGTTAATTTATGAACGCTTTGACAGCACTTCGATTAAAACTGAGTGCTAATCGACCTGAACCAGGTTAATTTATGAATTCGCTATTATTTTCATTTATGAACGACGGAAATTGAAACGATTAGTCGACATTTTCTTCTTCGTCGCACGAAAAAACGTAGGAAATTTGGCTGGTAGGGCTTCTTTAATGATAAAAAGCATTTAAATAGATCTCAGCTCACTTTGATTGATCGCGTATGATAGACAACAAACTAAAATATTAGGAAATAACTATTTTTTCGCGGATATTTTTAATAACTCGTGTTGGATAGGACGAGAATAGGCAAGTACGACAAAGCAGCAACATACCCTATCACACGCGTACCGTTTCGTGTTCGATTGCTTGTCAATGTGAGCTTCGCATAGCATTGGAGAACTTTGCAGTCAGTGCGACGTTACAATTATTTTCAAATCTATGTACGATACACGCCGATACGTGCACTACAATCATTGAAAATGACTATGCTAATCGGATTTGCCACTATCCGGAAGCGGCCAAAATATTTTCACCGGCCATCCCCGGAGAGAAATTGTGGGAAAAA
Source organism: Sabethes cyaneus (assembly GCF_943734655.1). Taxonomy (NCBI): domain Eukaryota; kingdom Metazoa; phylum Arthropoda; class Insecta; order Diptera; family Culicidae; genus Sabethes; species Sabethes cyaneus. Next base: position 52,116,525 of record NC_071353.1, on the reverse strand, counting down.
ACTGGCAATGAGTGTTATTAAACTCCGCAAGAGTTGAACATTCTATATGTTTGTAAGCAACCATTACGCACTGTTACTGCCAAAATGCTCAGTTGGTACAAGTACGAACCTACGACTATTGAATTATAAAGTGGATGTTCCAGCTCTACAGCATAGTCCAGAACAAAAATGATTATTAGAGTGCGGTTTTGCAGACCAGTCCCGGCGGGACGTCAGTGTATAAAACTGCAATCTCAATTTGATTGTTTTTGGTTGAGTTGAATGGACTTTCCGGTAGCTGGAAATACTACGGTATTCATCAGTTCTGGTTGAATGAACGGACCTTTAGGATAACCCCAAATAGTATATTTCGTGATTGGTATTTTTCATTATGACAAGTGAACCAGAAGCAATGCGGTTGCGAGCTAGAAATTGAATTGAATGAATGATGTTTTCGTGTCAGTTGGTTTTGAAATTTGAAAAACAAGGGTTGAGCTGATCCAAACACCGGTAATGGCCATCGTTATTGAAGCTCCATAGAATCGGGCTTTTTTGTGGTTGAAAGAGATGACCGAGCATTTTTACGCACATTGATGGGGAGCTCGTTGGTTTTGCACCACTCGACGAATATGTTGAGAGGCCTTGTGCAGCACGCGATAATCTACAATAGACTGAGCTTCAAATCATCCGCATACAGAAGTCTGCATCCTCGAGGTAACACTGCGCATACATCATTGAAGAATAGTAAAAAAAGCAAAGGTCAAAGATTGCTTCCTTGCGGGACACCAGGTCGATTACAAAACTGATTGTTACACAACGTATAGTAAAATGTTTATTCAGTAGGTATAGGTATGTTTATTAAACGTCTACTGATGATACTGAAGCTACATTCATTTCACTGCAGTTCAACGTTTACACAAACGAAAGCAGAAGTGCCTCGGATAACAAGCACGGTAGGGAATCAAGTTTTTTTCTTATTAAAGTTGATAGTCAATGCCAATTTTATATATCTGGTATAATCTCACGAATATTACGTAATAGGAAATTCAATAACAGTAATACGATTCGTGCCTGCTGACAGACAATGCACTATGGTCCAGAAAGCGATTTTAGACGGACAAAAATGATTGCGCCTTAACGGGATATTCTAGCTCAATGAAGTCTTCGGCAACTTTTTGAATGAAAACATGACGCATCTTTTGAAAGGGTCGTCCAATGTTCAGATGATACCGTAACAATAATTCAAGTAATAATTTTTTAAATAAGTTTTTTTCCATTTTTTAGTTTCAAAACATTAAAGATAGATTAATTTCACGTAACTTTTTTAAACATTCCAAATTTCTAACTCTTACGTATTGTCAGCAGTGGACCTTTGTTTATGGACGACCCGTAAAATCATATTTCCTCTTATAACTCATTTATCTCAACAGATAGCTCAATATGATGTTCTACAAAAATTTGTATACGTAAGAGAAGAATATTTTTGCAGAAGACTATTTTGCTTTATCTTTATGAGTTAATAAGTTATAGCCGAATTCAGGTTAAAAACAGACCAATTTTACTAAAGCATAACTCAAAAAACGGCAAACGGATCTTGATGAAACTTTGGCGATTTAATATACACATATGCATAAAGTTTTTATGCAAAAAATGGTGAAGGTGTTATTTTTTTAAAAAAAGATAAAATTTTGCTAAAAACTTTATGCATATGTGTATATTAAATCGCCAAAGTTTCATCAAGATCCGTTTGCCGCTTTTTGAGTTATGCTTTAGTAAAATTGGTCTGTTTTTAACCTGAATTCGGCTATAACTTATTAACTCATAAAGATAAAGCAAAATAGTTTCCTGCAAAAATATTCTTCTCTTACGTATACAAATTTTTGTTGAACATCATATTGAGCTATCTGTTGAGATAAATGAGTTATAAGAGGAAATATGATTTTACGGGTCGTCCATAAACAAAGGTCCACTGCTGACAATACGTAAGAGTTAGAAATTTGGAATGTTTAGAAAAGTTACATGAAATTAATCTACCTTTAATGTTTTGAAACTAAAAAATAGAAAACAAACTTATTTAAAAAATTATTACTTGAATTGTTGTTACGGTATCATCTGAACATTGGACGACCCTTTCAAAAGATGCGTCATGTTTTCGTTCAAAAAGTTGCCGAAGACTTCATTGAGCTAGAATATCCCGTTAAGCCGCAATCATTTTTGTCCGTCTAAAATCGCTTTCTGGACCATAGTGCAATGTCGTTGCTGGACTTCTGACATACCGTTATATATGATGTAGGTTTGCGCCATTATAGACATGTTATCGTTGATGTCGTAGTAAGGCAGAGCAAGTTAGTAGTAGTGAATCGACCAAGGAGGAATCCATGGTGATCCGCGCTCAAATATTGCAAATATTGCTATAAAGTGGCTCCAATACGATTAGCTCGAGCAATTTCGAGATGGCACTCAACGATGTAATTCCTCGGTAATTGTCCACATCTCGCTTGTTGCCTTTTTGTGCACAGGAAACATATAAGCAGATTTCCAGCAAGACGGAAAAATACCACGGGAGATGGACTTCTGGAACAAGAACTATAGTAATCTAACCAAATAAGAGATGTGCTTCTTCAGGACAGCGGACGGAATTCCATCTGACCAGGGATTGAAGGAGCACTTCAGTTGCGTAGCGGCAATAGAGATCATCTCGGTGTTTATCCCCAGATCACTCAGAGCTTGACCGTACGATGGGACGTTCCTTGCGGCGCAGTCGACATAGTCGCTGGTTAAACTTTCATAGTTAAGCACGCTAACAAACTTTTCAGCGAATAAGCTGCAGATGTCTGTAAAATTTTAGGCAGCTTCGTCGTGGTAAATCATAAAGGAGGGCAACCCACCTTCCTTGCGATACTCGTTCACAAACTTCCAGAAAACTTTGAGGTGCGACCTGAGTTTCCTCTGAATCCTGAATCCAAACACGAGTGACTCGCTAGAACTCGTGATTTTTTCTAACGTGTAGTGAGAGCGTGTGGTGTCTGGAAAACTTTCGTAGTGCGACTCTTTTTAGTGATTTGAGTTTTCGCCATTCACTCCTTTGCCAGGGAGCACGTGATCCAGAACGACTTACTTTTTTCGGGACATGTCTATCAATGACATACGACAAAACATTTGAAATGTTTCGCGCAGCTGTATCGGCGTCATGATCGTTAATGATGTTATCCCAATCCATTGATGATAGGAAGGCTGCGATGATTCCCCAGTATGATAATCTGGTCGACTGGAGCAGTCCTCTCGATCACAGTGAAGACAGATTCGCAGTATGCATTGATAAAACCGATGTCACGAGTCCGGTCAGGCGCGATATACACAACGCCTAAAACAAGTTCCGATCATGTAGCGCAATCGACATTCAGATCAACACCAAACATTCCCAACCCTTGTTGTCTATAGCAGTAGCTCTTAATCCTTGACGAACTGCTATCAGAACGCCCCATCCAGTTGATTTCCGGCTGTTTTGCAGATTTCTATCACAACGAAAAGCTTCATAGTCGGAGCCGAAGTGAGAAAGTGTACGTGAATCGAGCCAGGTCTCGGTTAAGATGACAATATCATAGCTCAGATCGGAAACGGCTATACGCTAGTCAGTGACGCGAGAATTCATGCCGTCTACATTTTGGTAGAAGATCACATGCTGTCTTCGGTCTGGTAGCTCACGGGAGATTACGGTCGTCAAAGAATCGACAGTTCTGCGTCGTCACTGGAAGGCAGGAGCGTTGGCGTCTAATAGCCTAGAAACGCAGAGCGGGTCAGGGGTGCGAAACGGGCTAGCAAATTTCTACTTGCAATTTTGGAAACCCCGTTCCCCGCAACCGCACCTAGGACCAGGATGACAGTTGAACGCTGGTCAGGAGTTTCCATAATGCTAGAACCGGCGAATTCCGGTAGCTGGCGGAGTAGTGGTGAAGCTGGAGAAAGGTCGGAAACTGCATGGGTATTTATATCCAAATGGATCCCATTAACGTTAGATTTCTGTAGGCAAGAAGCGTAGTGCGGATCAGTGGTGTATTGAGAACTATCAAATTTGTACTTGCTATGAGAGCAATGTCGGAAACCCCGTTCCCCAAAGCCGCGCGTAGGACCAGCATGACTGTTGAACGCTGGCAGGAAAGGCGCGACTTCGGCGGGGGGTCAGGAATTCCCAAAATGCAAGAATAGATGCGTCCCGGTAACCGGCGGCGTAAATGTGGAGCTGAAGCAGAATTGGGAACTGTATGGTCCGTTGTACATAGGCGGACTCCATTTGCGAGAAGCCCGGTTCGGTGTTGGCGGATAAAAAATCGCCAATCGGAGAACTCTACGAGGAGTTGTCAGAAACGATTGAGCGGTAGGCGGAGCTCAATAGCTTTTCAAACTGTAGTTGTCAAATTCCCGGAAAGCAAACCCGTTTGGTCAGGTGCCTGGATCAAGTGCGCTCCGATATTTTGGATCTAAACCAATTTTGTAGGAGATTAAGTTAATCACATTTAAGTCGGCATCCTTCTTCAGTAAAAGAATTACCACAGACTAACATACGTAACACTGAAGCCTCATTCCATCGTCAATAAAAATGATCATTTCAAATTTTTGCTTAAGCTAAGACTCAAACAACAGTCGCTGCGCGAGACGTTTCAGTGGAGGTTCTCTTAATACGATTTTAGAAGATAGCGATGTCAATGCTATCTCGGCGACCTTCTTGGAAAGCTTTAAGTGTAATACAGAGCAACGTGATGCAACACCACTTACCGCATTCAGATAGATCTCCCTTTTTAGGGACTTTGACCAATATGCTCTGCATCCAATCCACCGGAAAGGTTGCAGTTTCTCTTTCATTACTGTATAGCTTATGCATTATCTGGACAGACAAAGATGGGTCAGCTTTGAGCATCTCGGCTGAAAGACAGTTTATCCCTGGTGCTCTGTTGGATTTCATACTTTTGATCGCTTCTTGAATTTCAGTGCTGGAGCCTCAGAATTGACATCGGTTTCATCCGAAATCCACTCCCTCCGCCCACTGCACACTTTACCGAGGGTTCCGTCACTGGTCGTGATGAATGTGTTCTTTATGCAGTTGCCCTCGACAGTTCCACCAGCTGCCAACTTTGAGGCTCGGGATTTAAGTTGTTCGACAAAGACCCCTCATCTCAGAATTCTCCAATCGGCGGGCCTCGTAATTAGAGCCAACTTTCTCCCGTTGTTGAACACGTGAGACGCGTAAACGTATCAGCATTAACAAAAAAGCTTGGGCCCTTGGGCTTAAACGTCTTTTCTAAGACTTGACCCTTCTTTATCGACAGACTTCACAGCTGGCTGCTAGAGTACAGAACAGTTACGGGGCTAGTGCAACAATCCTACTGACTCTATCTAGCAGCACCGTCTAACCGAGATTCCAACATGCGACGACTGGCTTGTTAGACGAGCATCGTACCTCGAAACCAACTAAGCGGTTTTCAGCGATAGCAAGGTGACAATCGTAAGCAATTTCGGTGCTGCTAAAGCAGACGTCCCGGATTATGCGGGACTGTTCCGGGTTTGGATGGCTTGTCCTGGATAACTAAGCGCCTCGGAAAGTGTCCCGCATTAATTTTTTAATCGAAACAGTTTCTAAGGATGAAACATAGGAAATTATGTTATATTGCACGAAACCTATAGTTACTATATATATAGTACGGCTGATAGAAAACCAGGCAAATTGGCATCCCTGATTTTTGAAATTAAATTTAAAATTATGGTGAAATGTGCAGGTTTTTACGGAAGATTATCACTAGCGGGTGGTGAAAATTATTAGTTTTATGAAAATAAAGTGTGCTTCTTAACATTATTCCTACATTTTGGATCTTGAAAAGCCTTTGGCTCCACTTTTGACGTTTACTTTGGCTCAGTAGAATCAATATATATAGAATGCCAGTGTCGCTGTTTTTCTACAGGACTCATTGTGGTAAACATGATGCTAACAATCTGTATCCAATGTTGCAAATTCTCATCACGATGAAGGCTCATCACCTGCTCGTCAGCGATTTGAATTTTATCAACTGGCAACTCGATCGTATCCTGATTGCTCGCGATGAATCGCCGACGCAAAAACTGATGAGCAAAATATGAATGGATTACGCTCGCAAATACTCGCTCGGTATCTTTGTCTCACACTCATCGCTAATCATCGTTACTTGCTGTCATCCAACCAAGAATGTATTTTGCGATGAAACGTAAACAAGCATATTTTTTGGCAAATTGCAAAAAAAAAATATTGCTCGTTCAAAAATAAAACGATATTCGTACCACATATAATAATTAGTAACTTGCCAAACGTCAACATATACTTGCGACGCCATACACAACCAGTAACTTCAAGCGGCACACGGACAAACAAAATGGTTTCAAGATTTTGTTTCAATGAAATGCAAACCTGGTGCAATATTATTATTATTATTATTTGGTGGCTCGAAGGTTCGAAGCTATGAAAAATAATACATCTTCTTGTGTGACTAACGATGAAGGTTGATAATAAAAATATCGTCGGCCGCTGTTCAAAATTTGATCCTGCCAACAAGTCTGAAAAATCGCTTGTATATTGTAAACATTTGCAAACGTTGCTGGTGCTTGTCATTATCACGTTGATGTTTTGAAGCGCATTTATGTATTCTGTCGCAAAAATGTATATTCCAAGTACCTCAGGTGCTAATAGTCGAACTACAAAACCAACATAAGTGTTAGGTACAAGTTTTTTTGACAGTATAATTCAATATCCGATAGCGCTTTTGCCTGTTTTCCAAAATTGATAAATCATAGCTACTCATCGCGATGAGTAAAATGCGAGGTATTCGTTTTTGATTAACATCACTAGCGATCAAATCATTGCATGAAAAAAGTGAGTGGTAATTCGCTTTTCTCTCACTCTCATTAAATAATTCTCAGCTAGAAAAGCATTGCCAGAGAATTTGACGTTATGGAATCACCTTTGAGTGTGTTTCGAACCGAATCAGTACTTTTATCGATGAATAGCAACATTGTCTGTATCAAGTCTGAATCGGAATGAAGTTTCCGAAAGTCAAAGTTGCTCATTGTTTTTTATCTGTTCTTTATCTGTGCGCTGGTTGGTGCTGTCATCAGTGCGCTCATCGCTGTTTTTTAATGCCAGTAAAAACCAGTTTTAAACGTTCTTTTTCTTTTCGTCCGGATGAATTGAATCCCACAACTGCGTCCTTTTGCACCGATTTTTCAGAAATTTAAAGCAAGCGAAGTTTCCAATCGCATTACTTGGCAGCCTTATTTGAAATTTTAAACTGGTTGTCAAAGTTTGACAATGAGATTCCTCTTTTGATGTATCTCAGGCACACACACACACATATGCATATATAATGTAATCTGAATAGGGCTTTTGCTACACACACATGCAAGACATCTGTTGGGCACACATTGCAACTTTTCCTATTCGATGCAGCAAAAACGTGCTGGATAAAATTATCATTTTTTCTAAAATTATTCATCATTTTAAAGCAACTAATAGTTTAAGTATCCGACAAATGTTCCCTGAAATATATGCTGACTTTTGGTAACTAGGGTTTCGGTGAATTCGCGTTAAATCGGTGTCCCAAATATACTGTTTTTTGCAGCAGTATACGGCATAGGCGGCATAGGCCAAGTTGAAAGTCACGGAATATAAAATTGGTTTTAGCATAATAAATTGCTCTCTTAGCCGAAAGCAACTGCTGGCTATTGATATTTGTTTAATTTTATCCCGCTAACTTAGGTCATAGTTACATTTTTGATCATTGCTACCGCGTCTTAGCTTATTTGTTGAAAATAATTTTTTTATTTAGTAAACAGATATATTACCTTGCCATATGTATGAAGCAATTTGTAATTTCTGTTTTAAATGAAGAAAATAAAACATTTAAAAAATTTTGCTCTTCCCAGCCCGTGTGTTTTATATGGAGCTGTCACTTTTGCCTGCCCAACAGATCTCCAATACATATGCACTCTGCAAACACCCTATTATCTGAACATGTGTGATGTTTACCACGCGCACTGCAGCGACACTAGCATTCTATATATATTGATTATACTTTTGGCTCTCGATTTTGTATCCGCTGAACTATATATATAGTAGCTAAGCTAAGGAGCTAAGCAGCTAAGCTAGGAAGTGCGAACTAGAGCGCCTGTTCTCCAGATGAGGGGCTGCTCACACAGCGTCTGTCTCGTAACGGGTGGCTGAATATGAAATGCTGTATCCCACAAGCTATACCTAAGATGGCAGACCCATCAGCGGGATGTAGGTATCGCGACCCCGGTGAGGTAGTATACCGAAAACTCAATTACCACGAACAACGAACAAAGAAATTCAGGACGGAACAATCGGTATAGGACACGGCAAGGGACAAGGAAACGATTAAGGGATAGCGATTGAAAACTTGGTACCGGGAATGTCCGAACTCTCCATGAACCGGCACGGGCTGGCTTGCTTGCTCGAGAGCTGCATCAACTCGGAGTGGAGATCGCTGCTATTCAGGAAGTTCGGTGGCCAAATTCCGGAGAAAGGGAGTTCCGTGCAGTAGACCCTATTGCAAGCACTTCTTTCAAGTACCACATCTACTACAGTGGCGGTAAGAAAGCAGAACATGGAGTCGGTTTCGTAGTGTTGGGAAAACAAAAGCAACGAGTTATCCGGTGGAGGCCCGTAGATGACCGTATATGCGTGTTGAGGATTAAGGGCAAATTCTTCAACTATAGCCTAATCAACTTATATGCACCGACAAATGATAAATCCGATGATGCTAAAGACGAATTTTACGACAAGCTTGAGAGGACCTATGGAGAGTGCCCAAAACACGACGTGAAAATCATCATCGGAGATGCAAACGCGCAGATGGGAAGGAGGAATTCTTCCGTCCAGTTATTGGAAGACATAGCCTGCATCTGTCGACCAATGATAACGGTCTGAGGCTCATAAATTTTGCCGCGGCCAGCAGGATGGCCATCTGTAGCACCTACTTTCCACGTTTGAATATTCGGAAACACACCTGGAGGCATCCAAATGGAGACTCTAGCTCTCAGATCGATCATGTCTTGATTGACCTGTTCGACAGAAACTTACGCGCTGACGGTGGTGGTCTTTGAAACTAGCCGAACGGTGAGAAAGTTGACAGTTTGCTTGAAGAATCGGAAAAAAGTTCACTTTTTTAATTTTCTTAATGTAGTGAAACAATGTACAAGTAAAATTATTATTGCAAAATGTAAAAAAATTGAGTACTTTATTTTTGGTATATACTTTATCAGTGGTTTATTTACAGTATATACGAGAAAATAATATTTTTGTATATTTATGCGACAACAAACAGGTTATATATTACGCTAAATTATAAAAATCCACGTGCTTGAGTGGTAAAAAACTTGTTTTTTTTTTGTGAAATTAATATAAACCAGGCTATTGCAAGCAAGATACAGGATAACTAAAGAGAACATTCATATTTTCATGTAGTGCCGGAGCAACATGGTTCGATAAGACTGAAAGATATTAGAATCACCAGAACTTTGACTTAAACCGATACAAAACAAGCATAAGGATCTTGTAAAGTAGAAAAACATTCCAATAATATGCAAAAACCGCTTTAGGATCACTTCTGTGTTCGATTAGTTAAGTCGCCACACTAACTTTTACAGTATTCTTCAAATTTATGCTCTTTCAATTCACTATTTTAAGTGTTTTTAAAATAACTTGTAAAACAGCAAATTTCTTACAAAACCTGATAAAAATGTAGTAAAGTTTTCAATCGAAAACCAGTTAAAAATTAAATTTACTGAAAATTTTTTATGAAATATACCGCATCTGACATTTGTTTTCGTTTTTCTCACCATCGCAGCAGGTAGCGACACGCCGGCAGTTTTTACTCAAATTTGTCAATTGACGGTCGACACTTTTCGGACGTTATCGATGTACGGTCTTTTCTTGGACCAAATATCGACTCTGACCACTATCTCGTAGTGAGTAAGATTCGCGCAAGGCTGTCGAACACGGCGAAAGCTCGCACTGAGAGGACGCTGCGTTTCAACATCTAGCGGTTAACGGCAGACGGCGTAGCAGTTGAGTACGCCAGGAAGCATGACCAGCGAATCGCAGAACAGCAGGTAGAAGAAGAAGAACATACATGGTGCCATCCAAACAGCAGCGAGATAGGTGGTAGGCACGACGCGTGGAAGTCAGCGTAACAGCTGGTTTGATGCTGAATGCCAGAGAGTGACAGACGAAAAGAACCAAGCCAGGAGTCGCATGCTCACTGCGGCAACGCGTCAAAACAGAGAGAGATACAGAGAGACTAGAGCTGCGGAAAAAATAATCCATCGTCTAAAGAAACGCGAGTACGAGGAGCACGTGCTCGCCGGCGCAGAGGAGCGATACGCCAGCAACGACACACGGAGTTTCTTTAAAACGGTGAGATGCAGGAATTTTGCCATGCCTGTGATGTGCAATGCTAGTGCTGGCAACTTGCTTACCGACAAAACGGCGGTAGCAGCCAGGTGGAAGCAGCACTTTCAGACACTATTGAATGGAGAGGTAAATGCGGAGATCAGCAGGGACAGGATAGAAATTGTAAGCGATGGTCAGCTGTGGAGCCACCAACACAGGAGGAGGTTAAGAAGACAATCAGTGAGCTGAAAAATGGCAAGGCTGCTGGGAAGGGCGGTATCCCGGCTGAACTTCTAAAAGCGGGGAGCGAGCGGCTATACGAAGCAATCCACCGGATCATTGTCAGAATCTGGGAGGAAGAACAAATGCCGGAGGAGTGGTGGGATGGCCTCATTTGCCCAATTTTCAAAAAGGGACATGGAGTGTAAAAACTATCGAGGAATTACATTGCTCAATTCTGCCTACAAGGTGCTGTCCCGTATCCTGTTCTGCAGACTGAGACCGTTAGCGGAGTCCTTCGTCGGCGAGTACTAAGCTGGTTTTCGTGAGGGTCGCTCCACGACGGATCAGATGTTTACCCTGCGCCAGTTGCTAGACAAGTTCCGGGAGTACAACTTGCAGACACACCATCTGTTTGTGGACTTTAAAGCGGCGTACGATTCAGTTAAACGAAATGAGCTGTGGCAGATAATGCTAGAACATGGTTTTCCAACGAAGCTAGTTACGCTGATTCGTGCGACGCTGGACGGATCCAAATCATGCGTTAGAATAGCAGGTGAAACCTCAGCTGCTTTCGTGACGTTATATGGACTGAAGCAAGGGGATGCACTCTCTAACCTGCTATTCAACATTGCCTTGGAAGGTGCATTACGAAGACGTGGTAAGGAATGGAACTATCATCACGAAATCTCACATGCTTCTTGGTTTTGCGGATGACGTCGATATCATCGGAATCAACCGTAGAGCAGTGGAAGAGGCCTTCAGGCCCTTTAAAAGGGAAGCTGCGAGATTGGGACTTACCAATAATACCGTAAAAACGAAGTACATGGTTGCTGGTAGGGAACGTGGGAGCTCAAGTGGTGTTGGTGCCGAGGTGGAGTTTGATGGGGAACGATATGAAGTAGTGGAGGAATTCATATACCTTGGTACACTCAGGACATGTGACAACGATGTAAGCCGCGAAGTGAAACGACGAATTGCAGCCGCAAATCGGGTTTTCTACGGATTACGTAGCCAGCTGAAGTCCCGTAGTTTGCAAATTCGCACAACACCCGCACTCTACAGAACACTAATCCTCCCGGTGGTCCTTTACGGACACGAATCATGGACACTAAAGGAAGCTGATCGGCGAGTGCTTGGGGGTTTTGAGCGTAAAATTCTGCGATCTATACTTGGTGGCAAAATGGAAAATGGAGTGTGGCGCAGACGCATGAATCACGAGCCACCAAGTACCAAGTATCCCAAGTAGCACTTGTAACTAATCATAAATATAAAAAAATACAAAAAGGTTGCACAGCAGTTACATTTAGGATACCTGTAACGAGTTAGGTTACATAAAATTAAAAATAGTTACTTTTTAGTTTTCTAGTGACAAAAATCTCAAAAAGTTACCAGGTAGTTACCAAATGACCAAATTGAAACATTAATTTCGAACTGTCAACAACTTGGTCGTCGCAAAACAGTTAATTTTCCGTTACGAGCAGTTACGAAGTCAAAAAAAATCGGCTAGTAACATTTTCGCAACAACTTGTTCACTGTTCCTTGTAAACACAACGGATTAAGCAAAAACTAAATCTCATTTAGAGAATTTTACTAATGATAAAGATAAACTATTGGATTGTAAAATGCTCTTGTAAATGCGTTTATTTACTTAATTGATGGTACTTGGAATCTTCTCCGCACAGACATTGGTATTAAGTAAACAAATTTTGATTATTCTCAAACGTCAAAACGATCAAGTTACATCGAAACGAAACCGGCAATGAAAATAGGTTACAATGTAACTTAGAAATGATGATATAAGAAATAAGTGACCACAACAGATTCAATATTGGTTACCGTAACCGATAGCGTAACCAGGTCGAAGGCTAAGGTTACGTGTAACTAGAATGTAACTGAAATGTAACCTTCTATGATTAACACTGCTGGTAAACTGTATTATTCAAACTGAAACTATTCTCTGATATTAAATTAACACTTTCTTTTCACAACAATCACTAAAAACACATTTTCCCGATATCTATGAGCAATGTCTGCTTCATATCATTTCATGCAATATGCCGAAAACGATACAAAACTTCAAGGACGATGGTGTAGTAGTTAAAACCAAAGGCAAAATGGCTATGAATTTTACTAAGTGATAGCGAAAACAATTTGTTTTTTAATGATTTCTAGGTGAATGCTTCACTAATTCATTATTGCTAAGAATAAAATTAAAAAATCAGAAAATTAAAATTAAAATTTTTATATTTGTACATATTTGTTTTACAAAAAATCAATTTTTCAAAGAAGTAAGTAACGAAAAGCTAGATTAAATAAGAGCGCGTGAATTTTCCAAAGCTAGAATCATGCATTTCACCATAAATTTGAAACTGCATTAAAATTTGTGTTGAAATAACCAGCGAAATTTATACACTCTTCTATATTCAACAGTTAAATTTACTGCTTGACGTTGACAGCCATAGATTGAAATAATAAACCTGCTGCATTGTTTTCGCTACGCAATAAAAGTTTCAAGATAACTAATTTGCCACCAATTGAAAGTCAATTTACAGTTTATGTGTAACTTCAATTGTAACCATTTTTTAACTATACATGTTACATATTGGTTATTGAGTAACTGTTAATGTAACCATATTTAGTTACATAAGTTACGCTATTTCGGTTACACAACTGTTATATTTTAGGTTACTGTAACCGAAGTTTTACATTTAAATTTGTCGCATATCAGCCGCTGCGACTCAATTGTGACAACGTGTGCTACTTGGGATACAAATATGCTGATAGAGTGAAGGTAGTGCAATGTGGCAGGCTGCGGTGGGCTGGACACATGGCCAGAATGCCCGACGAAAGAGTAGCCAAAACTATTTTCAGCAGAGAACCAGGAAGAGGCCGTAGACACCGAGGCAGACCCCGCACCCGGTGGGTGTGTGCTGTCGAAGACGATACACGTTCAGCTGGTGTTCGTGGGGATTGGAGAACGGCAGCCCAGGACCGACGGTACTGGAGGACCATAATTCGTTCGGCGCAGGATCGGTAACGGACCGTTGCCACTAAAGTAAAGTAAAGTAAGTATAAATATAGTAACTATAACGAAACCTACTGCTGACACTGCTCGTCAGCCGGTGCACACCCTCCCCATAGAAAAAGTCCCTGTCATTCGATCAATCAATTCAACTAATCGAATAACAAAAGAAATATTAGAATATTGTTTGATCGAATAGCTATTAACGGGAAATTAGCAGCCATTAACTTTTCGTTGGAGAGACCAATTTCGGAAACAGTTTTTAAGCCCAAAAGCGGGGTTCTGTTTATAGATCACTGCATTCTTCTTGCCAATCTGAACACAGCGGATATATTTTTATCAAAAGAATTTTTGTTTTAAACAAAAAAAAATTGCTTTTGAAATCATCAGAATCGATGACGACTAATTTCACCTTAATCGTTTAGGGAGAGTAATGTTCGACGATTAATCGGTAGTCGAATAATTGAAATTTTCGGACACCACTATAGTGCAATTTTATGCAAAAGCGTTATGTGAGCAAAGACTCAAACCATGATTAGGATAAACGCTGCAGCTAACGCATCTCAGCAGCTACATGCAATGGCTAACGTGGCTAACATGTCATTGGTTCTCAAAACATTTAGCGAGAAATAGCCCTAATTCGTATTCATGATTACCTACGATGATTGCTTTGAATTTGTTTGTTTTCGCAACTCTTTAATTGTAATTCTTAAATACAATTGCAATAAGCTTCACTAAGATAACTGTTTGTTTGTCTTACCTTGCTAAATTTGCTAATATTGCATCCACCGAACTTTTCGCCTGAGATTTGTGTTTCAACAACTGCAACTCCTAAGAATCGTTTTATACGCAAATCTAATTTATTACCGGAAGTCTTTCAAATAGACGGAAGGGAAGTTAAAAGAAAGTGATGAAATCAAAAATATGATAAGATGTGAAAGGGAAAGAGCAGAAAATTTGGTAAGGGAAAGTTAGTACCCGCATCTAAAATTTGAACCTGCAATATTTTTGCAAAAAAAATGTTTTTCTGTATATTTTATATTAATTTAACTCTGAAATGCTTACATTTTAACTCAACTTAGTTTATTCATCAATTTACTAACGTATATTATTAAACGTAGTCGTATTTTCTAAAAATAAAACTTTCTATGCTAGCTGCTGTTCCATAACGTTCTAAGGCATGCTTTTAATTGCTCCATAATTCAATAATTGAAATCTCTGCACCTCCTAGTTTTCTGTCTTAGCCGATCCAATAACATAACTAAGTTTTAAACTTAGCTTTAACTTTGAGTCAAAAACTGCTCAGACACCTTTTCCCACCGTTCGAGAATATCTTTATCCTTTTCGGCCCATAATGCTTCTAGCAGACTCCAACCCCGAGCCTGTGAGGACAGGATGTACTTATTCTGCTCATCCACCGTCGATGTGTACAGGCCTAAAACTAAACTTTGACAGAGCCGAGCGGCGATAGCCATTTTCAGAACGGCTTTCTCATGCGGAGGAATCATTCTCAACATACTGTATCCGGCCATAACCAAACCACCGGTGTCCAAATCGTTTGACTCCAGCATCATATAGGTCATCGCAATGGCCAGCTCAAAGACATAGTAAGAATGGCAAACATCGCCAAAATCTATTATTCCTGCGATGTCGTAATCCTTTGCATTGCCATCTTTGCGGCTGACAATAATGTTGTGTTCATTGAAGTCTCCATATATTACAGCTCGCTCGAACTGATCTTGATTTACTACAAACTGTTTCTGATACGCCACGAGTACTTGCTCAATTATGTCTTTGTGCTGTTCGTCTTTGATCACATACAAAAATTTTTCTAGCTGGAGAAAATTGTCCAGCATCCAGACAGACTGTCGTTCAAGAATTCCTTCATGTGTAATACCCTACAACGCAGAATAAATAGTACAAATTCATTTTCGTTAACAAAAGCATACCTTTAAAGCCGAATCGATACGTGCAATGAACATACCGGCCTGATAAAACAACCGATCGGGATGTGGCACTCCGTGGAAAACCTTTCCCGGAAGGTACTCTAGAAGACGAACTACGTGCTTGCTTTCACCCAATGTTTCTACGGAATGGTATTTGCCAAATATGTTCGGGACAGGCGTCGGACAACTAATACCGCGGTCACGCAATCGCTGCATTACCTGCGTTTGACCATCGAAAAACAGCTCTTCACGTGAATCCAAGGAATTAGCTATCTTTAGCACATACCCGTTGGTGCTGACCGTTTTGAGGATCGGATTCTTAATTAACCTGGAAGAGAATATAATTTGTTTGAAATCACCGAGACGTAAATGAAAAAATGCGTAGTTATGAGCACATCAACTTTCAGCCTCAGCACCTAAAAGTAATTCAATTTAAAGCATAACTAAATGACACTAATTTCATAAATTGAATCATCCTCCTCAACCTTAAAAATGTAAGCGCACTGCACATATGAATGCCAATTTGCGTTACTTGTTCAACCGACCTTCCATACCGACGTCGGTCCGTAAACAGTGTCACGTGGTTTTTTATCGATGTCATTTTATATCACACAGGTGCTTTTTATGTAAAACTTTTTTTCACAAGACTGGTGCCTGCAAATCATAAATCCAAACATACCTCCTTGGTGGCCTTGAAAATCGCCACGCCCCCTCTGACTCACCTGTCCGCTTGAATCAAATAGTTCTTATCGTCGTAAGAATTCAGCTCGCACATCTCCAGAATGATAATACCATACAATCGCTCCGCTAGTTTCCGGACGTCTTCATCGGTTACGATGGGTCGAATCTTTGAACCAGGTTTCAGTGTTACAGGAAAACTTTCTCCAGTGGTGTTACCATTTGTATCTTCACCTTCTTCCTCCGAAGCGGTCGCAACAGGTGAGGAACGCTTTTTATGGATCGTTTTCATTTCCATCATTTTGGACAATCAACTCGTAGACCTGCTTTGGGAAACACCACAGCACGACTGAGCTAGGCAGTTGTCTGAATGACATACAATAATACAGCATTGGAGTCGCGAAATCGCGTTTGAAGATTACGGGACTTGCAACAGTTACTGATAACACGACAACTACAGACGCAAATAACAGGACAAATAATACGATAATAAAATTTAATTTCTATTTCTACTGCACACTGTTTCTGCTCTTCCAATTAAAAGAAAAGGTGTAATAAAAGATACAAGAGAAGAGATGGCATGAATTATTATGGAATGTAAAATGATAGTGCAACAGTACTTTACACATACCTACACGCGCCAGCAATTTAACTACTGTTGCTACAAATCCACAAACAAAAGTATGCGGTAAGTGGCGGTAAGCATGGAAAAAAATATCATGTAGATATGACTGTCCAACATGTGAAATGAATGCACGAAAATTACGTTTCGTATATCCGAACTTGAACTTGAAAGTTTACGTGTTGCCACACTTTAACTTAAATACCTACATTCTAGTTTGTCTTGTTTAATATGTGATTTCAATGGAGCCCAGGTCATAACGGGTTGAGATTGCATTTAAAGTGAACAAGACAAATTCGGCTTAAATGAGCTTTAAACTAAAAGTGTAATAACCCCTAATTGTAATTGTATAGAAACATTAAACGGGCAATCACCATCTGTCATCTAGAACATTATAGAAATTTTCACATTTTCTGTTGACTAATACTAATTTTATTTACATTATTATTTTGTTTCGTTCGAACAAATCCATTTCAAATTTGTTTTTTCAGTAAAAATTCCAAAAACTGCATCGATTATAAAAATATTATTAGGAAACAATATAACCTATGGCCTTATCATATCACTTCAAATGAACGCACATGGTCGTTTGCGAATACTACGACGGGTTCTGCAAGGCAGAACTAATTTGTGCTGCAGAAAGTGAGATACAAATATGATTAATAAATCACGCCTCGCTCTCCTCCTATCGTTACGTAAAACTGAGACAAGTCATACATATTTGCATTGCCGAGTTTTGCATGTATACCTAGTAAACATGCACCCAATCATCAATATACGATAACTTTTCCACTGCAGGCAGACGTTTATTACTGAGCCACACATTTCAGATATACAACTGCTTCGCGTCACGCACACACTAAGTACAGACTTGCCTCGTGGAAGAAACTTTATCAACCAAAACAGTTTTCTCAAGCTTCAAAGTCCTGCTCCTGGTCACCATCGTCGACTCCACCGTTTGCCCGAAACTGACCTAGATTGCTTTCATTCATTCTCTGCAGGAACGAATTCAGCAGAAATTTGTTAATCTTGTCGTTTTGCGTAAACTCACGAACGGTCGGCAAGTCCACTGGATCAACACAATCCTCGACATGCTGAATACGGTCAGCCGGTATCAGCTGGCGATCAGGGTCTAACGTAACTTGGTCTCCAACTGTTTCCATTGGAGATGATAATGTACCGTTCGTATTTTGGCCGCTCTGATGTAAATGCTGGTTCTGACTTCCTGAGGATTGCTGCTGGTCCCCACCTTTAAGTTGAGGTTCTACCGAGGGCATTATTGGTGTTTTCGAACTATTGCACTGGAATATAAAATCACGATTGAAAAAATATGGCAACAGACGTACTCAATTAACCACGAATCCTGGTTGAAAATCTCACCGTCCGGAATGTTTTGTTATTCCTTTGTTGCGATTGCGATTGAATTGCGAGCCTGTTGGACTATACTGTTGGAAGTTGCGTGTTGCGTCCAGAGATGCCAGGTGATTTTTTGAAAAGTCTTCACGAATCAAGGAAAAATGTCTTCATTTGTCTGCTTTCGGCTTTCCGCCCATTTAAATTGCATGGTGAAGACATGTCTTCACATGTCTTCAAGTGAAGACATTTCACTTTTTTGTAACAAAAATGTCTTCAAAATGAAGACATGTCTTCACTTCTGGCATCTCTGGTTGCGTCTTATTTTATTAATACATGGGGATGTCATGGTAATGTCAAATTTGATGGATGGGGTGGATTAGAAATACTCACAGTAAAGCCCCAAACACAATGCATACGGATTTTACTACGTTGCGGAAATTTGACAGAAAACCCATGTAAAAACTGCCAAATTGCCGCAACGTAGTGAAATCCGTATGCATTGTGTTTGGGGCTTAAGAGATACGCGGAAACGGCGGAAACTAAAGCCAACGATTTGGCTTCAGTGTACAAGAACTGCCAGCACTTGCTGCGGAGAAAATGATGTAACAGTGTGACTTGATTGTTTTCAACATGATCCGCTTCTGTTTTGTTTACATCAGTTTTGCACAATAGAGCGATATATCTTTCAACTTAATCAGTGTAAAATGCATTGCAAAGCTTTATACACACTGTGTCCGAGTATAATATTCAAGGTGCGTGACAATAACTTAAGTAGATTTCATAACTATTTCAATACTTGTTATTCAAACATTTAAGCAAACAGTATAAGTGTTTGGTTGGCTCCCTTTTGACAACTCTCGCTGTTCGATTGGCTCCCAAGATGGCTGCTTCTGCGTATCTCTCACGCTCACCTCTGAGTATTTCTATAGTTACTATATATATAGTTCGGCGGATAGAAAACCAGGCGAATTGGCATCCCTGATTTATGAAATGAAATTTGAAATTATGGTGAAATGTGCAGGTTTTTACGAAAAATAGTCACTGGCGGGTGTTGAAAATGACTAGTTCTATGAAAATAAAGTGTGTTTTTTTAACATTACTCCTGCATTTTGGATTTTGAAAAGCTTTTGGCTCCGCTTTTGACGTTTATTTGGCTCCCGATTTTCTATCCGCCGAACTATATATATAGTAACTATAAGTATTTCTAGGTACAGTCATACAGAGATGCCAGATTTTTTTTAATATTTCTCGCGTAACTTTTCGTTTAGTCCAATGTGTTTAACAATACAGCAAAGTTTCGTTAATTGGTGGTTCGTTAATTGGGCGGTTCGTTAATTGGGCGTTCGCTAATTGGGCTATGTGACAACTTGAATGTCAAAATTGTATGGAATTTTCGAGTTTAGAATTTTCTAACAACTGTCAGTCGGCCCAATTAGCGAATCAGCTGGAGTGCAGTCGTGGCCCAATTAACGAATTCAGGCTGTATTTAACAAAATATTATGTGTGTGTGTGCCTCAGATTCATCAGATTCATCCAAAGGGGAATCTCATTGTCAAACTTTGACAACCAGTTTCAAACTTCGCTTGCTTCAAATTTCTGAAAAAATCGGTGCAAAAGGGCACAGTTGTGGGATTCAATTCATCCGGACGAAAAGAAAAAGAACGTTTATTCATTTCACATAACAATGAGCAGCCTTGACAATGAAGTTCCCGATTCACAGACTTGATACAGATTGTTAGCATCATGTTTACCACAATGAGTACTGTATAGAAAAACAGTGACACTGGCATTCTATATATATTGATTCTACTCAAAGGTCAAGCATTTTCTAATTACCGTTTTTGATTTTGCTTAGGTCCAAGCTGTGTTCGCTCTAGTTCCAATCGAACGGCTGTCAAAAAATCCTCACATGCCAAATTTGGTTCCATTTGCTTCATTAGTGCTCGAGTTATGCAGCAATTTTGTTTCATTTGTATCGGAGCCCCACCTCTTAGAGAAGAGAGGGGTCTCAAACTATCATAGAAAAAATACAGACAGACAGAGAGGAATTCATTTTTATAGCTATAGATTAGGTCATCAAATAATTATACAAAAATTTGATTACAGTAATCAAAAAAAATTCTATCAATAAAATGATTCAAAAACGTGAATATGTATGTTGTTTGAAACCAAGTGATCTTCAATTATTTTGTGTACTGCAAATTGAATCAACAGAAACACTCGAAATTCGGTTATGCATATGATGTTTAGATAGCATGATAACATTTATCACACAACATATAATAAATAGAATAGAGGGGAGACGTCTACAGTGAAATACATTTTTACAGAAAATTGGTTTTTTTGGTTATAGCTACCAAAGAGCTGTTCAATCCATTTGAAAGGTACAGTGGACCCCCGTTCGTTTGAACGATTCCTCATGCAAATTAACGGGGTTACTTTTTAATTTGAACAACTGGCAACCCTAAATATGCTGAAACTCGTACGAACTGGCCGCCCTGCTCTTTGTTATTGTTTTGATGGTTTGATTTAGTTAGCAGTTGCTAGCAGCGAATATTTCATTCTCCGATCGAATTTCTATCTAAAACGTTGGGAAACAGATTGTGAAACTGATTGAACATGCTAGACCAGTACAAACAAATCGTGTTTATGTGCATTGTCTGCATAAGCAAATGATGTTTTGCTTGACCATGTTGAGAATGACATTTGAACCATTTTTAATTTGCACGTCGTGCAAACCAACGGGTTTCAAATTAAAAAGTGTTCAGATTAAAAACGGTCAAACGAACGGGGGTCCACGGTATATCCTTCTAGTAGTATAAAAAAAAGTTTCAGCTGTTTTGGTTATAAGCTAAATTAATTACAACTGCATATGTGAAGGTGTCTTTTTGTCTCACTGTTTACCAATAGGTGGGAAGAGTGAGACAACGTGCATTGAATAAGTAGAATCAATATCAGGGTGGCAACTGGATACGAAAAACCAAATTCCCTGATGTTTCCAGGTTTTTCCCGGTGTTTACAAAAATTCTAGGTTTCATATTGCGATATAATTTTAACTGAAAATGTGTTTATCAATCTACGAGGTATTGAGAAAAATTTCCCCACCTACTCTATTTCCCTAGGGGAATTCTTCAATCACTCTCTTATTCTTCCGACCTGCAAATTACACTCCTCCCGTGAGTTCCTTATCTGTTCTTTTGCCCGCGCAAGTTTATTCGCAAACTCAGGCGCAAGCGGAGTTTTAGAGCCCATTGCGGTTAGCTCTTGAACCCGCCGTGGCGCTTTTCCTGCCAGCCACGCGTTTAATTTTCGTTCTCCCAGCCAAGGGCCATGCAAAAAAGCAGTTTAATTGAGCTAATTTTTAATTTCGCTTTACCGCTGGTGGCTGTTCTACTTTCTGACCAACGCGGCTTATTTCACTTTGCATGGATTGATCGGGATTTACTCTTCCGGGTCCAAGCTAGAGCCAAAAATTCGTAACGTGTAAAGTAGGGTCGCTACACCCGTATTTCGGTTACAACTTGTAACATTCAACAGTATGGCAAGTTTATGCACTGCCGTGAGTCAGTAGAATTTCTCCAACATTTTTCTCGAAAACCAAATTTCGCTGCGGTGCCACTAGGATTTACTTCGAAGTTCTGCGAATTGTGTCACATGCCGCAAAATTTCCGTCCTGAAACTTCAATGTCATTCGATTCGACTTGACTAACGCCAAACGAAACGCGCAAAGTGAATGCAAACTAAATTTGTTATATCACTTCACTTGCCTCGCAGAATAAGTCCCGTTGCAAAACACTGAGCTAATTGTCGGTAACCCAATCTATTGCTTGTGTGCCGTACTTCTTTATCTATTTCTAAGTGTTCTTGACTACTCAATGCATCGATCATTAAGGTTGTTTGAAAAAATCCCTGATTTTGTTAAAAATTCCCTGATTATTCCAGGTTTTTGCAGATAATTTCAAATTCCCTGACAATTCCAGGTTTTCCAGGTTTTTCCAGGTAGTTGCCACCCTGTTATAGTTAAAAGACTGTGTTTAACTGCTTTCTAATTAGTTCCAGTAGTCTTAAAATGAATAAACCTTTAAGTAGGCACCAGAACCAAAAGTACCAAAACCAATGAGTGGGACATGGTCAATGTATGTAGTTTGACAGCCACACCACCCCGCTGGTTCGATTGGCTCCCTTTTGACAATTCTCGCTGCTTGATTGGCTCCCAAGATGGCTGCTTCCGCGTATCTCTCACCTCTGAGTATTTCTAGAAGCAACTGGTTGTCTTCATAATCCATGCAATGTTCGTTGGGGTTTCGATTCCGACGACTACCTAAATAATAATTAACGCACAGTACACATTCCAGGCAAATCCTCTAGTAATATTCTGCCACCCTCCCCGCAGTTTTTGAAGGCAGGACCGACCGGCCGGTTTTTGAAAGTTTGGGACTTGGCAACCCTATATATTACTGGATACAAGAATACCTGTAAAGATTGCGTGAGCTTTTGCGCATCCTCTTAAAGTAGGTGTTCAACTAACGGACCCATTGGACATTCCGATAACTTCTATTGTAGATACCTTGGTAGATACCTATTTAATATAAATTCATATAAAGGACTAATCCTGGTCATCTGACATTCAACTTACACTTCGGAGTTCATTTGAATTGCTTCCCAATTAAGCACAAAAAAAATTGCATGGCAAGAGCATAGTCTCGGTGTTACTCACGTCTGTTTGTCTCACTGTTCCCAACAGGAATATTGTATACCCAGTTAACATAAAATCGTAATAGACAGTTAAATCGTATGCATGTCAATTTTACATTGGATTTGTATGATGATTAGAGTATGTCAAAACAAAGTGAACAATAAGTTGTTTTACAGTCGTGCCTCGTGTGTGTCCTCATATGCAATTCATGACTGAATTATAAAGCAGTAGGGGAAACAAGGGAGACTTGATCCCCATTTTGTTTTCTGTATATTTGTCAAAAGTCCACTAGAAAAAAACCTGGGTTTTCAATTTTTCGGCAGTTTACAATACAGCTTACTACCTTCAATTTATCAGTTAGTGATACGTAGCGCTAAACAAAAGATATGGGATATTTTGGAAAGTACAGAAAATTATAGATATTCAAAATATGCGGGAGACTTGATCCCCAGCTGAGGCACAATTGATCCATTTGCAAATATATATTTTTAAAGCTCAACTTTCATTTGGAAGTTTTATCAAAATAGACCTAGTTCAGTGATGGCCAAACTGCGGCCCGCGGGTCGGATGCGGCCCTTCTTGCTGATTCGTGCGGCCCGCGGAGTAATTTGAAGGATGGCGGACTTATGAATAGGTTTTTTGATGGCACAGGAGTAACTCAGTTCAGTCGTAATACCTCGTGCATATTGTAGATGTGATTGCTTTCAAGTTTAAATCCTTGGGTGATACCTAAAAATTGGCTTTTGCTGCCGCCTATTTTGCATTTTGTTATGCGCAAAAATGACCAGAGGTTATTGCGGCCCGCGGACTCATGGGGCGATCTGATTTCGCCCGCACCACGCCTATGTCTGGGCACCACTGACCTAGTTCATGTAAAATCATTATTTAGTGTACAACAGTTTAATTCAAAAATATAAAAAGTATTTAGAAATCGTTAACTGCATCGATCTGTAAAAGTATAACTTTGGACATCATTTATAATTTGCGACGAGAACTTTTTCATTGGGTTTTAATTTTTGAAGCATTATTTTTTTCCTGTTTAATAATCAGAGCAGCCTCTAGCTTCAATTTCGTTGGTGCATCTGTAAAGATGTGTATCTCCTCGTTTTTTTACTCTTCGCATATTTTTACGTGGTGATGCCTTTGGAAATGGTTTTATATCTACAGGTGTTTTGATAATTATATTGTTCGGAATCATTGATTTTGGTACCTGATTAATAGAATTCTTCAAAGAAGATGAGTTGTTTTGTTCAGATGAATTCTTTGTCCGAGCAGTCTTTCTTCTTCCTTGAAAAATCCACGGATTGCTCCTCCGTAGTCCGGTTGGTAAATGATCTTTTCAGAAGCATTTTTTCGTTTTCTCATATATCGCTTAAGTGTCATTACTTTCAAATTGAACATTTTTGCGGTCGTTCTGACCGGATCTCTGGACTATTCGTGATTTTTAGATAACGAATGTTTACGATTTTGAGAATTATTCATTTTATTATTTACGACATAACGGCCTCCAAGCTCTTTCTTTCCTAACAAAAGGATCAAGTGTCCCTGAAATTATGTGGATCAAGTGTACCTGTCGTAGTAAGTTTTACTGAAAATTATTTTTGTAAAATATATACAAGTTTTATTGCAAAATGTATACATCATCAATGCATAAACATGTTTAGCTAATTTTTTGTTTGGAAAAGCAATTCAAAAATTTCAAGACACTTCTCCGTAGCCAAAAAGTAAAAGTTGACTAAAAAAAGAAGTATAGAGAATTATTCCGTTGCAGATCTTATTACATTATATTTTCATTGCAATGTAAAAATTTATTACATTTTTGTTTTGCAATTTTGTTAGTTGAATGAAATGTACAACTTTACTTTTTTCTGCAAAAAAAACATTGTATTTACTGAGAAACAATGAATGGATCAAGTGTCCCAAGGGATCAAGTCTACCTGGTCTCCCCTATGAAGTATTCCACCACGCACACATATAAGGATTTTTTGACATTAGCTGAGGCCCTCGCTGAGGCTGTTTGCAGTAGGAATAATATCAAAAACATCAAATATCAAACTCCCGGATCCTCTCCTCCACTCTTCGCTCCCCTCTCACTCCTACATAACCGATCCTCAGCTAATGTCATTCTGGTTAGTGACGAAACCGCAAATTACTTCATAGATGATTGCAATATTTGATTATATCCTAATCATATATTGCGGAGATTCCACCTATTTAGACTCCCACGCGAAAATTATTAGCGTGTTGTTTTTCTTCGTCTTCCACACACGGTTGTAATTTAGTAATTTGAACCATTAGTTTTTCGTCATTGCCTCATCTCTGTATTCTTCTTTGTTTCACAAGCTTATTTTCAATTTATTAGTAGGTACAGGATTATTATTACTCAAATACAGTGCTTAAAATTATCAGTTGATACTCATAAAATTGAATATCAACTCGCTCCCTATGTAGCTGATATTTATCAGCATGAAAATCAATTTCAATATCCAGTCACGATATTATTGGAACAGATACTCATTATTCCATCTCTAAAACTGAATATCAAATATCAGTATCAACGAATTCGAAAAGAAAAATGATACTCAGTATCAAAAATGTCAGTTACATCTCGAGGTGTTGATATTTTCACTAAGCGTTGTTTTCACCATAAACGTTTGATTTCAACGCAAATCGCACAAACAGTTATCTCAACTTTAAAGTAAATTGTCATCACAAAGCCTACTGCAATCTGTTGCGTCCCAATCCACTAGAATATAAATATTCAGTGCAAGTAGTAGTAGTAGTAGTAGTAGTAGTAGTAGTAGTAGTAGTAGTAGTAGTAGTAGTAGTAGTAGTAGTAGTAGTAGTAGTAGTAGTAGTAGTAGTAGTAGTAGTAGTAGTAGTAGTAGTAGTAGTAGTAGTAGTAGTAGTAGTAGTAGTAGTAGTAGTAGTAGTAGTAGTAGTAGTAGTAGTAGTAGTAGTAGTAGTAGTAGTAGTAGTAGTAGTAGTAGTAGTAGTAGTAGTAGTAGTAGTAGTAGTAGTAGTAGTAGTAGTAGTAGTAGTAGTAGTAGTAGTAGTAGTAGTAGTAGTAGTAGTAGTAGTAGTAGTAGTAGTAGTAGTAGTAGTAGTAGTAGTAGTAGTAGTAGTAGTAGTAGTAGTAGTAGTAGTAGTAGTAGTAGTAGTAGTAGTAGTAGTAGTAGTAGTAGTAGTAGTAGTAGTAGTAGTAGTAGTAGTAGTAGTAGTAGTAGTAGTAGTAGTAGTAGTAGTAGTAGTAGTAGTAGTAGTAGTAGTAGTAGTAGTAGTAGTAGTAGTAGTAGTAGTAGTAGTAGTAGTAGTAGTAGTAGTAGTAGTAGTAGTAGTAGTAGTAGTAGTAGTAGTAGTAGTAGTAGTAGTAGTAGTAGTAGTAGTAGTAGTAGTAGTAGTAGTAGTAGTAGTAGTAGTAGTAGTAGTAGTAGTAGTAGTAGTAGTAGTAGTAGTAGTAGTAGTAGTAGTAGTAGTAGTAGTAGTAGTAGTAGTAGTAGTAGTAGTAGTAGTAGTAGTAGTAGTAGTAGTAGTAGTAGTAGTAGTAGTAGTAGTAGTAGTAGTAGTAGTAGTAGTAGTAGTAGTAGTAGTAGTAGTAGTAGTAGTAGTAGTAGTAGTAGTAGTAGTAGTAGTAGTAGTAGTAGTAGTAGTAGTAGTAGTAGTAGTAGTAGTAGTAGTAGTAGTAGTAGTAGTAGTAGTAGTAGTAGTAGTAGTAGTAGTAGTAGTAGTAGTAGTAGTAGTAGTAGTAGTAGTAGTAGTAGTAGTAGTAGTAGTAGTAGTAGTAGTAGTAGTAGTAGTAGTAGTAGTAGTAGTAGTAGTAGTAGTAGTAGTAGTAGTAGTAGTAGTAGTAGTAGTAGTAGTAGTAGTAGTAGTAGTAGTAGTAGTAGTAGTAGTAGTAGTAGTAGTAGTAGTAGTAGTAGTAGTAGTAGTAGTAGTAGTAGTAGTAGTAGTAGTAGTAGTAGTAGTAGTAGTAGTAGTAGTAGTAGTAGTAGTAGTAGTAGTAGTAGTAGTAGTAGTAGTAGTAGTAGTAGTAGTAGTAGTAGTAGTAGTAGTAGTAGTAGTAGTGCCACCATCATTTCAAGGACTTGCCAATGTATGTAGGTAGAATTACAGTAGATCCGAATTTGATTATCAAATGAATTTCACACTAATGTTGTTACAGAAGGGCCAAACGGGATTGGGCGGACCCACAAGCAGAGGCACTTGTGCGCATTCCGGGGTTATAAGAGTCGCCTTGCAGCATTAGGATCCCCCAAGTAATAATCAATTTCGCTGTACCAACTTTAACCCACGTGATGATTTGTTTGTTTTGAGTTGAGAAGTTCCATATTTGCTTCAGACCTTAAGGATTCAGGTTGGCAATCCACTCCATCATCCAGCCTTCCACATTTATGATATCAATAATAATACTATTAATAATATGATATTAAGAGGAAATGTGGTATATATGGGTATGAAGTGTGGTATATAATAGAACAATCTCACCAGCAGTCCTTCGTATGAAATAGAATGGCGTCCTTTGAAGTTCCATAAGTGCTTCTAATACTTAATTTAATTTTTTCATTCTGGTATCCATGTGCAGTATTAAAACTCGTTTTGGCCAAAGTTTTTACTATATAGCAAGAGATGCTTCATAAGCTAAAACGAAAAAAAATAAATAAAATAACTAAATTAGGCTTACCTATTAGCAAGGCCGTGTGGCTCCGCCGTCTGCCCAAAACCCCGGTTTTGAGATCAGGCGGCCGGGAACCACCCAGTATCGCTCCTCCTAGCTTGGCTACTCAAAAGAGCATTACCAGGTATGGCCACGTGGAGGCGCTAGGTAGGGGCTTGGGATGGCTAGAGCTATATTGGACGCTCCTCATTTGTCTTCCCCATTTCATACCCGAATATAAATATTCAGTGCAAGGCGCTGAAACTGATCTTCATAATCACTGCCATGGAACTGAAAATGATATTCAGCTCTGACTTTTTTGTAACGCGATATGAATTTTGCGAAACGAATATACAGCAACATCTAAACTCAGCGGGTTGGCTTATCAATGAATTTTTATTCCAATGATATTCATATTCCTTCTGGAAAAAAGAGTTTTGATATTGCATTGACTCAAAATCAATCATTTTGAGTTTCGATAAAGTGATTTTTTCCAGCACTGCGTCAAATATGAATTTGCGTTGGACTTGTATAATTGCTGCATGGCACAATATTCAGGAGTATTAAGTTGCGTGTTATAAAAACCGCTCTATAAAATGCAAGATAGAATTACAAATAGTTGTCAAAATTTTCGCATGTATATTGCCTTCACTTTGATACTTATATGTTCTTATCTGGCGTGAAATATAACTTTTTCGTTCAGATATGATGTCGTATTTCTCAGTTGCAATCGAGATATACAAACCAAATGGTTTACTGGGTAAAAAAAGTGAAATAGTGGTGTTTACTAACATTCGTGGTTCGATTGTCATGTTTTTTAAGTCTATCTAATTACTAATTTTTTATCTCTATCTAATTATGTTATGTAGTAAATTTAATTTTGAATAAATATGCGGTTTGCTAAAAATCACCTGAAAATGATTGCAATAAAATTTACTTTCACTCCCCCAAAAATGACTTTTACTGAATATATGAAAAATTAACAAATTTTTCTCAAACTACTTTCTGGGATATAGATTTACAAACTACTTTCCTGGAAAATATCATGGATCTTGAATGCTTTATGGCAAAGTTCTTCCCGTCGTCTCACTGTCCCTGCTATCTCACTGTTGTCAATTCTCCCCTACTACATTATCTAATTATAACTGTAAATCTATGGTATTTCGATATTATTATTCCTCAAAAATACTCAAATTTGTGTTCAAACATGTTTATTTGATTCTTTGATTCTTTGATAATACTATTGTGTAAAATTGTCGTGTATATATGAGATTACAAAAATGGAAATTACAGACAAACTAAGTAACATTCACTTTTTGGTTTAAGAGATTACGAATTTGTTCGCTTACACATAACGTTGGCACTTTCGGTACACAAAATAGATATAAAAGATTCGACATTTGCAAATGTCTGAATGAAACCATGCACAATGTTATACGACCACATTGAGTTTAGTAATTGTAGAGATTCATACCCTGGAAATTGTTACTGTCCTTAGGCACTACCAATCAAGGCGCATAGCGCTCTCTTATAGTCTCCAGATGTTTCACTCTAAAACGGTAATAAACCCGGTTACAATCGAATATCATAACTTAACAAAAATTTGAATTTACCTTTACTGCACTCATCAGCGTTTTGTTGTACATTTGTTCATATTCGTCTTTAATATTCTGCAGGTCAATTTCGGAACGAGACACGATAATTCTTATCAGAGTGGTATCGTCTGTGCCGAGTCCATCCATAGCTTCGAATAAACGTTTTGCAAAGAAATGAGGTGCCATTTGAACACATTCGACAATCGCACTGAGTGCCTCGTAAAAATCGCCACTCAACTCAGCCTTCAGAGCCTGTTCTATTGTGCGACCGGACAATTTTTTGTACTCTTCAAATACATACTCCAACTGATCGAAGCTGGAGTGCGCTAGAATCTTGGAGAAAACAGATTCATCCGTACCCCATTTGCCTTCGCCGGCGTCATACAACTGTTTGGCCTGAGCCACAGCATAGTCCGGGTCGACAGTACCAGGTGGGTCACGCGTTCCGGTAATGATCAAAGTCAGCAGTCGTCTAAAGTCACCAGACGTTTCAGTGCACACATGTTCCGCCAGTGGCCTGTCGTACATTTCTTCGTACACTCGCGATATGTGATGCATTTGTTCGTTGTTTTGCGAGCAAAGAATTTCAATTAGCGCTCGCTCGTTGGTACCGATACCGTCCATGGCTTTATAAAGTTGCTTGCAAAGGTAGTTTACCGGCGGTAGCATGAGACCAATTATGACATCCTCAAACTTGCCGCCTAGTTCCGACTTCAGATCCTTGATCAGATCGCGACCCAGCTCCCTAGTGAAAGCCTCCGAAATCGCCTGTCGTTGCCAATTGGAACGGGCACATAAAATGTCGATAATCGCCTGCTCATCGGTTCCGAACCCTTTCATGGCTTTGCGCAAGGCAGCTGCATCAGCCGATGGATTAAAGTCCGGGGCAGGGTACACAGTTGGCTTTGGCTGGAATATATATTACAAATGTTATTTTTTCAATCTTAGATTAATTAATCTACAGTAGACCACTAACAGACCTTACATCAAAACCTAATTCCATGGCAGGAAAAAATCATTTATAATTTTACTTAAGTCGAGATCTAAACTATAGTATTTTGTTTTAAGTGCAGCATCTGTTAGTCTGTGATTAAATCTTATTACTAAAAACTACAAGGTATACAGCCCTAAGGGTTGTACAAAAGGGTGACGTAGGACTATATCAGATCATTAGATTAAAGACTAATGTAAACTATAGTTACTATATATATACACCCATATTCTGTATTTCGAACGAGTTGAAATATTTCGATCGACTTGGCAAATATTTCGTTCGAGTTGTTTTTTCATATGAAGATCTTTCGTTCGAGCCGCTGTTTTTTCGAACGAAATGTCAGTTTCGAACGAAACATAAACCCGTTCGAAATACAGAATAGGGGTGATAGTTCGGCGGATAGAAAACCAGGCGAATTGGCATCCCTGATTTATGAAATTAAATTTGAAATTATGGTGAAGTGTGCAGGTTTTTACGAAAAATAATCACTGGCGGGTGTTGAAAATGACTAGTTCTATGAAAATAAAGTGTGTTTTTTTAACATTACTCCTGCATTTTGGATTTTGAAAAGCTTTTGGCTCCGCTTTTGACGTTTATTTGGCTCCCGATTTTCTATCCGCCGAACTATATATATAGTAACTATAATTCTTCCCTAACATCATAAACATACCCCAACTAGAGTGACTATATACAGAGTGGCGACATATCATCCCAAAAGTATGCAATGCGTATTTTCTTTCTCTTTCCTGCATACGCGTTGGATTGGTCGTCTGCTCGATTGGAATAACACTGACAAATAATTATCATTCCAATTTTGACATTGTCGCCACTCTATATATAGGATATATAGTTACTCTAGTACCTTGTTCAAGCATTGTAAGGACCCCCGTTCGTTTGACTGTTTTTAATCTGAACACTTTTTAATTTGAACCCCGTTGGTTTGCACGACGTGCAAATTAAAAATGGTTCAAATGTCATTCTCAATATGACATCATTTGCTTATGCAGACAATACACATAAACACGATTTTTTGTACTGATCTAGCGTGTTCAATCTGTTTCACAATGCGTTTTCCCAACGCTTATGGTAGAAATCTGATCGGAGAATGAAATATTCGCTGCTTGCAACTGCCAACTGAATCAAACCACCAAAACAATAACAAAGAACGGGGCAGCCAGTTCACACAAGTTCCAGCATATTTAGGGTTACCGGTTGTTCAAATTAAAAGCTAACCCAGTTAGTTTGCATGAGGAATCGTTCAAACGACCGGGGTCCACTGTACAGCTAATTACCGGGTAACAAACGCTTAATAAGCTGTTATTCTACAAAAATGTTTGTTGGGACGTTCCCAACGGGGTGCAGATATTCTAATTAACCCTTCGCTTACCCCCGTTACCAAAAAGCTCACACAGAGAGCCCCATGGTATCGGACACTTACAGAAACCTCATCTTAGAAGAGAACTGGACAACATACTAGATAAAGAAATTAATTTATGCAGAAGAAAACATAAAGAGGATACATACAATTATTTAAAAACTATTTAATGAGCGCCCAGTGGAATTTAATATTCCTTTTTAAGGGGGTATTGAGATATTGACAAGGGTAAGTCGCTGAGAACATTCCGTTCACCTCATTCATAAAAATTTTGTTCAGTCTGTGCCTTACTATACCGCTGAGGTCCGACTGTTTTGATCGTTTTGACAATAACATTTCTAACATTTCAAAATTTAAATGTCAAAAAGGTGGGCCACAGTGTGCCATGAACTGTGAAATTAATGTACCGCAATTGTAATCAATGAGGTAAGCTGTTCCTTAAATTGAGCCTGCAACAATGTTCTAAGCAACTTACCCTTAGATATTGACTGTGACCATCACCTACTAGCAGTATATGTGCACTCAAAACTGTCAATCATCGGCCAACTGTCTGTCAATTGCCTTTTCTTTCGCCAATAAAAATACTTTGGCGACAAACAATTTTCATATGTTATAACTATTTTCTCAAGACTATAAGTAATCTACTATTTTTTATTCAAAGAACGTCAAAACCACCTCTTCTTCCACTAGAACTAGAGTATATGCCGAAAAAATAAATGCCATGGCTTAATGGGCTGGAAATATCCTCCCGTGCCCTACTTTGCTACCTGTAACCACACCCAAGTAACAATTTGAGTTTTATTATACTCTTATGATAGCATTTAAGACCAAAATTGGTCTTGAAGACCACCATAAGAGTGCAATAAAACTTACATTGTTGCTTGGGCAGACAAACAGACATAACTCTTGGAAGAAAAATCAACAAAAATTATCATACCTCACATTTAGCCTGAACACTAGCACCACTGACGAACTGACATGACACATAGAAGAAAATTCTTCAAAAACCATCGTCCTACACATTTTGCTTGCACACTAGCGCCCTCTGTTATGCATGTTGCGGAGTAGCTTGCATTTGCAGGGTTTTATACTGTAGGTTTTTTACATTTTCAGGGTTTTATTTGTATAGGTTTTTTACATTTGTATGGTTTTATACTGGAAACTCGAAGCAACATTCAAGCGCCGCGGTGTGGACATGTTGCGAAACATGCTTTTTTGAAAAATAAGTTGTTTTTGAATGGACGATGGAATTAACGCGAGTGTCTCGTCTGTTTGTCTCTGCTGGCACCATCATGATCGACAGTCGCAAATATCAAATAGCAACATGTGTATCGCTTGAAGTAGCAAGTATTTTATATGGGGAATTCCCCTTCTTTCATCAAAAAGCGTCACTTTGACCAAAACTGAGACATTCCCAACTAAGCCCAAATTTGAAATGACGGTTTAATCGGTACGATGAATGGAAAACGAGTGTTATGTCTGTTTGTCTGGGCTGTAACTGTCCATTAGAAAGCATTGGGCAAGTTTACAATCAATTCGTGCTCCTGCTTGATAGCAGCCAGCAAACTTGCCTAATGTAATTAAGGCTTAACCACCCCATCGACATCTCTATATCGAGCTGCAGTGAACGTCAGCGACAGCATGTCCTGGGCTCAAAATTTGACAGCGGGCCCAAATCAGACTGCTGGCAGTTGAGTGAAACACAGTGCTGACATGCTATCCCATTTTCGCACACACGAGATGTTGGCAGCGAAAACATGGTTGCCTGCCGATGGGCTGGGCTTAACACATTCTATAAATGTAAAAATCGCGTATAAACTCATCCAGTGTCACTTTATCTGTATGTACTCTATCTGTCACCTGACCGAACGCGTGATCTCGTGCTTATTAAAGCTCATACCGATTTGCTGCGTGTTATCTGTACGCAAGCATTGCCTGTTGACGAAGTGGTGGTTCTCGGCGACTTCCAATTTTCCTACCTGTGGCAGTCCTCTACTGATGGATTCTTGTATGCAGATCCATTACAATCCACCTTCCATGATGCTATGCACACACTGCTACAACTTCAACCTTCTGCGACAAATCAACTCTGTGACTAATGAGATCTGTGTTTCGTCGGCAATCCAGATTACGCACCTCGGCTAATAGCAGCCTCATATCCTCTCGTGCAGATTGTCTATCATCATCCGCCTTACACCTGACGCTTGAAATGGATATTTCGAAGAATTTCTGTAGCATAACGGATGCCGTTAGCTACGATTTTAGACGAACTGACTTCTCTGATATTCTAGATATACCACTAGATATCAATTGGAACGAGATTTTAGGCAATAACGATGTCAATGTTGCTGTTCAGGCTTTCTCGAATATCCTCAATTATGCTATTGATCAATAAGTTCTTAAACGCACATCTCCATTTGTCAAACATATGCACCTTGGCAGACCGCAGAGTTGCGATGCTTAAAGGCCTCCAAAAGAGCAGCTCTAAGAATGCTATCGAAATATGGTGGTCTATTGCTGCGCGATCATTACAGGCAGATAAACAATACATACAAGCGTACGAGCCAACGCTGTTATGAAAATTACTTGCGTAATATACAAAGCAAGCTGAAAACAACGCCTCACTCGTTTTGAAGATACTTCAACGAGCAAAGGAAAAAAATCCTCAATAATGAAGTACAGAAACAAAACGGAAACGAATGCAGATAAAAATTGTAAGCTTTTCTTCGAGAAGTTCTCCAGTGTATTTTAATGTGACACATTGTCAGCTGACCAAATTTCCTTGGCTGCAAATAATGTTCCGCTTTCTGGGCTTTCATTGAATGTTACCCAAATAACAATTTCAGGCTGTTTAAACGCTTTTATAGTTGATTTTATTCAACCTGTGGCTGAACTATGGTTTAGGTTTAGAAATAAAAATCTTTATTCAGCTCTTAAACATCTAAATCTGGTGATTTTATCAAGCTTCAGGCTTGTTAATAGCCGCTTTCGAAGCTGCGATGAAGGTTAATAGAGGCTTTTGCGCGCTTTTAAATACCCAATTTGCGCAATGCTGTCAATTCTATTTTTAGAACGAGAAATAGTTTTGCAATATGCTTTCCAGTCGCTTAATCAACGTCTTATCAACCTTTATGCAACAAAAAAAATTATTTTTAAATTAATAAAAATGGAACGCGTCATTTTTTTGTCGGGAACTTGTCGAACTTGTTTAGTTTCGAATAACTTTAATTCGTATAAGTACCCAGGTAACCAATAAGCATTAGTATAAGCAGTAAATCAATCGTTTATTAGCATCCCTGGCGTATTATATTGCAGGTTGCTGTTTATCAGCCTTTTGACTGCATAATTGTGGTAAACTGGCATCCACAATTCTATTTAAATTCTTCTTGTCGGTAACTAGCTGCAAATAAGCATTGTCAGCACTATAACAGCGCTAGCAGTAAAGTAGCCGCATATTTTACCAAAATGGCATTTAAGGCAACTTAAATGCTTACTGGCTTGCATTTAAATTGCATTGGAAATGCTTATTGGTTACCTGGGTAAGCTAATTAAAAATGCATGTATTTTTTCGG
The DNA here is from genome assembly GCF_943734655.1 of Sabethes cyaneus. NCBI lineage: Eukaryota > Metazoa > Arthropoda > Insecta > Diptera > Culicidae > Sabethes > Sabethes cyaneus. The sequence goes on along the minus strand of NC_071353.1, from coordinate 52,081,382 downwards.
GAATTGAACCTGCCATCTTCTGGTCCATAAGCACTCACCGTATGATCCGCCCCATCTGCATCTGCAGACCAGACAGTGCGAGTATCTTTACACCTGATACCTGAAGCAGTCGATAGTGTAGATAACTGAATTATATGTTTGCTGCCAGCCAAATTGCGAAATTCTATGATCTAACAGTATGTGTGCTGTGAGCCAAATGAAAACTTGGTAGTAGTTTGTAAAGCCACTTTAACACCCTGAGCCTAATGAAAGCTTCTACTCTACACTTTAACACCTTTAAGCAGCTGTAAAACCGCTTGATGTTTATGGCTGTTTAGAAGCGGACTGTTTAGCAGAAAAAATTTCTATTAAGCCTGTTTATCAGCTTTTGAGGAAGAGGTGGTTTGAAGAACTTAAAGTAGTTTAAACATCGCTTGTTCAAACACCATTCAAGTACTTACTTTAAGCAGTTTTGATCGCCTTAAATCAACCCGTAAACAGCAATTGCTCTTGCAATTCAGCTACCGTTGTTACTTGGGATATTAATGTGAGCGATGGTATGATCCAAAACGCCATCTCTGAAATGAAGCTGCTCACCTCTGTTGAACCTGACGGGATACCCGCTATTCTTCTCAAGAAATGCAACGCAGGTTTATTGGATCCTCTTCGTCATTTTTACAATTCGTCTCAAACTACCGGCATTTTTCCGATGCTATTGAAAACGGCGTTTATGTTTCTGGTTTATAAGAAAGGCGATAAAAAGAACATCGATAATTATCGAGGTATCGCCGCTTTGTGTGCGGCATACAAGCTATTCGAAAAAGTAATTTTGGAACCAGTGTTCCACCATTGTAAGCAATTCATCGACAATTCTCAACATGGATTCATGCCACGTCGATCAATCACGACAAATCTCCTCTCATTTACTATTTATGCTACGGATACCATGTCGAGACGTTTCCAAACGGACGCCATTTACACCGACCTCTCTCCTGCTTATGATAAGTTGAATCATGAAATTGCGATTGCCAAACTCGAAAGGATGACACCCTGCTACTCTGGTTGATCGGCATCTGGCTGTTAAAATGGGAGAATCACTATCCAGCGAGTTTGTTGCTACGTCCGGTATTCCACAAGGCAGTCATCTAGGCCCGTTCATCTTCGTGCTATATTTCAACGATGTAAACTTTTCGCTACCCAGGACCCAGGTTTTCCTTTGCCGATGATCTTAAGATCTATCTCGAGGTCAAAAAAGCTGAAGACGCCATGTTTTTACAACATCAACTGGAGAGCTTTTCTAGATGGTGCAAAGAACGGTGCTCAACATTAGCAAGTGTTCAGTGGTAACGTTCTCCAGGAAAAAAACGGTCAATCCTTTTCAACTATCATCTAGGAGGTGAACTGGTTAAAAGAGAGTCCTGCGTCAAGAACCTGGAAGTCCTCCTTGACTCACAGCTGACCTAGAAACAGCACATCAGCTACATCGTTGCTAAAACATCCCACAGTCTTGGCCTAATCATGAGAACTGCGAAAAGCTTGAAGAACTTATACTGCGCGCTTGTCCGTTCGACGCTGGAATATTGCTCGGCGATCTGGAATCCCCATTATCTCAACGGCGTCGATCGGATAGAAAAAATACATCGCAAATTCATTCGATTCGCATGCCGTCGCCTGCCTTGGAACAACCCGTTCCCGCTACCAAGATACAAAGCGCGCCTGATGCTAATTGGACTGGACACCCTAGCAACCAGGAGAAATCTGTGCCGAGCAATCCTTATAGCTGATATCCTGATGGTGAGGGCCGATTGTCCATGGCTTCTAAACCAAATTAGTCTACGAGCTCAACCACACCCTCTTCGTAGCAGAATGTTCCTCCAAAACCCGTTTCGAAGGACAAATTATGCAGCAAACGGGGCCATCGTCGCTTTCAGCTTTCACCTTAATAGTAGGACTATTTGTCTAAACTTTTTAAGCATTCTTCGTTGGACTAATTATCATTAGGACAATATGTCTGTTGCTAAATAAATAAATATATATACAGTTATCAAAGTTTTACGCGAGTGGCTAGCTTTCTATAATTATCCTTTTTAATCAAACTTCTCTTTTGTTTTTAATCACGAGACCAACAAAGCATAGATAATAGTAGATCAAAAATTCTTTTACATTACCAAAGGGCATTTGTAGCTTTGTTTATTGCTTGCTCTAAATGTGTGTATTAACTAAGTTTCTCTCAAGAAATTCTACAAAGTGCGAGTTAGATAAATGACCTCCTCATTAAATAGAAAAAAGAAACACAATGAAAATCGTTTGAAAGCCAGCTTGATGCTTTTTCCCAAATCTGTTTTGCATTTTTTAAACGAATTAAGGCCTGCGATAAGAAATATGCAGTAGAAAACGTCGAATGATTCACAAAAGCCGATTTCAATAGAAGGCGAGAAACAATTCAAATCCAACAACAATGAATGGTGTAAATTTTGCCTTCTAAGAATATTGACTCTCGTCCGCCACAGCTATTTACTAGTGACCGCTCGAATGACGGAAGAAATTCCTTATAAATATTTTCAAATCATTAGTAAATTTTGCTTTCTCTAAAAAAATTTGATGACTGATTTCATGACCTGATATAAGCAACTAGACACTACATATTATTACAAAACAAATGTGTATAATTTTAATAACATCACAATAAATAAATCATATACATATATGGTAACCAATCTATTTTAGACCCCTTCTGTAGCTGTATATAATTTAGATACTTACAACAAAATCAAGTTGAAGTGACCAAAATTATGTACAGCTGCAGCTGGAATTCAAAATAGATTGATTACGCTACTGGAATTTTGATTTTGGAATGGTTCAATCACAGGTTCAATTTTAGCTTGGACAAAAGCGCTCATTTTTAGCAATACAAAATAGTTTACTTCGAAAAATACAAGAAAATGTTAATCAATTTTGGATTACACGTTCTACCAAATGACAACAAGGCTCACGATCTATTCATGATTATGCGATCATTTTACTATTTTCACATAGACCACACGCGTTTGCTGTCAAATTCGAAATTCAACTGTATTTTGAAATATAGCGCTAGTGGTTACACAAATATCCAGACTTCTCAGGAAAAAATTTTGATGACCAGCCGAATCAAGAATACTCTTAAACATATGGTGATTCACAGAGCCATTATCCACCAAGATATTTCGCAACTACACGTCACTGCTCTTATTGCAGGTAAAACTATCAGAAAACTATCTGTAAGCCCCTTAGAGCAAATTAGTCATTAAGTTTGTTCTATCAAAGAAATATAAAATAAATGTTGAGAACATTTTCGAACAACAATCAGTAGTTTTGGCATAAATTTTCAGCTTTCCCTGCTGAAACTTTCCTTTGCTTGTTCTCGGATCAACTTCGCAATCGTTGTGCAAATGCGTACCACCAGCATGGTATATTTAAACATTATCTCAAACAGGTTTCCATCTCATTAGGTAACCAGATCATGTCTGTATATGCAGTATATTTAGTATATAATTTGTCTTGTAATACTAACGATGACTCCTATACAGTTGCAGACGATAGGCACACTGTTGATAATGAAGGTCATTAACAGTCTGTTTGTCGCCAATGCACGCCCCTACATCTGCATTACTATTCATGTGCAAATCTAATCACACTGATAAAATCAACTGCAGATAATTCTCTTACCGTGTAGTACCACGACATGACGTTCCGATTAGATTTACTTCCGATTTACAAACTGACCCTCAAGTGCTTAAATATTATTTGCCGACTGATTCCTTTATATTTTACTGATCAATGAGTCACCAAAATAGCCGCTATTTGGTACAACACAACCAGTAAAGATATTCTCGAACTTTTCACTTTGCACTGCTGAACACGACTGATCTAACCAGCTCAGCCACCGGTTTGCAGTTGTGTTATTGTATGGTAGGTATTTAACTCAGAAGAAATACGGAGAGCAGATTGACTGTATGCTCTCACAGTCCGGATTGTGAAATTTTTACTACTACGAAGACACAACCTTCTTCAAACCGTCTGGTCAGTTTGTTATTTTTCTGATTTTTTTTTTAATCCTACGTCACGAAACATACTACGGGAAAACCATTAAATACTCATACCCTACTTGTGCGGTAATGACTCACGAGTCACGTGACTATGGTTGGCTTCACAAATTGTACATTAACAAAAATAATCATTAAAATTGATCAGTATGGAAACTTATACCTAGGTACTTTAAAAAGAAATATGCAGCTATGAGAAAACATTACAGAAATGAAAATTTAGCGGATGTTCCGGAAGCTCCGGAAGACCAAGACGGGATTCGAACAAACATCCATCTATAAGATAGAAAAATATATACAGGTCGGACTCGATTATCCGGTTGAAAAAAAATTGTCTTTTTTATATTTAATAGTAAACACGTTTTAAACGTAAATACATTTCAAAAAACCTATTTAAAATTTTTAAAACTTGACATCTTTCTCAAAGAAATCATAGTCATGTTGACTCAAAATTTCGTAAAATTCGGGTATAGCCTAATTAGCTCGATTTCCATATACAGTAGGATTTCGATATTGGCATGGTTCGATTTTGGCATGCCTCGATTTCGGCAACAAAAATATCCGTTTTTGGCAACACAAAATATTTCCCTTACAAAATATGCTTAAATATTGCTGATTGCAAGGAAAATTGTACCATCCAAAGTGCGATATCGCTCATAAAAGTGCTATTTTAGTTTAAATCGTTTCGGTATCTTCGGCGCACTTTTTCGTTACATTCCAAGCAATAAGTGCGCCGAAGAGACCGAAACGATTTAAGCTAAAATAGCACTTTTAAGAGCGACTTCGCACTTATTGATTGGACAATTTTTCTTGCAATTAGCAATATTAGTCAGTTTTCGCATACATGCTTTGCTTTAATGCACCGGACTGGCTGGCAAATGAGTGAACATGTGCAAATATATCACCTCTGTTTTCTAATTCCTATCTCTACCTCCACGAGGTGCCGGCTGGGGTACGGCAGCCAAAGTTGCGCACCTGTTAGTACGCAACCTTAGTTGTCGTACGCAGACAGAGAAGGTGGAACACTCGCCGTGTGGTTACCGGCTACCTAATCATGCAGTTCGGTGCCGGGTTTTCGGAGGGCGTGGCTGCGGGGTGTGGGCACATCGAGAGAGAGTTATTTTCTCAGCTGGCTTAGCACAGAGAGAGAGAGACTCTCAATCGGTCTGTTTTACACAATGTGCAGTTATGCCCTTTGGCGGTTGGTGCCGAATTGTACGTTTGGGCAAAAATTGAGCCACGGGAGCTAATCCTGCCGTGAGAGTCGACAAATCAGGAGCCCCTAAGCAAAGAAAGGAATATCATCTTCGATTTGAAAACTGGGGTGACATTGCGCATCTCGTTTCGAGTGGTTTTGGTTCGTTTCGACCACGTTAAACAAATGGGCGTCTCGAACCAGAATCGCTCGAAGCGAGAATCGCAATGTCACCCCTGGACACAACTCAGTTCATTTTTGACTGCCATCTAGTGGTAACAGGAACGCTTTTTACACGGAAAAAATTATACCACTTTCAACAGATCTGTCAAATATTCTGGTATAAATTAACGATGTACCCATACTGATGGGCCCATCGATGCTGGCACCGAAACAACAATGGCCGCTTCATAGGATTTCTATGAAATGATTTCCCGCCCAGTGCTTTTGACGTCTAGATTTCTACCACAGAAAAATGGCTATGTACCGGGGGTCAAATTAAGTCCATTTAATAGGCTAAGGCGAACCAGCCGCAGAGCGTTACAGCCGTTACCAGCCGTTGAAGCGGTCCGTCTTAGCGTTCTTATCGGAGAATTGAAGATAGAATTAACAAAAGGGCGAATGTCGCAAGCGTAAACAAACCGAGTGAGGGTTGATTTTCCTATGCTGGCCCAGCAAACAATAACTCTCACCCGTTTTGTTTACATTTGCGACATTCGCCCTTTTGTTAATTCTATCTAGAATTTTACTTCGAACAAAGAGGCTCTATTGGTGTCAAATTTCGTACACGTGTGCGTTAATATAGATGCTGATTGGTCTAGACACATGAAGTGATAAACCAAAAACGATCGGTGCCAAAAATGAAACGAACTGATCTATTGAACTTAGGGAAAAAACAAGCAGGTTCCATTTTGCTAAACGTCTAAGTTGTGCAATTTTGACAGGTAGCAGGTAGAGGAACAACCTGTATTCGAAAGTCCTTCCACTAAAATCATTTTATCTATTAACGGCTTCCAAGTTCCAAATCATCTTCGTTCTAAAGAACTGAAATCTTAATTTCAGTTTCAATTACTGATATGTGCCAAGCCGATATTTTATTTTAGATTTCAAAACAGTAAAATCTTTATCTTTAGTGATGCAGACTTTTCAGCTCCGATAGTAATTTTTGAATAATATCTTCCTTAAGTTGTAATTAATAACAACAATCCTTATTAACCAGGTAGAACTGTAGAGCTAACGGTCAATTCAAAACATAGATAAGTATTATACCACTTTATACCACATTTATACCATGGACCACATGGTCAAAGTGGTATAAATGTGCACGGTCTGAGAAACTTACTCGAAGTAAGAAAAAATCGTTGATTTTTGCATTCCTTTTGTGGTCAGTTTTTGAATTCGCTTTTACTTGAAGTTGATCTTCCGTTCTGTGCCCTAAGTCAAGGTCTAACTCCGTGCCGATGACTGAATGGCTGGAGGGGTGAAAATATGTCAGTCGCGAACGGAGTGCTTTGGGCATCTTGCCCCTACTATGTCATGCGGGGCTCTGGTACGGTCGATCTTTGTTGTCCCTTGCATTTCGTGGGAACAGCATAGTAGTCCTGCCTAATTTCCCTTATGGGTTTTACGCCAAGTGAGTTCTAGCCAACATAATTGACTTCACTTACAATTTGCTGTCTGATCTGTGTTGGAGATTGTTTGTGCATATACTCCGCTAGTCAAATAGTTAGAGTCGCACAAATAAATCTTCAACACAAACGGGCAGCAAATTTGTATTTATGCGAAAAACTTTTTAATGGCTCTGTCACCATCGCATTGGATCAGGAGCCATATTTTCGCAAGGGGTACTTTCATTCGACGGATATTGGAAACCAGAACTTTGCTGTTTTCAGCAAAACTGGTATGACAAATGCTCGTTTGATGCCCAGGACATGCATATTGTTGCATAGGTCAATAAGTGCATGTCTTATCTCTGAGTTGACTACTCGAGATATTTGTGCAGTCACAGTAGAACTCGTCGTGGATGATGTCCATAGGCGCTATGTCTACTGTTCTGCATACTTACCACACGAAGAACCGTCTCCCAGACGATTTCAGAAATGTGGTGAGATACTGTCAATCTAATGGGCTTCCCCTCATTGTAGGCAGTGATGCCAATGCCCATCACATCATGTGGGGCAGCTCGGAATCAATCTGAGAGGCTCTGATTTGATGGAATATTTGAGTAATACCAACCTTGGAATACTCAAGATTGGCAATTGTCCAACTTTCATACGAGCTGGTAGAGAGGAAGTGTTAGATATAACACTCTGCTCTAACAGGATCAGTCATGAGTTGGCACAACGGCATGTTTCAAATGAGAAACCAATATCTGACCATTGCTTTATGTATTTTGGTCATTTGGGTGTCTCCTTGAACGCTGCAACATTTCGCAATCTGAGATTTTCCGACTGGGAACTCTTTGAGGAGGAACTGGCGACGAAATTTCAAGGATTCGAACCGACGATTGAGTCATCGATCGACTTGGATGTGGCTGTAGATGTCACAACATCTTTTATGCGGAAGCTTTTGAAGTAGCCTGCCCGCTAAAAACTATTAAAACGACTAGAGGAACACCATGGTGGAACTCTCATCTCGTGGAACTAAAGAAACGGCGCAGGAGAGCCTGGAATAGACGTCGGAGGGATGGCATGGAGCCTTTCAAGCAGGCCCGGAAAGCCGATCTTCAGCACGCACGAGCTGGCAAAGGTTCTGCAGCAACGTTTTCAGTTTCGGCGAGGCAAGTCGACTTAACAAAATATTGTCAAAATCGAAAGATTATCAGGTTAATAACATTCGAAGTTCGAACGGCGAATACTGTTCGAATGACAATGAAATCCTGGAATGTCTCTTTTATAGTCACTTTCTAGGCTGTGTGGAACCTGAAGTTCGAAACGATCCAGAAATCGTTTTAGGTGGCTTAGACTCATGGGCTTGTGCTCGGAGACTTGTCACAACTGAAGCGATTGAGTGGGCCGTGAACAGCTTCTCTCCATACAAATCTCCTGAAACAGATGGAATATACCCTATTCTACTGCAGAAAGGCTTCAAATACTTCAAGCACATTCTGAGAAGGATGTTTGTGTGTAGTATTGCTACGAGGTACATCCCAACTCAATGGCGTGAAAGTTTATTTCTAAAGGTGGACGCGCGACATACGAGCAAGCAAAAAGTTTTAGACCAATCAGTCTAACGTCTTTCTTGCTTAAATCACTTAAGCGGGTTGTTGATCACCACCACATTCGCGAAACAAGCTTAGTAGAAGTTCCTATTCATTCAGCACAACATGCTTATCAAAGTGGCAAGTCTACAACCACTTTATTACATGATGTGGTGGATAAAATTGAGGTTGCTTTTTCACAAAAGGAATCTTGCTTAGGAACTTTTTTGGATATTGAAGGCGCGTTTGACAACGTATCTTTCGCTTCCATTTTGGAGGCTGCTCGTTATCATAATGTGCCTTCAATAATCATAAAGTGGATAGAACAAATGCTTAGTAACCGATTGCTTTTTTCGTCGTTACGGCAAGCAAGCATTTGGAAGCAAAGTGTTTGTGGATGTCCACAAGGTGGCGTTCTCTCGCCTCTTTTATGGAACCTTGTGGCGGATGGCCTACTGAGGAAACTCAATGGTTTAGGCTATCCGTCATATGGTTTTGCGGATGACTATCTCATCCTAGTAGTTGGAAAGTGCATAAGCACATTATTTGACTTAATGCAGCAGGTACTACGCGTCGTGGAAACGTGGTGCCGAGAAACCGCACTTTCGGTAAATCCGAACAAAACATCTATCGTCTTATTTTCAAGACGTAGAAATACCAATGGAGCTCGCGCTCTGCGCTTTTACGATTCGGATGTTGATGTTGTGAACGAGGTGAAGTACGTGGGGTTGATTCTCAACTCCAAGCTTGACTGGTCCACAAATATTGATTTCCGAATTAAAAAAGCGTGCATGGCCTTTGGGCAATGTAGACGAGCAATTGGCAACTCTTGGGAGCTTAAACCCAAATACATACACTGGTTATACACGGTCGTTGTCAGACCAATACTGGCGTATGGTTGTCTTGTATGGTGGCAGAGAGGGGAAGTTGTGACTGTCCAGACAAAGCTAAACCATCTTCAGAGGATGTGTTTAATGGCAATGTCTGGTGCATTTACTACAACTCCTACTGCCGCCCTAGAAGCTATTTTCAATATTAAACCTTTACACTTCCACCTGAAGCAAGAGGCACTAATATGTGCTTATCGGCTACACGCGATTGGCCTTTGGCAGTCTGCGGACGGTTCCACTGGTCATACTCGATTGTGGTCGCAAATTGTTGCCGAGGACAAGTTTGTCCTTGCTCCTAGCGATGTAACGCTCATGCGTACTTTCCCGCATAGGACTTTCTCAAGTGACTTTCCTCCTAGAGAGGAGTGGATGTCAGGCTACATGGAAAGGAAAATTTCCGACTATGTGGTCTGTTATACCGATGGTTCCTTGTACGAAGGTCGCGCGGGTGCTGGTGTTTACTGCCGTGAGCTGGAATTGAAGGAATCCTATTCGCTGGGTAGTTACGGCTCCGTTTTTCAAGCTGAAATCTTTGCAATTATGTGCGGAGCTCAGTTTGCACTTCAGAAAGAATTGATAGGCAAGATTATCTATTTCTGTTCTGACAGTCAAGCCGCTATAAAAGCCCTTTGTGCGGCTAATTCTAAATCTAAAACAGTCATCGCCTGCCACACCCAATTAGAAGAACTAAGCATTCTAAATGTTGTTCATCTGGTTTGGGTTCCTGGCCATTCTGGTATAACCGGAATTGAATGGGCTGATGAACTAGCAAGATCTGGAGCATAAAAGTCGGTTTTCGGACCGGAACCTGCTTTACCAATTGCGGCATGTTGGATAAAACAAAAGATTCGATCTTGGTTTTCATCTGAACATGTACGTTATTGGGAAAGTCTTGAAACTTGTCGTCAAACGAAAAGTTTCATTGTTAAGCCTTGTGAGAAGGTTGCGAAATTTCTTTTGCAACACTCAAAGGTAAATTGCAGTATTCTTGTCAGATCACTGACTGGTCACTGCAGACTAAATTATCATATGGCTACGATTCAGCGAGCTGAATCGTTTCATTGTAATTTATGTGAATCCGACTACGGTACACCATATCACCAGCGATGCCAGATCAGCGGTTTTCCCGCTAGATTTAGCGGGATTTCAAGCCGGATAGCGGTACTTAATAACCAAACAGCGGCTAGCGGGAATCTAGCGGTTTTCTTAAATAACTCAGCGGGATTTTAGCGGGATCTCGATTTTGCGATATTTGGTAGGCAAGAAGAGTGCTGACAGAGAGGTTGAGAGCAAAAAATTTCGTTTATTGACAGTCTAATGTCTGCTCATGCATTGGCAGATGGTTCAGTATATTCTGTTGATAAGAAAACTCCGTGTTTTTTGAATGGGATCATTTCTGACAAATACTCATTAGAACTTACAGAAGCAGAAGACTACCAAACCAATCCGTTTTGCGTATTCCTAATTTTTCCACAAACCAATTCGTTGCCAATGGCAAAATCCAACTGATTCATGAATTGCAAACAAAACAACACAAACAACTTATGTATCTATATACCGTGGATCCCCGTTTGTTTGACCGTTTTTAATCTGAACACTTTTTAATTTGAACCCCGTTGGTTTGCACGACGTGCAAATTAAAAATGGTTCAAATGTCATTCTCAATATGACATCATTTACTTATGCAGACAATGCACCTAAACACGATTTGTTTGTACTAATCTAGCGTGTTTAATCTGTTTCACAATGCGTTTTCATAACGATTATGGTAGGAATCTGATCAGAGAATGAAATATTCGCTGCTGCCAACTGATTCAAACCCCCAAAACAATAACAAAGAATAGGGCAGCCAGTTCACACAAGCTCCAGCATATATTTACGGTTACCAGTTGTTCAAATTAAAAGCTAACCCCGTTAGTTTGCATGAGGAATCGTTCAAACGAACGGGGGTCCACTGTACATCATAATTTGCTATCCAGCTTTTTGCGAGCCATAATGGCGCACGCGTTCGTAATATTTGAACAGCATTTTTGACATTTCCCTAGTACATCGCACGTTTTCTTTCCCTACATTCCTTTAGTTTTACCGTGAACGCGCGGAAAGCAAACGTGCGATGTATTAGGGAAATGTCAAAAATGCTGTCCAAATATTACGAACACGTCCGCCATTATGGCTCGTAAAAAGCTGGATATACCGCAGCATTTGTATGATAACAAAATCAAAACAAATCGGCTGATGAGCCGATAAAACCTAAGTCTAAAAGACAAATCGGTACATTTTTGCTAAAACAAAATATCAGCGAGAACAAAGAGCCGATGCGCTTTTCAGATATTTTTGAATTTTGGTTGCTTATAAAGATTGAAACATATCTTCTATTGTCACCGAAAACCATAACCATTTGCCAGCGTTGCTGAAATTTTACATGATTTTTATCATAGCTAGACACAGAAAGAGAATTTGTGCTAAAAGCTTCTTTCGAAATTTCCGCATGTGTTCTTAGACTCCTTAATCTTATAATTCTTGCGAAATGTCGTAGTAAACTGTTATTATATGAGGGATAACAAGATATTTCTTTTTCTGTTTCCTGAAGCTTCGTCAACATGAATGCAGCAAATTTGCATAATGTTCATTTAATTGCAACCTCTCAATTTCAGCAGATCATCTTGATTTCAAATGCAAGCCTTACTGAAATGAATATTTTTTAATTTTAATTCTGCACCAGAATCGAAAGAATAATATGACTTTTGATTCAGCGGAATTTCTAGTGGGAAATAGACTCTAGACAGCGGGATTTCAGCGGGAAATCAACCTCTGGGCAGCGGGAAAATGGGCAATCGACCTGGTAACACTGCATATCACGTAATTTGCAACTGTCCTGCAGTAGCACAATTGCGTCATAGGATCTTTGGATTCTACGTCTTAAATGAATCGGATTTTAGGAAACTAAAAAAGCTCTTATTTATCATGAGTATACCCCCCAGGGGGTGTAGTATTGATAAGTTAACTACCAAGGATTGCAGTATCCTCTCGGGGGTACAAAAATCTCTCGGTATGTAGGTGTTTGTGTTTGTCCAAATTTCTCATCCACCTCTTCCTATTCCTCCTGTTTTCCTTCCCGTCTTCATCAGGTAAATGAGGCAAGGCACAAATCTTCCACATGATTGTGAGGAACGTGCTGCTCGAGCCAAAGATGCTGATACCTGATACCTAAAGTGCGCCGAAGAGACCGAAACGATTTAAGCTAAAATAGCACTTTTAAGAGCGATTTCGCACTTATTGATTGGACAATTTTTCTTGCAATTAGCAATATTAGTCAGTTTTCACATACATGGTTTAAATGACGCAAAAATTATGCCCTCAGTGTGTTCATGAACAAAAGTTTGTTGTTATAGAATGTTTCGAACAATAATACAGCCTGAATTCGTTAATTGGGCCACGATTGCACTCCAGCTAATTCGCTAATTGGGCCGACTGAAACTTCCATACAATTTTGACATTCAAGTTGTCACATAGCCCAATTAGCGAACACCCAATTAACGAACCGCCCAGTTAACGAACTACCAATTAACGAAACTTTGTATTTTTATTGCCGTAGGACTTCGTCTTACCGCAGGTTGCCAAAAACTTACTTGCACCGGCTGTTGGCGGACTTTTCAAGCATAAAATGATTGCTATCGTTGATTAATAATATTTACTCAATTTCTAACGCATTCACATTCAATTTTTTCATATCAAAAAAGGGCCTCAATTTTGGCATGGTTTCGATTTTGGCAACATAGGCGACACGCATTTCTCGCGTAACTTTTCAAAAGGACCTAAGTAACAATGAGAGATTCTCTTCGTACCTCTTCTCTTTCACCTCCCACGCTAATGCAAATGCACTTTAAAATATCCGCTTTGCACGAATCGGTCAGTTTGTTATAATGCATTCATGTCGCCACAATAATCAGAAGAGAGTGAGGCCAAAGAGAGTCTCTCAATGTTACTTAGGTCCTTTTGAAAAGTTACGCGAGATTTGTTGCCAAATTCGAAATCCAACTGTACTACGCGTACTTGTATAATTGTAATGCGATCCCAATTAACCGCGTTATACAAATATCTATAGCGACTGTATATCTACTATATCTACTGTCAAAAAATCTACTATATCTACTGTATATAAAAGTGAGCATGAGTATGTTTGTATGTTCCGCCATAACTCCAGAAAGCCTTAACAGTTAAGGCATTCTGGAGTTACTGTTCTCCATCAAACTTGACACACATGTTCCTTGACATAAGGGAATCAGCACTGGGGGATTGACAAAAGGGAAGCCAGTCCCTAATAGGAGGGGAAGCCATAACTCCAAAACGCCTTGAACGTTCATCAAAATTGGCACGCATGTTTCTTGACTTAAGGGAATGAACACTGGGGAGTTGACAAAAAGTGGGGGTCCCTAATAGGGAGAGGGGTGGTGGCATAAGTCCGAAACCGACAAGTGGGAAGCACGGAACGTGACTATGAATGCTTGTTCCGTCATAACTCCGGAACGAATGGACATTTTTATTAAACTTACAAGGGGGAGGACGGTTCAAAAGAGGTGCGTTCCTTTGGCATTTGGAACGATAGTAATTGTACAAGTGGCTGAATTTTTGAAAGGCCACATTATTCCCCATGTGGCCTATAACAAGAGAGTTTCAAAAACGTAAAAAAGGCTTTGTCTTGATTTAAAGGGTTACCATGAGGAAGATAGATTCACAAGTGACTGAGAAGCAAAGGGGCCCCGAGCAAGATCGAGTAATCAGCTGGTTATGATTATGTTTCTATCCAGCTTTTTACGAGCCATAATGGCGGACGTGTTCGTAATACACTCAAGTCGCTTTTTACGCGAAGGATACGTCCCGCGTAAATCAAAACTGCATAAAAACCGCGTAAATTCCAAAGTTCGCGTAAAAAAACCGCGTAAATTCCGAAGTTCGCGTAAAAAAACCGCGTAAATTTCGAAATTCGCGTAAAAAAAACCGCGTAAATTCAAAAATTTGCGTAAAAAAAACAAAATTTTGCGTAAAAAAAACTTTGTGGATTTCAACACTACGCGAAAAAATAGACGTTTTGGGCACATCCGCGTAAATTCCGAAAATCGCGTTAAAAACCGCGTAAATTCCGAAATTCGCGTAAAAAAACCGTGTTAATTCCGAAATTCGCGTAAAAATAGTCGCGTAAAAAAACCGCGTAAAACGCGACTTCAGTGTATTTGAACAACATTTTTGACATTTCCCTAATACATCGCACGTTTTCTTTCCGCGCGTCTACGGTAAAACTAAAGAAACGTGCGGAAAGAAAACGTGCGATGTATTAGGGAAATATCAAAAATGTCGTTTAAATATTAAGAACACGTACGCCATTATGGCTCAGAAAAAGCTGGATATATCCAGCTTTTTACGAGTCATAATGGCGGACGTGTTCGTAATATTTGAATAGCATTTTTGACATTTTCCTAATACATCGCAAGTTTTCTTTCCACGCGTTCACGGTAAAACTAAATGAACGTGCGGAAAGAAAACGTGCGATGTATTAGGGAAATGTCAAAATTGCTATTCAAATATTACGAACACGTCCGCCATTATGGCTCGTAAAAAGCTGGATATTCTTTAAGCATAAAATGTGATGACCCAGTGTTACCCAAGCAACCAGAAGTTCAAATATTACTTGACACGCGAACTCGAAAGTTCACAATTAGTTCAAATTCAGTTCAGTGGAACTTTATTGCTGATTAGTAGTGTATATCAAGTATCCAGCTTTTACGAGCCATAATGGCGGACATGTTCGTAATATTTGAACAGCATTTTTGACAATTCCCTAATACATCGCACGTTTTCTTTCCGTACATTCCTTTAATTTCACCGTGAACGCGCGAAAAGAAAACGTGCGATGTATTAGAGAAATGTTATTTTAAAAATGTTATTTTAAATATATCCACATTCTAAGAAAACATTCAACCACAGACTAACAGACAAAACACTCGCGATAATTCCATCGTCCTATCAAAAACCACTCATTTTTCAAAAAAGCATGTTTCGCAACACGGCCACACCGCGGCGCGCGAGTGTTGCTTTGAGTTTTCAGTATAAAACCATTCAAATGTACAAAACCCTACAGCATACAACCCTGCAAATGCAAGGTACTCCGCAACATGCATAATAGAGGGTGCTAGTGTGCAAGCAAAATGTGCAGGACGATGGTTTTTAAAGGATTTTCTTCTAAGTGTCATGTCAGCTCGTCAGTGATTCAACTATGACCTATAACCCAAAGACATTAAATAAGTGCAATGACAGAAGTAATTAAAGAAAATCACTTAAAATCATATCTTTAAAGTACACAAAAACAACATCAATGAATGGGAGGGTCCATCAGGGTACTTGTTTGAAGCAGTGTGCTTAAGGAGAATGAAGTGGTCAACTTCCTAAGGTTAACCTTGGCCCGGCTAACAACACATTGTGGATAATGAGCGGGCCCTTCTCCCCACCTATTAAGGCCATTCTGCATTGGGGGGGCTTACTCAATAATTGACTCATGTGATCTAGTTTCTGGAAGGAGATTCTTGAATACCCTTGGTACGTGCAAGTTGCTTGCCGACCGATTCCGTTTTGGCCCTTCATACAGGAGCTGGTAAACGTGACCAATCGTTATGTTTGTACGATTTCCCTTGCTATGCTGTAGACCCACCATTGCTATGAACAGTTGTTCTGCTAAGATAGGTGGTAGTTCCCATACATACAGACATACATACAGAAAAGTTATCCATATTTAATCGCTACTTACCGCCCAGTTAGCTTAGCCCAGTGCAAAACGCTACAAAAACTTATCGTTTTTCACTCAAACGTGTGTTTTTTACCGGGGTATAATTGGGGGAAAACAAAAACAAACGTGCAGGCTTGGCATACACTTTTCGCTTTGATTTTGCTCTTTTGATTACTGCTCCTCAGCCAAGCAGAATTTGAAAAAGTGGTGTATGGGGCATATGTAGAGCTAGTAATTATCTATAATATTGCTGAAGAAAGTGAAGTTTTATCTTTAGTATTTACGGCGCTGTAGCGCAGCAATGCCGTTGGTAGCCAAAAGAGCGCTCTTTTTGCTACCAAGAGGGTAGCAGCCTTAGAGCGTCATAAATACAAAACGCACAGTAACGCTTACTTCAGCAATATTGTAGATAATAACAAATTCTACAAACGCCCCATACATCACTTTTTCAAATTTTGCTTGGCTGAGATGCAGTAATCAAAAAACATAATCGAAGCGAAAAGTATATGCCAAGCCTGCAAACATGTAAAATCAATGTAAAGTCTAACAACAGCAACAACAAATCGCGCGTCGATGTGTGCGTGCGGCAAACGTCAGCAAACTCAATAATCGGTGGTAAAATCGAGCTTTATTAACATTTTTCCTTAACTGTCTGAAAAATAGTAAAACCTGTTGTTTTGTCACAGCTGTGATTATGTTCCATGTAACATCTGACCTTTGAGCAAAAACAGGTCGATTAGATTTTTTTTCCAATCTTTCTTTGTTTCTCAGGGTCCAAGTTGATATCTTAAACCGGGCCTTGAACCCGGGCCTTCTCTAGAACCGAATGAAAGTGCGTTGCGTTTTCGCAACGCAGGGAGGAAATGGGTTAACAAATTTACCAGGTGTCGGGTTCGACTCGAGTTCGGGTTTGGTCGAAAAATAATATTCGGGTTCGGGCCTAACGAAAAAAATAAAACCGGATCCGGGTCGAGAAACCAGACCATCTCCACATTCAGTTCGGGTAAAAGTATTATTTAAACATAATAAAAAAAAGCATTACTTTAATGATATTTAGTATGACTCAGATATCAGCTACACTGGACTGGTCGCTTTTCAGACGGTTTAGTTTTTCAGATATAGATCGAGCTTAGACCTAAAGTTATATACAGCCAGAATTTATTAGTTGGATCATTCCAGGTAACCAATAAGCATTACCAATGCTATTCATATGCAAGCCAATAAGCATTTAAATCACTTTAATTGCTACTTAAATGCTATTTTGGCGAAATATACGGCTATTTAACTGCTAACCTTCTTATAGTGCTGACAATTACCAGGTGGTTACCGCCAAAAAGATTTAAAATAGAATTTTGTATAGCAATTTACAACAGTTACGCAGCCAAAAGCTAATGTACAGCAACGTGATGTATAAAATGCCAGATATGCTAATATAAGCCATTGATTTACAGCTTGTGGTAATGCTTATTGGTTACCTGGGATGTCATAAATATGGCCTAACGAGTGATTGGGTCGACTGGCAGAAGACTAGAATTGTCTGTTATCACAAATTGTTGGTTTATAAACCCATTACAAAAAAGTTTCGTGACTCGGAATAGTTGTCTTTAAAAGCAAACTCTTTTATGTCTGCTACCTTTAAACTAAGATGCTAGTGCTTTAAGCTAAAAACTAGCTTTTGGCTATTAGATACCGTTATAACATAATGAAACAAGATCCAAGCATTTCAAAATAATTTTTCATGTAAATTTTTCGTTTCGCTTTTTACATGGTTTCATAGAAAACTCCATGTATCTATACTACAATACCTATAATGAAATTTGCCGGAATTTCAAATGATTTCATCAAAAGAAGAAAGAATGCATGTCGTCTACGTGGCCAAAATATATACGTTACCCTTGACGTCACCCTACCGGTGAAGTTTGACGTAAGATCAATTTCAGCAATCTCTGATTAAAAAATATCGATTTTTTGTTGCGGTGCCCAATACTTCCTAATGTTGAATGCAACTTGCACAACTTGCATAGAGTTTTTATGCTCCATAATATTCTCACGATTCTCACTATTTTCTCACCGCCTTTCATTCTCATTACTCTCTACAGTTTCTATGTTGCCCAAACACTAACACTGCGATCTGCGAATACAGACCGCAAAATAATGAAAAATAAGTGAATGTCGGTGCTAAAGGCAAAGAAGAAACACTTGTAAAGATAGTTGAAATTTTATTGATACACGAATTAGCCGCTTTTCCATTAGATTACAAGTATATCATTGTCATCTTCGATTGGAATATTTCTTTTAGCTTTTGCTGAGCGGATGGTCACTAGTATTTAACAATGTTTAGACACATTTTTCTTTCTAGAGGTAAGTATTTTTCATTTTGGAACGAACTTGAAGGTTTTTAGTTTCATTGCGTTTAATAACATTTAGCCACGTCTACTAAGGCAAGATGTTTCGGTACACAGGCTGTAACATATGCAAAGCCACGTACGGCTATCGTTATGCTTAACATGGGAGGACCTCAAAACACGGACCAAGTTCACGACTATTTACATAGGATTATGACCGACAGAGATATGATCCAATTGCCAGTACAAAGGTAATGCTCTTCTAATAACCCTGCTGTTAAATATATATATATTTTTTTTTCCTAACAATTCAGTAAGCTCGGTCCATGGATCGCTAAGCGTCGCACACCGGAAGTGCAGAAAAAATACTCCGAAATTGGTGGGGGTTCACCTATCCTGAAATGGACAAACCTGCAGGGAGAATTACTGTGCAAGCAACTGGATAAGCTATCACCGGAAACCGCCCCGCATAAACATTACGTCGCCTTTCGCTACGTAACTCCACTAACGGAGGAAGCTTTACAACGAGTTGAGCAGGACCAACCGGACCGAGTAGTGCTGTTTTCTCAGTACCCTCAATATAGCTGCGCTACATCAGGATCAAGTTTCAATGCTATTTTTACACATTACAAAACAAATAAGAATGGCCTCTCAAATTCCAAGTGGAGTATCATAGATCGTTGGGGAACCCACCCGTTATTAGCGCAAACATTTGCCGATAACATTCGTCAGGAGCTAGCGAAATTTCCCGAAGAAAAGCGAAAAGACGTTATTCTGCTCTTTTCGGCACATTCACTACCGCTGAAGGCGGTCAACCGTGGGGATTCATATCCTTCGGAAATAGGATCTACGGTTCAGAATGTTATGGAAGCCTTAAATTACTGCAATCCGTACTGCTTGGTGTGGCAGTCAAAAGTTGGTCCCCTGCCATGGTTAGAACCCTTTACGGAGGATGCCATCAAAGGCTATGTGAAACAGGGCAAGAAAAATTTTATTCTAGTGCCGATTGCTTTCGTAAACGAACACATCGAAACGCTACACGAGCTTGACATTGAGTACTGCCAAGAACTAGCCCACGAGGTTGGTGCTGAGAAGATTGGTCGAGCGGCCGCTCCAAACGATCATCCGTTGTTTATCGATGCGCTGGCCGACGTAGTTCACACTCATTTACGAAACGGACTTAAGGTAAATCCTAAGTTTTTACTGCGCTGTCCTGCTTGTGTAAACGGCAAGTGCTCTACAAGTAAGCAGTGGTTCCGGGAGTTGTGTAACTAGGACAACGGTACTTTATCTGGTGAAGGATAGCATGATTCCTTATGTATTTTCCGTGATATATATTTCATAGAACAGTGATTTGAAATGGTTGTTGCTTGTCCGAAAAGTCCGCTCTGAATTATGTATAGTGAAACGTCTAGCCCAAACATTCCTATTTCTCATTAAGCATGGAACTTTTTCCCAAGTTTCGTACATAAGTCTCTAAGGCCACTTTACAGTATTTGATGAAATTCACCGGAAGCCAGGATGTAGACTGTATATAATACAGTGTTCGTGATATAGTACCTAAAGCAAACCTAAAGAGACTTGTTTCTAGCAATGCTGATGGATTCATACGCCCTTTTCGATTTTATTCCATCGCTCTTGAGAAGCAGCTGATGTCGATCGAGTGAATGAGAATGAAAACAGAGCGAAATGCAGTACTATTGAGTACTGATAGTGAAGAGAATCATCCTCATTTCGTCAGCATCATATACTGCTTGAACGGAAAGTACACTGGCCCGACTTTTTCACAAATTAATTGCTATCCATCAAGTTGCGCCAGGACTGTTGTTAAACGTGCACACATTTGATTTTATCAGTTCCAAATCAAGCTAAATAAGCATTTTTGGTATACTGGAGAGAACTATTTACAGGCACATCGTAATGTGAGAATACTTCTTGTCGGTTGGAGAGTGATCCAGGGTAAGCTGAATGTTAATTCTCGTTGAATCTTGTAAATTGTATCAAAAAAGTTGTTTTATTCCTATTGCCTTTGAATTTTCTATTTTTTTGGTAGAGCCGTACCATGTAGCTAAGAGAATTGTAAACCAAAAAGTGACAATTGCTCTTACCCCGTTATACCCTTGTGTTATATTGCAGCTTCAGCTGCTCTCGCGGTGTTCACATAGCGTAGCTAGCTGCTGTCTAAAATCTCTATCTTCGCCTGACCTCACCCTCGTCCTTATAGCATAGCATAGTGACAGATTGCGAAAAATCAATTTTACGCAGGCCTCAGGACAGGATCACACATTTTTTCGAGGTCGGTTTAGAATGTGAAAATAATTTCTTACTGGAAGTGCATTCCTTTTGCCTTGATTCGGTTGTAAATTTAACGGTTCAATTGAGATCATGGAAAAGCGTTTGAACTTGAGGCGTAATTTGTTTTAGAATGTGAGATGTCTTTAGAATAAGAAAATTGAAACGCAGTGAAATAATAGATTTTTGCATACTATTCTTGTAGCTTCTCTAACATCGTATCAAATACCAGCAGCTCGACGAACTGTTGAAACGGTGTAACTATTGGGTGGACCTTTCCGCAGCTCAGACAAAAGGATGGTCACGACGAAGTCTGCGGATACAGAGAAAGAACGGCTTACAAAGAAAATGTGTTCAAACAACGGTATGAGTGGAAGTGGATCTGGAGGTGGCGGTTCCGGACCGTTGGTTAGTTTTAGTGCTGGAACCACTCACCACACGGCACACAGCCAGGACGCCCCTAACATACTGGTCTACAAAAAGATGGAATCCATCATTGAGAAAATGCAAGCGGAAGGGACAGGGGTATCGGTTCGCACGGTGAAAGCCTTTATGAGTAAGGTCCCTTCGGTGTTCACGGGAGCCGATCTTGTTACTTGGATAATGCAGAACCTAACGGTGGATGATGTGACGGAAGCTTTGCATCTGGCTCACCTTCTTGCGTCTCATGGTTATCTTTTTCCAATCGACGACCATCAACTCACCGTAAAAAATGATGGGACATTCTACCGCTTTCAAACACCATATTTCTGGCCCTCTAACTTTTGGGAACCGGAAAATACTGACTATGCCATTTATCTCTGTAAACGTACTATGCAAAATAAAACTCGGCTTGAGCTGGCAGATTACGAGGCGGAAAATTTGGCGAAATTGCAAAAAATGTTTTCTCGGAAATGGGAATTTATATTCATGCAAGCTGAAGCGCAGAGCAAGGTGGACAAAAAGCGAGACAAACTAGAGCGCAAAGTACTTGATTCGCAGGAGCGAGCCTTCTGGGATGTACATCGTCCCATGCCCGGCTGTGTCAACACAACCGAAATGGACATCAAGAAGGCCTACCGGCGAGGTGCCTCGAGTTTGGGATCAGGATCCGCTGGTACTGCAGCCAATAGCAATCCGACTGAGACGATGAACAAGACAATCAATTTACTAAAGCAACGACTGGAACGGCGGACGATTAAGGTATCTAAGGTGGCCGAAACGTAAGTTACTTTATCATGTTTCAACAATACTGTTGGTATTAATATAAGTCGTTTATAGTTATGTATCCTACTTTGAACAATACAGCGAGTTTGATTATTTTTTGGCTGCGCCTGAGTATCCCAATCCATGGCAATCAGACAGCACTGAACTGTGGGACTCCGAAAAGCAAGGGTACGTTTAAATCTGCTGGTTCTATGGCGCATAATTTGGAAAATTTAATCTTTTTTACTTATAGCAAAGACATCCCCATGAAAAGAGTTAAACGCTGGGGATTTAGTTTACGAGAACTTCTAAATGATCCGGTTGGACGTGAACAATTTACTAAATTTCTTGATAAAGAGTTCAGTGGTGAAAATTTAAAGTATACATTGATCTAGTGAAACCTAAAACATCTTTGTAACCTTTTTCTGCTTTTTCAACAGGTTTTGGGAAGCAATTCAGGATATGAAAGCTCAACCGCAGTCGAAAATTAAGGACGCAGCGAACGCCATCTGGAACGAGTATCTAGCCCCGGACGCGGCCTGTCCTGTCAACATAGACTCCAAGTCGCTAGAGATCGCTCGTGAGGCCATCAGCGGCGGCACGGGAAGCCAGAGTCGCTGGTGTTTCGACGTGGCTGCCGATCATGTGTTTTATCTGATGAAATCTGACTCGTACTCGCGATATCTGCGCTCCGATATGTACAAGGAATACCTTAATGGCTCCAAAAAGAAGGTAAAATCTATACCGAACCTATTTGGGGTGAAGATCAATTACTAGAATTTGTCATGAATTTTTTTTTCAATTTTTATAAAAGGTAGAATTAACAGTTCATATTTGTTGCTAGAGTAGGTATCAGTATCGTTTGAGGAACGAGTATTTGACATAATCGTAACGTTTCTCTCTGGTTGAATCGTTTGCGTGGTCGATCTGCTTAAACTGAGCTGCATTTGTTTGGTTTCAGTTATTACAACTCTGGGGTTTGCAAGGATTTCATACATTATTTTCATGGGAATCTTAAGAACTGGGATATTTTAGTGATTCGTCTCCTTTTTCCGAGACAAAATTGTAATAACTATCGTGATTATGCCAACCTAGATGGCAACTGGTCAAACTTTAGCATACTTCTCAAAACGGCTGTCATAGGAAGTTTGACCCCTAAGAAATAAAAACTACATCAGTACTAACGTAGACTGCGATTATCGTTATGAAAACGGTCACTTTCTAATACCGTTCTTTCTCGACTGGTTCGGAAGATTTTTTAATTAATCACTTCAGCCATACATTTTGAAGAATTATATGAACCATTTGTTTACTGCGATTTGAATTCTATTTTTTAAAAAAGGACCAGAATACCCAGTCTTGTTAGAAAATGTGTGTGCCGAAACATAAATCTACTAATCTAATCTAATCCAATGTCATACTAACGTAGCCAATGCTTGAATGCAGTGCCGAAACATAAAGCTCCTATCATATGCCTCTTCTGCTCAATTTTGCTAAATTTTACTGATAGTAAATTGGCAAAAAACTCTGGAATCTGAAAAAACCTCTTGAATTTCGATATCAGCTCTTCGGAAGCTGGGTATGTTAACTAAAGAAAACATTTGACCCAAAAATGAAATGTACGACATCATTTTGAGAAATTTGTACGGTGTATTCAAATATATTGAACACGGTGTAGATTGATTCGTTATTTATATCGTAACACTTAATTTATGACATATGTTTATGTCAAAGCTCATTAGGTACCTATTTTTATTAATTGTTATAGTTTACAGCTACTATCTAAATACCACCGTTATTGACAAGTCAGAATCTTATTTAGATGCAATTTCATAATATTCGAAAAAAATCTTTTAAAAGTTCAGAAAAACATTAAAAAAAATTTGTTGGTTCGCTTCCTATTGAAAAATAGCTGAAAACAAATTAAAACATGGAACAACTTGTACTGTTTTTATTATTACATTTCGAAGTCGTTATACTTATGTATTTTGAGGGATTCAGAAAATATATTATTTGGAGTTGGAATCGGAATTTGTTTCAAAAAGTATTATATTATCATTTCAAAGTTCTCATTCAACGAGCTTCAAAACACGTCAAAACACATTAATCATTAAGGTATTTTAGATTGCTTTTTGCCATAGCTCAGCGTTGCTATTTGTTTTTTCGCAATATTTCGCTGTGTGAATATCTATATAACACAACATTCAACCATTCATGACATTTTGCATGATATTTGTATTACTAATGCCATTATCCGTTTGTGTTTTCGTAGCTCTATAGTAAACTTTGGTAGAATAGTAAGTAGTAAATTATAGTGTTGTTAGAACACCTCTAAAAGCATTTGAGGAATATGAATAACCAATTCAAGCAGCATTGTGTACAACTCTGTGCTAATAATTGAACTTGTTTTGATCATTCCAAATGACCGCAGACATCTGTACGAGGACTTCGCATATTTTCCGGGAGAAAAGAAACACCTGTGATAAATTAAATCGATTGCAAAAAAAAGCACGAAGACCATCCCCAAAAAATCAAAACAAGAAATCAACCAAAGATTTGCTGACATAAAAGAACACGGCGAAATCCATTAAAGCGAAAAAAATCTTTACCAGCTGGTTTAAAATTAACCGTTTTAGAGCAGGCCAATATAGATAGCGTTGAAACTTAGCAGTTAATGTGCATAGGGAAATATACCGTACCTATCCAAGTGCAACAGAAAGCTAACAGTAACCAAGTTTCTATGACTGTCAGAATAGTGATGCATTGTACCAGTTTAGCAGCTTGGTAGATATAGAGCAGTGAAATATCAAGTTATCATCACAGTTAGCATGCGACACGTTACAAGTACATAACTTTGTAGAACTTGAAACTAACAGCCAAGGAAAACATGTTGAATAGTCAACAGCGGCAACCCACCATTACTCAAACCAATAGTGAGATTTTAACGTTTGAACAATTTTTGAAAACAGAAACCATGACAGAAAACATATATATTAACAGTTCGAATTTCCTCTTAAGAAAGAGTCCTATCCAAATGTTTCGCCAAAGGAAAACAATATTGTTCCCACTGTAATAGTATAGCCCTATCTAGTTTCCAACATTCCAACGAACACAATCAAATAATCAACCCCCAACAAGACAAAATCTTACGGTAACTTTTTCAAAATTAAGTGCAAATCTTTTTGAGCTTAAGACTCGACGCCCGTGCTGATCCCGAAATTTGGTTAGATTCGATCCAACAATCTACCTAATAAGACTTGTGACCGTTGTCAACAAAATAATGATAAATCGGATTTATTGTTCTTTTGCTCACCATTATATTTAACTACAACCTTAATATTTATTATTTCTAGATCAAACGCACAACATCTTCAAGCACGATTCGCTTTTTTTGTTCATTCTAGCATGTAAAACAAAAAAAACATTACCTATTGCTTAATATTTCTCTTATATAATGTTACTTTATTCAAAACTAATAATCAAAACCGATTTGTCAGAAAGTTTAACAACGTCTTAATAAAAAGGGGAAAAGTGGCTCGGAAATTTAAAAATTATACCATATTTCGTAACATATGCGACATCAAATGCCGATCTAGAAGAAAATATATTTATTACTTTATCAGTAGTCACTACCGACATTTGCGAGAAAACTATTACAGCTTGTTTCCTATCGTTTTATACAGACAAAGCGCGCAAACTTATATTTGTGATATTTTGTGATTTCATCCTAAATGGAAGAATATGGAAATTTGTTGCATAGGGGTATAACATAGGTAATTATCATAATGTATTTACTATATTAGGAACAAAAATAAACAATCAGTCATAGAGTAGTGTAACAAATACGGTGGAATACGTGTAAAATTCTATATTTTAAATGTAAACTTGAAATGATGTAATTGCATTTACCTGACTTCCGTTTTCTCCGAAATACCCCTTTCCGTGATAGCGAAATAGCACTCACCCTGTGGTACCGAAGGACTGAACAGCAGTCGACAGGTTCGCTGGGCTGCTGCTCCGTTTATGCGACTAATTTGCAACCGTGTGTGAACCAGACTAGCCCAGGATAGTCCAAGGGCCGGAACGATTTTTTCGTCATCCAATGAGAAATCGTCGATTACCGAGCGCACTTGATTGGTGCAGACAACTCCAAAATCAAACCGTTCCTGTAGTGCGTGTAATGCACGCACGACACGGCGGAATGAATGAGCACGTTCAATGTAGTTTTGCTCTTCGGCATAGACAGCAGTAATAGAGTCGATTACAAGCAACCTTATAGGATTGTTCTCTAACAGAACGGAGAGTCGTTCACTAATGCACAGTTCGAGAGAAACCTGTTACGAAATAATTGTTATAATAATTTCATGAAGGATGCACCTACGAACCAAAAAGATGCACTTACCGGATTGTGCAAGTGTTCAACGAAAATATTATCTGTCAAATTGGATTCCTTGCAGTTGGTTTTATCCGAGTTCTGTCTCATTGCCTGCTCCATCTGAACTATTCGCCTAGATGGAAATGTGTGCTCTGTACTAATATATACAACACCCTTTGGAGGTAACGAAAACAGTTGAGCCGCTAACGATAGATGTAGTGCAAGCTGTGTTTTACCGGATCCGGCTTCGCCTGCTATTTCAACAATACCACGTGAGCTTAATCCACCGCCAGTCAGACGATCGAGACAGCTCACTCCGAAACGAATCCGTTGCCAGCGTTGTTCATCGATTACCAACGATTGCTTAGCTGAAAGTTCAACATTCTCAGATCAATATGTACCGCTTTCTCGGACGCTGCTAGGTTATATATACTTTGATAAACAAAACTCACCGGTCAGTATGTCGGCTGATGCTCCTGATTCTGAGTTTGATTCCATGGTTCCATTAGTCCCATTGTTAAAGACCGGCAAATCTGCGGAATACTCCAACGTGAACGACTTTCCTCATCAGTTACTGAATTTTGAACCAATTTTGGTATCGACCAAAATCCCCATCTACAAGCCCTTTGTTATGATGTGATGATCCTTATCAAAGTAAATTGATATATACCAGGTATGTGACCATCGAGGGTTGCATTAGTGTGTGTAGAAAGAAGAAGAAATAGTTCTGAAATATGGTGGAACTTGCATGAAAATTAAAACTAAATTAATTGTAATTAATGAATGCAGCTATATTATTCCAGAGAAATATTTGAACATTTACAATGAAATGTAAGGAATATATTTTTAAGTCATTTGCACTTGTAGCCTTCTTTAATTCTGGCTTTAGTTTTCAAAAGGTCGCATAATGCATGTAAAAGGGTTGATTATGCGACCTTCTGAAAACTAAAGCCAGAATTATGCGTAAAAAATTTGAGAACATGGGTGACTAACTATTTCGATGTACAATTGAAAAATGAATTAATGTTTCTAATACTTCACGATCAATACGGTATACGGTTGCTTAAATTAAAACACGTTCCGTCCAACATTTTGCTTGCATGATGCTCTTGAATATCTGCCTCTGATGTCTTCTTTAAAAAAAATAGTTTTATTCGAATAGATGCTTGTGCTACTGCTTGAAAATCCTTAAGTTGAAGTCACTATTCCAAGATGATACCTTTTTATCATAAATTTGCACGCTCACGTTGTTTGATATATATGCTCTTGTCTCAACACTACGTAGAAAACCATAAAAAGTAATCTTAGATTGCTACAAAACAGTCTTAGATGATAATTAACACTTTAAAAGCTTACCAGAAATCAGACGAAAAATATCGCGGGCGGATTACAATGTTGCTCATGTTGCTTATTGAACAATCATGTCCGAGCATTTTAAAGAATTTCTTTTTTGTTTTACTACTTGTAGGAAAGCGATATAAGGACATTTCTTTGAGATATCTTGATACCGCTTTGACGAAAAAATTTCCGCTTGCAATTTGGAATGTTGTACTTCATTGTATTCATGAAAATACATACTAGAAATAATGTTCTAAGCATAAACATAAAAGCTGTAAGAAAAAAAAGACAAATCTTGCGTATCCAACGATTTTTTTAAAAAATTAACTAATTTTCCATACAAAATGCTCGAAATCTCAGAACTAGTGTAGATGTGTTAGTGCAAAGTGTATATGACAGCTCGCATTGTCATATACCTGGTATATATCAATTTACTTTGGATCCTTATTTGGCATCCATATTGCTACACGGTTATAAATATTAACGCACAAACAACAGTATCCAGCTTTTTACGAGCCATAATGGCGTACATGTTCGTAATATTTGAACAGCATTTTTGACAATTCCTAATATACATCGCACATTTTCTTTCCGTACATTCCTTTAATTTTACCGTGAACGCGCGGAAAGAAAACGTGCGATGTATTATGATTGCAGTCACTGCAATGCAGTGTAACCGTTTTTTCTGACGTTTCGGTCCGAATGACGGCTAACGCTTTATTCAAGGGAAATACTAATTGCCGGCGATTACATACCCTTGTGCAAAACCTTATGGCGGACGTGTTCGTTATATTTGAACAGCATTTTTGAC
This sequence comes from Sabethes cyaneus, assembly GCF_943734655.1. Taxonomy (NCBI): domain Eukaryota; kingdom Metazoa; phylum Arthropoda; class Insecta; order Diptera; family Culicidae; genus Sabethes; species Sabethes cyaneus. The sequence goes on along the minus strand of NC_071353.1, from coordinate 52,052,913 downwards.
ATTTCTCTAATACATCGTACGTTTTCTTTCCGCGTAGAACTAACGTTTTCTTTCACGGTAAAACTAAAGAAATGTACGGAAAGAAAACGTGCGATGTATTAGAGAAATGTCAAAAATGCTGTTCAAATATTACGAACGCGTGCGCCATTATGGCTCGCAAAAAGCTGGATATGTTCTTATATGGCGTGAAACATAACTTTTTCGTTCAGATATAATTTTGTATATCTCAGTTGCAATCGAGATATACAAACCAAATGGTTTACTGGGCTTATACTTTTGAATTATGACTTCCATAACAAATCAATTATTATTATTTTTCTTGAAACCAATAATGCACGGAACATTCAAAGCATACCGCAAAACCATAACGACTTATTTACATAGGTTTTAACATTTTATGTAATAATGAATATTAAACGTAAATAAAACAAACATGCTTCTTATATGTACATCGCTATAACTTCCATTTATTTTCATTATCCAGCTTTTTACGAGCCATAATGGCGCACGTGTTCGTAATATTTGAACAGCATTTTTGACATTTCCCTAATACATCGCACGTTTTCTTTCCGCACATTCCTTTAGTTTTACCGTGAACGCACGGAAAGAAAACGTGCGATGTATTAGGGAAATGTCAAAAATGCTGTTCAAATATTACGAACACGTCCGCCATTATGGCTCGTAAAAAGCTGGATAGAACACATGTTAATGGTTCATTTTATCCAGCTTTTTACGAGCTATAATGGCGGACGTGTTCGTAAAATTTGAACAGCATTTTTGACATTTCCCTAATACATCGCACGTTTTCTTTCCGCGCGTTCACGGTAAAACTATAGGAATGTACGGAAAGAAAACGTGCGATGTATTAGAGAAATGCCAAAAATGCTGTTCAAATATTACGAACACGTCCGCCATTATGGCTCGTAAAAAGCTGGATAGAATGCATTTGGTAAACAAATCACCGTTATTTCTTTTATTCAAATAATAATCATTTGCCATAAAACATATATTTTAATTGCCTATGCCCAGATAACACAAAATCGTAATAGAAAGTTCACATTAAATCGTTTTCATGTCAATTTCACATTGGAATTGTATAATGATTAGAGTATGTCAAATCGAAGTGAACAATAAGTTGTTTTGCAGTCGTGCGTGTTTTCATATACAATTCATGACTGTGAATTATAAAGCAGGATAGACAATTGCAATATTTGATTATATCTATATCATATATTCAGGAATATTTAGTTGCGTGTTATAAAAACTGCGCAAAATAAAATTACAAATAGTTGTCAAAATTTTCGCACGTATATCGCCTCCACTTTGGTACATATATGTTCTTATATGGCGTGAAATATAACTTTTTCGTTCAGATATGATTTCGTATACCTCAGTTACAATCGAGATATACAAACCAAATGGTTTACTGGGTATATGGCGTGAAATATAACTTTTTCGTTCAGATATGATTTCGTATACCTCAGTTACAATCGAGATATACAAACCAAATGGTTTACTGGGTTTTTCGTTCAGATATGATTTCGTATATCTCAGTTGCAATCGAGATATACAAACCAAATGGTTTACTGGGTGGTAATAAACAGCATTTTACATGAAATCACAGAGTTTAATTGACGAAACTTATAACTGTTATTAGCAAATCATTACAAATCTGTGCAATAGTTTAAAACTCATTGATCTTATGTGTGGCATCTATGGAATGTGTTATCATCACTATTCCAATTCATTTAGTACCACTTCCATTGAAATTTATCGCCACATATTTTCATGGGGTTACCGAAAATGTTGCTGCAAAGTAAAACGCTTCTCGCCCTCGTCGAATCGGATTGTTAACAGTCCGTAACAAAACATTTCTGTTCTTTTAATCTGTTGGTAATTTGATTTTAATAATTTTTTTGGAGTAATTTTCTTTAAAATTCATTTTAGGTTCATAGTGCTTTGGGATTTTCCGGGGTATAAAATGGGGAAGGCAAATGAGGAGCGTCCAATATAGCTCTAGCTATCCCAAGCCCCTACCTAGCGCCTCCACGTGGCCATACCCGGTAATGCTCTATTGAGTAGCCAAGCTAGGAGGTGCGATACTATGTGGTTCCCGGCTGCCTGATCTCATAATCGAGGTTTTGGGCAGACGGTGGAGCCACACGATCTGGTAAGCATAATATAAGTTATTTTAATTATTTTTTTCGTTTTAGCTTATGAAGCATTTACTGCTTTATAGTGAAAACTGTGGCCAATGCGAGTGTTAATACTGCACATGGATATTGGAACCAGAAGAAAAATTAAATTAATTATTAGAAGCATTTATGGAAACTAAAAGGACGCAACTCTATTCCATTCGAAGGACTGCTGGTGAGATTGTTCTATTTTTACCCATATATACCACATTTCATAAATAAACTAGAATCGGGAAGAGGGAGGGACCATCAGAGCACTTGTTTGAAGCGGTGGGCCTAGGGAGAGTGAAACAGTCAACTTTCTAGGGTTAATCTTGGCCCGATTAACAACACATCGTGGATAATGAGCGGACTCTTCTCCCCACCTGCTGCATTAAGACGGTTTATTCAACGATTGACTCAGGTGACTTAGCCCTTGGAAGGAGATTCTCTAGGTCCCTGGTACGTGAAAGTGATGTTGCTTATCGACCAATTCCCTTTTGGCCCTTCATACAAGAGTTGGGAAGCATGACCAATCGTTGAATATGTTCAACTCTTTTTGACATGATAGGCTCATTGCTATGAACGGATGTTCTGCTAAGGCAGGTGGTAGTACCATATATTCATATTCATATAGTGCTTTGGGATTTTCCGTTTTGCTTAGTATAGACTAGCCAAATCCGTGGGAGAAAAACATCCGGACAAGATGTGTGATCAGATCAGGAATTCTCAGGAATGCTTGCCGGTAACCGTGGTGCTAACACACCGGATGAATAAAAAACTTTCCGAAGTGGACCGTGGCGGAGACTTCTGATGGGCCCAACCGGATTCGAAGACCCAGGTCACCTCGGAGTACGTGTTTGAATCAAGTGGGTGCATCTCACAGCGAATGCATCATGTCATTGCAGCACAGCGAACAACCCACCCAGATAACACAAAATCGTAATAGAAAGTTCACATTAAATCGTTTTCATGTCAATTTCACATTGGAATTGTATAATGATTAGAGTATGTCAAATCGAAGTGAACAATAAGTTGTTTTGCAGTCGTGCGTGTTTTCATATACAATTCATGACTGTGAATTATAAAGCAGGATAGACAATTGCAATATTTGATTATATCTATATCATATATTCAGGAATATTTAGTTGCGTGTTATAAAAACTGCGCAAAATAAAATTACAAATAGTTGTCAAAATTTTCGCACGTATATCGCCTCCACTTTGGTACATATATGTTCTTATATGGCGTGAAATATAACTTTTTCGTTCAGATATGATTTCGTATACCTCAGTTACAATCGAGATATACAAACCAAATGGTTTACTGGGCAGTAAACCATTTGGTTTGTATATCTCGATTGCAACTGAGATATACGAAATCATATCTGAACGAAAAAGTTATATTTCACGCCATATAAGAACATATATGTACCAAAGTGGAGGCGATATACGTGCGAAAGCCTTGACAATTATTTGTAATTCTTTTTTGCGTAGTTTTTATAACACGCAACTAAATACCGTGGACCCCCGTTCGTTTGACCATTTTTAATCTGAACACTTTTTAATTTGAACCCCGTTGGTTTGCACGACGTGCAAATTAAAAATGGTTCAAATGTCATTCTCAACATGACATCATTTATTTATGCAGACAATACACATAAACACGATTTGTTTGTACTGACCTAGAGTGTTTAATCGGTTTCACATTTCGTTTTCCTAATGATTAAGATAGAAATCCGATCGGAAATTGCAATATTCGCACTTGCAACTGCCAACTAACACAAACCACCAAAACAATAACAAAGAGCAGGGCGGCCAGTTCACACAGGTTTCAGCATATTTCGGGTTACCAGTTGTTCGAATTAAAAAGTAACCCCGTTAGTTTGCATGAGGAATCGTTCAAACGAACGGGGGTCCACTGTACTCCTGAATATATGATTAAGATATAATCAAATATTGCAATCGTCTATACTGCTTTATAATTCACAGTCATGAATTGTATATGAAGGCACGCACGACTGCAAAACAAGTTATTGTTCACTTCGATTTGACATACTCTAATTATTATGCAATTCCAATGGGAAATTGACATGAAAACGATTTATTATGAACTTTCTATTACGATTTTCTGTTATCTGGGAAGGTCACCCTCGAGGATCTACGCAGCAACATCGTGAACAAAGTATCTGGATTCGAACACGACCGTATCTTATACATCAATCGGTTCGGGTCCAGCATTGGTGGACCACAGGATGACGCTGACCTAACTGGTCGAAGGTCATTGCTGACAACCTCCCAGTAAACCATTTGGTTTATATATCTCGAATGCAACTGAGATATACGAAATCATATCTGAACGAAAAAGTTATATTTCACTAATGCACAGTTCGAGAGAAACCTGTTACGAAATAATTGTTATAATAATTTCATGAAGGATGCACCTACGAACCAAAAAGATGCACTTACCGGATTGTGCAAGTGTTCAACGAAAATATTATCTGTCAAATTGGATTCCTTGCAGTTGGTTTTATCCGAGTTCTGTCTCATTGCCTGCTCCATCTGAACTATTCGCCTAGATGGAAATGTGTGCTCTGTACTAATATATACAACACCCTTTGGAGGTAACGAAAACAGTTGAGCCGCTAACGATAGATGTAGTGCAAGCTGTGTTTTACCGGATCCGGCTTCGCCTGCTATTTCAACAATACCACGTGAGCTTAATCCACCGCCAGTCAGACGATCGAGACAGCTCACTCCGAAACGAATCCGTTGCCAGCGTTGTTCATCGATTACCAACGATTGCTTAGCTGAAAGTTCAACATTCTCAGATCAATATGTACCGCTTTCTCGGACGCTGCTAGGTTATATATACTTTGATAAACAAAACTCACCGGTCAGTATGTCGGCTGATGCTCCTGACTCTGAGTTTGATTCCATGGTTCCATTAGTCCCATTGTTAAAGACCGGCAAATCTGCGGAATACTCCAACGTGAACGACTTTCCTCATCAGTTACTGAATTTTGAACCAATTTTGGTATCGACCAAAATCCCCATCTACAAGCCCTTTGTTATGATGTGATGATCCTTATCAAAGTAAATTGATATATACCAGGTATGTGACCATCGAGGGTTGCATTAGTGTGTGTAGAAAGAAGAAGAAATAGTTCTGAAATATGGTGGAACTTGCATGAAAATTAAAACTAAATTAATTGTAATTAATGAATGCAGCTATATTATTCCAGAGAAATATTTGAACATTTACAATGAAATGTAAGGAATATATTTTTAAGTCATTTGCACTTGTAGCCTTCTTTAATTCTGGCTTTAGTTTTCAAAAGGTCGCATAATGCATGTAAAAGGGTTGATTATGCGACCTTCTGAAAACTAAAGCCAGAATTATGCGTAAAAAATTTGAGAACATGGGTGACTAACTATTTCGATGTACAATTGAAAAATGAATTAATGTTTCTAATACTTCACGATCAATACGGTATACGGTTGCTTAAATTAAAACACGTTCCGTCCAACATTTTGCTTGCATGATGCTCTTGAATATCTGCCTCTGATGTCTTCTTTAAAAAAAATAGTTTTATTCGAATAGATGCTTGTGCTACTGCTTGAAAATCCTTAAGTTGAAGTCACTATTCCAAGATGATACCTTTTTATCATAAATTTGCACGCTCACGTTGTTTGATATATATGCTCTTGTCTCAACACTACGTAGAAAACCATAAAAAGTAATCTTAGATTGCTACAAAACAGTCTTAGATGATAATTAACACTTTAAAAGCTTACCAGAAATCAGACGAAAAATATCGCGGGCGGATTACAATGTTGCTCATGTTGCTTATTGAACAATCATGTCCGAGCATTTTAAAGAATTTCTTTTTTGTTTTACTACTTGTAGGAAAGCGATATAAGGACATTTCTTTGAGATATCTTGATACCGCTTTGACGAAAAAATTTCCGCTTGCAATTTGGAATGTTGTACTTCATTGTATTCATGAAAATACATACTAGAAATAATGTTCTAAGCATAAACATAAAAGCTGTAAGAAAAAAAAGACAAATCTTGCGTATCCAACGATTTTTTTAAAAAATTAACTAATTTTCCATACAAAATGCTCGAAATCTCAGAACTAGTGTAGATGTGTTAGTGCAAAGTGTATATGACAGCTCGCATTGTCATATACCTGGTATATATCAATTTACTTTGGATCCTTATTTGGCATCCATATTGCTACACGGTTATAAATATTAACGCACAAACAACAGTATCCAGCTTTTTACGAGCCATAATGGCGTACATGTTCGTAATATTTGAACAGCATTTTTGACAATTCCTAATATACATCGCACATTTTCTTTCCGTACATTCCTTTAATTTTACCGTGAACGCGCGGAAAGAAAACGTGCGATGTATTATGATTGCAGTCACTGCAATGCAGTGTAACCGTTTTTTCTGACGTTTCGGTCCGAATGACGGCTAACGCTTTATTCAAGGGAAATACTAATTGCCGGCGATTACATACCCTTGTGCAAAACCTTATGGCGGACGTGTTCGTTATATTTGAACAGCATTTTTGACATTTCTCTAATACATCGTACGTTTTCTTTCCGCGTAGAACTAACGTTTTCTTTCACGGTAAAACTAAAGAAATGTACGGAAAGAAAACGTGCGATGTATTAGAGAAATGTCAAAAATGCTGTTCAAATATTACGAACGCGTGCGCCATTATGGCTCGCAAAAAGCTGGATATGTTCTTATATGGCGTGAAACATAACTTTTTCGTTCAGATATAATTTTGTATATCTCAGTTGCAATCGAGATATACAAACCAAATGGTTTACTGGGCTTATACTTTTGAATTATGACTTCCATAACAAATCAATTATTATTATTTTTCTTGAAACCAATAATGCACGGAACATTCAAAGCATACCGCAAAACCATAACGACTTATTTACATAGGTTTTAACATTTTATGTAATAATGAATATTAAACGTAAATAAAACAAACATGCTTCTTATATGTACATCGCTATAACTTCCATTTATTTTCATTATCCAGCTTTTTACGAGCCATAATGGCGCACGTGTTCGTAATATTTGAACAGCATTTTTGACATTTCCCTAATACATCGCACGTTTTCTTTCCGCACATTCCTTTAGTTTTACCGTGAACGCACGGAAAGAAAACGTGCGATGTATTAGGGAAATGTCAAAAATGCTGTTCAAATATTACGAACACGTCCGCCATTATGGCTCGTAAAAAGCTGGATAGAACACATGTTAATGGTTCATTTTATCCAGCTTTTTACGAGCTATAATGGCGGACGTGTTCGTAAAATTTGAACAGCATTTTTGACATTTCCCTAATACATCGCACGTTTTCTTTCCGCGCGTTCACGGTAAAACTATAGGAATGTACGGAAAGAAAACGTGCGATGTATTAGAGAAATGCCAAAAATGCTGTTCAAATATTACGAACACGTCCGCCATTATGGCTCGTAAAAAGCTGGATAGAATGCATTTGGTAAACAAATCACCGTTATTTCTTTTATTCAAATAATAATCATTTGCCATAAAACATATATTTTAATTGCCTATGCCCAGATAACACAAAATCGTAATAGAAAGTTCACATTAAATCGTTTTCATGTCAATTTCACATTGGAATTGTATAATGATTAGAGTATGTCAAATCGAAGTGAACAATAAGTTGTTTTGCAGTCGTGCGTGTTTTCATATACAATTCATGACTGTGAATTATAAAGCAGGATAGACAATTGCAATATTTGATTATATCTATATCATATATTCAGGAATATTTAGTTGCGTGTTATAAAAACTGCGCAAAATAAAATTACAAATAGTTGTCAAAATTTTCGCACGTATATCGCCTCCACTTTGGTACATATATGTTCTTATATGGCGTGAAATATAACTTTTTCGTTCAGATATGATTTCGTATACCTCAGTTACAATCGAGATATACAAACCAAATGGTTTACTGGGTATATGGCGTGAAATATAACTTTTTCGTTCAGATATGATTTCGTATACCTCAGTTACAATCGAGATATACAAACCAAATGGTTTACTGGGTTTTTCGTTCAGATATGATTTCGTATATCTCAGTTGCAATCGAGATATACAAACCAAATGGTTTACTGGGTGGTAATAAACAGCATTTTACATGAAATCACAGAGTTTAATTGACGAAACTTATAACTGTTATTAGCAAATCATTACAAATCTGTGCAATAGTTTAAAACTCATTGATCTTATGTGTGGCATCTATGGAATGTGTTATCATCACTATTCCAATTCATTTAGTACCACTTCCATTGAAATTTATCGCCACATATTTTCATGGGGTTACCGAAAATGTTGCTGCAAAGTAAAACGCTTCTCGCCCTCGTCGAATCGGATTGTTAACAGTCCGTAACAAAACATTTCTGTTCTTTTAATCTGTTGGTAATTTGATTTTAATAATTTTTTTGGAGTAATTTTCTTTAAAATTCATTTTAGGTTCATAGTGCTTTGGGATTTTCCGGGGTATAAAATGGGGAAGGCAAATGAGGAGCGTCCAATATAGCTCTAGCTATCCCAAGCCCCTACCTAGCGCCTCCACGTGGCCATACCCGGTAATGCTCTATTGAGTAGCCAAGCTAGGAGGTGCGATACTATGTGGTTCCCGGCTGCCTGATCTCATAATCGAGGTTTTGGGCAGACGGTGGAGCCACACGATCTGGTAAGCATAATATAAGTTATTTTAATTATTTTTTTCGTTTTAGCTTATGAAGCATTTACTGCTTTATAGTGAAAACTGTGGCCAATGCGAGTGTTAATACTGCACATGGATATTGGAACCAGAAGAAAAATTAAATTAATTATTAGAAGCATTTATGGAAACTAAAAGGACGCAACTCTATTCCATTCGAAGGACTGCTGGTGAGATTGTTCTATTTTTACCCATATATACCACATTTCATAAATAAACTAGAATCGGGAAGAGGGAGGGACCATCAGAGCACTTGTTTGAAGCGGTGGGCCTAGGGAGAGTGAAACAGTCAACTTTCTAGGGTTAATCTTGGCCCGATTAACAACACATCGTGGATAATGAGCGGACTCTTCTCCCCACCTGCTGCATTAAGACGGTTTATTCAACGATTGACTCAGGTGACTTAGCCCTTGGAAGGAGATTCTCTAGGTCCCTGGTACGTGAAAGTGATGTTGCTTATCGACCAATTCCCTTTTGGCCCTTCATACAAGAGTTGGGAAGCATGACCAATCGTTGAATATGTTCAACTCTTTTTGACATGATAGGCTCATTGCTATGAACGGATGTTCTGCTAAGGCAGGTGGTAGTACCATATATTCATATTCATATAGTGCTTTGGGATTTTCCGTTTTGCTTAGTATAGACTAGCCAAATCCGTGGGAGAAAAACATCCGGACAAGATGTGTGATCAGATCAGGAATTCTCAGGAATGCTTGCCGGTAACCGTGGTGCTAACACACCGGATGAATAAAAAACTTTCCGAAGTGGACCGTGGCGGAGACTTCTGATGGGCCCAACCGGATTCGAAGACCCAGGTCACCTCGGAGTACGTGTTTGAATCAAGTGGGTGCATCTCACAGCGAATGCATCATGTCATTGCAGCACAGCGAACAACCCACCCAGATAACACAAAATCGTAATAGAAAGTTCACATTAAATCGTTTTCATGTCAATTTCACATTGGAATTGTATAATGATTAGAGTATGTCAAATCGAAGTGAACAATAAGTTGTTTTGCAGTCGTGCGTGTTTTCATATACAATTCATGACTGTGAATTATAAAGCAGGATAGACAATTGCAATATTTGATTATATCTATATCATATATTCAGGAATATTTAGTTGCGTGTTATAAAAACTGCGCAAAATAAAATTACAAATAGTTGTCAAAATTTTCGCACGTATATCGCCTCCACTTTGGTACATATATGTTCTTATATGGCGTGAAATATAACTTTTTCGTTCAGATATGATTTCGTATACCTCAGTTACAATCGAGATATACAAACCAAATGGTTTACTGGGCAGTAAACCATTTGGTTTGTATATCTCGATTGCAACTGAGATATACGAAATCATATCTGAACGAAAAAGTTATATTTCACGCCATATAAGAACATATATGTACCAAAGTGGAGGCGATATACGTGCGAAAGCCTTGACAATTATTTGTAATTCTTTTTTGCGTAGTTTTTATAACACGCAACTAAATACCGTGGACCCCCGTTCGTTTGACCATTTTTAATCTGAACACTTTTTAATTTGAACCCCGTTGGTTTGCACGACGTGCAAATTAAAAATGGTTCAAATGTCATTCTCAACATGACATCATTTATTTATGCAGACAATACACATAAACACGATTTGTTTGTACTGACCTAGAGTGTTTAATCGGTTTCACATTTCGTTTTCCTAATGATTAAGATAGAAATCCGATCGGAAATTGCAATATTCGCACTTGCAACTGCCAACTAACACAAACCACCAAAACAATAACAAAGAGCAGGGCGGCCAGTTCACACAGGTTTCAGCATATTTCGGGTTACCAGTTGTTCGAATTAAAAAGTAACCCCGTTAGTTTGCATGAGGAATCGTTCAAACGAACGGGGGTCCACTGTACTCCTGAATATATGATTAAGATATAATCAAATATTGCAATCGTCTATACTGCTTTATAATTCACAGTCATGAATTGTATATGAAGGCACGCACGACTGCAAAACAAGTTATTGTTCACTTCGATTTGACATACTCTAATTATTATGCAATTCCAATGGGAAATTGACATGAAAACGATTTATTATGAACTTTCTATTACGATTTTCTGTTATCTGGGAAGGTCACCCTCGAGGATCTACGCAGCAACATCGTGAACAAAGTATCTGGATTCGAACACGACCGTATCTTATACATCAATCGGTTCGGGTCCAGCATTGGTGGACCACAGGATGACGCTGACCTAACTGGTCGAAGGTCATTGCTGACAACCTCCCAGTAAACCATTTGGTTTATATATCTCGAATGCAACTGAGATATACGAAATCATATCTGAACGAAAAAGTTATATTTCACTAATGCACAGTTCGAGAGAAACCTGTTACGAAATAATTGTTATAATAATTTCATGAAGGATGCACCTACGAACCAAAAAGATGCACTTACCGGATTGTGCAAGTGTTCAACGAAAATATTATCTGTCAAATTGGATTCCTTGCAGTTGGTTTTATCCGAGTTCTGTCTCATTGCCTGCTCCATCTGAACTATTCGCCTAGATGGAAATGTGTGCTCTGTACTAATATATACAACACCCTTTGGAGGTAACGAAAACAGTTGAGCCGCTAACGATAGATGTAGTGCAAGCTGTGTTTTACCGGATCCGGCTTCGCCTGCTATTTCAACAATACCACGTGAGCTTAATCCACCGCCAGTCAGACGATCGAGACAGCTCACTCCGAAACGAATCCGTTGCCAGCGTTGTTCATCGATTACCAACGATTGCTTAGCTGAAAGTTCAACATTCTCAGATCAATATGTACCGCTTTCTCGGACGCTGCTAGGTTATATATACTTTGATAAACAAAACTCACCGGTCAGTATGTCGGCTGATGCTCCTGATTCTGAGTTTGATTCCATGGTTCCATTAGTCCCATTGTTAAAGACCGGCAAATCTGCGGAATACTCCAACGTGAACGACTTTCCTCATCAGTTACTGAATTTTGAACCAATTTTGGTATCGACCAAAATCCCCATCTACAAGCCCTTTGTTATGATGTGATGATCCTTATCAAAGTAAATTGATATATACCAGGTATGTGACCATCGAGGGTTGCATTAGTGTGTGTAGAAAGAAGAAGAAATAGTTCTGAAATATGGTGGAACTTGCATGAAAATTAAAACTAAATTAATTGTAATTAATGAATGCAGCTATATTATTCCAGAGAAATATTTGAACATTTACAATGAAATGTAAGGAATATATTTTTAAGTCATTTGCACTTGTAGCCTTCTTTAATTCTGGCTTTAGTTTTCAAAAGGTCGCATAATGCATGTAAAAGGGTTGATTATGCGACCTTCTGAAAACTAAAGCCAGAATTATGCGTAAAAAATTTGAGAACATGGGTGACTAACTATTTCGATGTACAATTGAAAAATGAATTAATGTTTCTAATACTTCACGATCAATACGGTATACGGTTGCTTAAATTAAAACACGTTCCGTCCAACATTTTGCTTGCATGATGCTCTTGAATATCTGCCTCTGATGTCTTCTTTAAAAAAAATAGTTTTATTCGAATAGATGCTTGTGCTACTGCTTGAAAATCCTTAAGTTGAAGTCACTATTCCAAGATGATACCTTTTTATCATAAATTTGCACGCTCACGTTGTTTGATATATATGCTCTTGTCTCAACACTACGTAGAAAACCATAAAAAGTAATCTTAGATTGCTACAAAACAGTCTTAGATGATAATTAACACTTTAAAAGCTTACCAGAAATCAGACGAAAAATATCGCGGGCGGATTACAATGTTGCTCATGTTGCTTATTGAACAATCATGTCCGAGCATTTTAAAGAATTTCTTTTTTGTTTTACTACTTGTAGGAAAGCGATATAAGGACATTTCTTTGAGATATCTTGATACCGCTTTGACGAAAAAATTTCCGCTTGCAATTTGGAATGTTGTACTTCATTGTATTCATGAAAATACATACTAGAAATAATGTTCTAAGCATAAACATAAAAGCTGTAAGAAAAAAAAGACAAATCTTGCGTATCCAACGATTTTTTTAAAAAATTAACTAATTTTCCATACAAAATGCTCGAAATCTCAGAACTAGTGTAGATGTGTTAGTGCAAAGTGTATATGACAGCTCGCATTGTCATATACCTGGTATATATCAATTTACTTTGGATCCTTATTTGGCATCCATATTGCTACACGGTTATAAATATTAACGCACAAACAACAGTATCCAGCTTTTTACGAGCCATAATGGCGTACATGTTCGTAATATTTGAACAGCATTTTTGACAATTCCTAATATACATCGCACATTTTCTTTCCGTACATTCCTTTAATTTTACCGTGAACGCGCGGAAAGAAAACGTGCGATGTATTATGATTGCAGTCACTGCAATGCAGTGTAACCGTTTTTTCTGACGTTTCGGTCCGAATGACGGCTAACGCTTTATTCAAGGGAAATACTAATTGCCGGCGATTACATACCCTTGTGCAAAACCTTATGGCGGACGTGTTCGTTATATTTGAACAGCATTTTTGACATTTCTCTAATACATCGTACGTTTTCTTTCCGCGTAGAACTAACGTTTTCTTTCACGGTAAAACTAAAGAAATGTACGGAAAGAAAACGTGCGATGTATTAGAGAAATGTCAAAAATGCTGTTCAAATATTACGAACGCGTGCGCCATTATGGCTCGCAAAAAGCTGGATATGTTCTTATATGGCGTGAAACATAACTTTTTCGTTCAGATATAATTTTGTATATCTCAGTTGCAATCGAGATATACAAACCAAATGGTTTACTGGGCTTATACTTTTGAATTATGACTTCCATAACAAATCAATTATTATTATTTTTCTTGAAACCAATAATGCACGGAACATTCAAAGCATACCGCAAAACCATAACGACTTATTTACATAGGTTTTAACATTTTATGTAATAATGAATATTAAACGTAAATAAAACAAACATGCTTCTTATATGTACATCGCTATAACTTCCATTTATTTTCATTATCCAGCTTTTTACGAGCCATAATGGCGCACGTGTTCGTAATATTTGAACAGCATTTTTGACATTTCCCTAATACATCGCACGTTTTCTTTCCGCACATTCCTTTAGTTTTACCGTGAACGCACGGAAAGAAAACGTGCGATGTATTAGGGAAATGTCAAAAATGCTGTTCAAATATTACGAACACGTCCGCCATTATGGCTCGTAAAAAGCTGGATAGAACACATGTTAATGGTTCATTTTATCCAGCTTTTTACGAGCTATAATGGCGGACGTGTTCGTAAAATTTGAACAGCATTTTTGACATTTCCCTAATACATCGCACGTTTTCTTTCCGCGCGTTCACGGTAAAACTATAGGAATGTACGGAAAGAAAACGTGCGATGTATTAGAGAAATGCCAAAAATGCTGTTCAAATATTACGAACACGTCCGCCATTATGGCTCGTAAAAAGCTGGATAGAATGCATTTGGTAAACAAATCACCGTTATTTCTTTTATTCAAATAATAATCATTTGCCATAAAACATATATTTTAATTGCCTATGCCCAGATAACACAAAATCGTAATAGAAAGTTCACATTAAATCGTTTTCATGTCAATTTCACATTGGAATTGTATAATGATTAGAGTATGTCAAATCGAAGTGAACAATAAGTTGTTTTGCAGTCGTGCGTGTTTTCATATACAATTCATGATTGTGAATTATAAAGCAGGATAGACAATTGCAATATTTGATTATATCTATATCATATATTCAGGAATATTTAGTTGCGTGTTATAAAAACTGCGCAAAATAAAATTACAAATAGTTGTCAAAATTTTCGCACGTATATCGCCTCCACTTTGGTACATATATGTTCTTATATGGCGTGAAATATAACTTTTTCGTTCAGATATGATTTCGTATACCTCAGTTACAATCGAGATATACAAACCAAATGGTTTACTGGGTATATGGCGTGAAATATAACTTTTTCGTTCAGATATGATTTCGTATACCTCAGTTACAATCGAGATATACAAACCAAATGGTTTACTGGGTTTTTCGTTCAGATATGATTTCGTATATCTCAGTTGCAATCGAGATATACAAACCAAATGGTTTACTGGGTGGTAATAAACAGCATTTTACATGAAATCACAGAGTTTAATTGACGAAACTTATAACTGTTATTAGCAAATCATTACAAATCTGTGCAATAGTTTAAAACTCATTGATCTTATGTGTGGCATCTATGGAATGTGTTATCATCACTATTCCAATTCATTTAGTACCACTTCCATTGAAATTTATCGCCACATATTTTCATGGGGTTACCGAAAATGTTGCTGCAAAGTAAAACGCTTCTCGCCCTCGTCGAATCGGATTGTTAACAGTCCGTAACAAAACATTTCTGTTCTTTTAATCTGTTGGTAATTTGATTTTAATAATTTTTTTGGAGTAATTTTCTTTAAAATTCATTTTAGGTTCATAGTGCTTTGGGATTTTCCGGGGTATAAAATGGGGAAGGCAAATGAGGAGCGTCCAATATAGCTCTAGCTATCCCAAGCCCCTACCTAGCGCCTCCACGTGGCCATACCCGGTAATGCTCTATTGAGTAGCCAAGCTAGGAGGTGCGATACTATGTGGTTCCCGGCTGCCTGATCTCATAATCGAGGTTTTGGGCAGACGGTGGAGCCACACGATCTGGTAAGCATAATATAAGTTATTTTAATTATTTTTTTCGTTTTAGCTTATGAAGCATTTACTGCTTTATAGTGAAAACTGTGGCCAATGCGAGTGTTAATACTGCACATGGATATTGGAACCAGAAGAAAAATTAAATTAATTATTAGAAGCATTTATGGAAACTAAAAGGACGCAACTCTATTCCATTCGAAGGACTGCTGGTGAGATTGTTCTATTTTTACCCATATATACCACATTTCATAAATAAACTAGAATCGGGAAGAGGGAGGGACCATCAGAGCACTTGTTTGAAGCGGTGGGCCTAGGGAGAGTGAAACAGTCAACTTTCTAGGGTTAATCTTGGCCCGATTAACAACACATCGTGGATAATGAGCGGACTCTTCTCCCCACCTGCTGCATTAAGACGGTTTATTCAACGATTGACTCAGGTGACTTAGCCCTTGGAAGGAGATTCTCTAGGTCCCTGGTACGTGAAAGTGATGTTGCTTATCGACCAATTCCCTTTTGGCCCTTCATACAAGAGTTGGGAAGCATGACCAATCGTTGAATATGTTCAACTCTTTTTGACATGATAGGCTCATTGCTATGAACGGATGTTCTGCTAAGGCAGGTGGTAGTACCATATATTCATATTCATATAGTGCTTTGGGATTTTCCGTTTTGCTTAGTATAGACTAGCCAAATCCGTGGGAGAAAAACATCCGGACAAGATGTGTGATCAGATCAGGAATTCTCAGGAATGCTTGCCGGTAACCGTGGTGCTAACACACCGGATGAATAAAAAACTTTCCGAAGTGGACCGTGGCGGAGACTTCTGATGGGCCCAACCGGATTCGAAGACCCAGGTCACCTCGGAGTACGTGTTTGAATCAAGTGGGTGCATCTCACAGCGAATGCATCATGTCATTGCAGCACAGCGAACAACCCACCCAGATAACACAAAATCGTAATAGAAAGTTCACATTAAATCGTTTTCATGTCAATTTCACATTGGAATTGTATAATGATTAGAGTATGTCAAATCGAAGTGAACAATAAGTTGTTTTGCAGTCGTGCGTGTTTTCATATACAATTCATGACTGTGAATTATAAAGCAGGATAGACAATTGCAATATTTGATTATATCTATATCATATATTCAGGAATATTTAGTTGCGTGTTATAAAAACTGCGCAAAATAAAATTACAAATAGTTGTCAAAATTTTCGCACGTATATCGCCTCCACTTTGGTACATATATGTTCTTATATGGCGTGAAATATAACTTTTTCGTTCAGATATGATTTCGTATACCTCAGTTACAATCGAGATATACAAACCAAATGGTTTACTGGGCAGTAAACCATTTGGTTTGTATATCTCGATTGCAACTGAGATATACGAAATCATATCTGAACGAAAAAGTTATATTTCACGCCATATAAGAACATATATGTACCAAAGTGGAGGCGATATACGTGCGAAAGCCTTGACAATTATTTGTAATTCTTTTTTGCGTAGTTTTTATAACACGCAACTAAATACCGTGGACCCCCGTTCGTTTGACCATTTTTAATCTGAACACTTTTTAATTTGAACCCCGTTGGTTTGCACGACGTGCAAATTAAAAATGGTTCAAATGTCATTCTCAACATGACATCATTTATTTATGCAGACAATACACATAAACACGATTTGTTTGTACTGACCTAGAGTGTTTAATCGGTTTCACATTTCGTTTTCCTAATGATTAAGATAGAAATCCGATCGGAAATTGCAATATTCGCACTTGCAACTGCCAACTAACACAAACCACCAAAACAATAACAAAGAGCAGGGCGGCCAGTTCACACAGGTTTCAGCATATTTCGGGTTACCAGTTGTTCGAATTAAAAAGTAACCCCGTTAGTTTGCATGAGGAATCGTTCAAACGAACGGGGGTCCACTGTACTCCTGAATATATGATTAAGATATAATCAAATATTGCAATCGTCTATACTGCTTTATAATTCACAGTCATGAATTGTATATGAAGGCACGCACGACTGCAAAACAAGTTATTGTTCACTTCGATTTGACATACTCTAATTATTATGCAATTCCAATGGGAAATTGACATGAAAACGATTTATTATGAACTTTCTATTACGATTTTCTGTTATCTGGGAAGGTCACCCTCGAGGATCTACGCAGCAACATCGTGAACAAAGTATCTGGATTCGAACACGACCGTATCTTATACATCAATCGGTTCGGGTCCAGCATTGGTGGACCACAGGATGACGCTGACCTAACTGGTCGAAGGTCATTGCTGACAACCTCCCAGTAAACCATTTGGTTTATATATCTCGAATGCAACTGAGATATACGAAATCATATCTGAACGAAAAAGTTATATTTCACGCCATATAAGAACATATATGTACCAAAGTGGAGGCGATATACGTGCAAAAATTTCGACAATTTTTGTAATTCTATTTTGCGTAGTTTTTATAACACGCAACTAAATGCTTCTGAATATATGATTAAGATATAATCAAATATTGCAATCGTCTATACTGCTTTATAATTCACAGTCATGAATTGTATCTGAAGACACGCACGACTGCAAAACAACTTATTGTTCACTTCGATTTGACATACTCTAATCATTATACAATTCCAATGTGAAATTGACATGAAAACGATTTAATGTGAACTTTCTATTACGATTTTGTGTTATCTGGGCTGAGGTGGACACCTATGGCGCTTGGGGACCTCGAGGTGGTGATTTTTTCCCGGAAAGAATTTCACAAAAGTTAACCGGCAGCATACGCTGCCCGTTGGATCGCTAATCGCTGGTGCGTTATGTTGCCACATCATCTGGGTGCCACTCTCGCCAGTCAATAGGTATACTAACTGCATTAAGGCTAAGTTTATCAATAAACCTTTATTATATTTTAATAAATATAATAAATTCTAAATTATATTTATGGCACTTTTATTATAAAGCAGTGATATATAACAGAAATTATGAAACCATATAACTCATACATTCCAAACATATTTTCCACTTTATACAAACATTGAATTTAATGTACTATAACGTATATTTCATTCAAAAAACTATCCACCTCATTTTCAGTAATACGTTACATAAAATTCGTTTTCTTAATAGAAAGTAAATCCTTTCGCAATATAAAATACGTTGATGAAACATAGAAATGAAGCTAACGACACATTCCAGTTATGTGCGGTACACATGAATGTTAAGAGATCATATCGCATAGAATAAATGGGTGATGAATAATATTTCGCATTCATAGTGTTCAATAGATTATAAGGATCATTTTCTATTGCACTATGCTATACCGTGGACCCCCGTTCGTTTGACCGTTTTTAATCTGAACACTTGAACCCCGTTGGTTTGCACGATGTGCAAATTAAAAATGGTTCAAATGTCATTCTCAATATAACATCATTTACTTATGCAGACAATGACAAATAAACACGATTTGTTTGTACTGATCTAGCGTGTTTAATCTGTTTCACAATGCGTTTTCCCAACGATTATGGTAGAAATCTGACCGGAGAATGAAATATTCGCTGCTTGCAACTGCCAACTGAATCAAACCACCAAAACAATAACAAAGAACAGGGCAGCCAGTTCACACAAGCTCCAGCATATTTAGGGTTACCAGTTGTTCAAATTAAAAGCTAACCCCGTTAGTTTGCATGAGGAATCGTTCAAATGAACGGGGGTCCACTGTAGTTGTTTCCTTAGCCAGCTTTCCACGAACGATAATGGCGCATATTGAGCACAAGTGGGCACAATCTTTCGACATTCATTGGAGGAGCATCGGATTCGCCCTGAAGGAGTTACTATGGGAACATCCATGATTGTTTGTTGTTCAAGTGTAAAAATATAAACATTGTTTAGTTTTCGCACATGAAGCGAAACATATTGCTAATTTTCCACCTTTTCGTGTACGATGACTAATTGAACAGCTAAGAAGATTTATGGATTGTGGTTTCGTAGTTTGCGCATACTTCGGGAATAACGTCCAAATGCGCAATGGAAAGTTTCTTATCAGACCGAGACGCTGACCAACTTGGCTACGGCTCGACCAATATAAAGTTAATGTTTGTCTGAGTGCACGCGAGTATTCAATTCGCACAATACTAAAGGGGATTTTTTGAGCCGGTACTTTCAGGAAATTATGGCCACAAACCACAAAAGTTTGCTTCCGTTCAATTATGTTCCTCTTCCGCTGATCTGCAAATTAACGATGTTTACATTTTTACAGTCGAACAACAAACAATCATGGATGTTTACATAGTAACTCCGTCAGGGTGAACTCGACGCTCCTCCAATGAATGTCAAAAGATTGTGCCCACTTGTGCTCATTCACCGCCATTATCGCTCGTGGAAAGCTGGATAGCTTCGACGTTTAATTTTCTTTGAGTGTATGGTTCGTAAAAAGCTGGATAGGCTAACCGACGCGCAAGGTGTCGACTTGATGTCATTTGTTGTTTGTTTACCGCGCGCGATGAAGGAGTACCGCAACGTCGTAGTAAAGTTGTTTGCAAGAGGTGAGCGACCCGGCGACATATTTCGATGATTGAAATCCCACGGGGTGAAGCGGAATTTCATCTATAATACTACCCAGTAAACCATTTGGTTTGTATATCTCGATTGCAACTGAGATATACGAAATCATATCTGAACGAAAAAGTTATATTTCACGCCATATAAGAACATATATGTACCAAAGTGGAGGCGATATACGTGCGAAAGCCTTGACAATTATTTGTAAATCTTTTTTGCGTAGTTTTTATAACACGCAACTAAATACTCCTGAATATATGATAAAGATATAATCAAATATTGCAATCGTCTATACTGCTTTATAATTCACAGTCATGAATTGTATATGAAGGCACGCACGACTGCAAAACAAGTTATTGTTCACTTCGATTTGACATACTCTAATTATTATGCAATTCCAATGGGAAATTGACATGAAAACGATTTATTATGAACTTTCTATTACGATTTTGTGTTATCTGGGTATCCGTCGGTACCGAGAGACGGGCTCGGCCAAGGACCGTGCTAGACCGCTGTTGACCTGGATGTGTCGTTCGGGACTGCCCACACCATCATGGCGAAGGACCTGGGGTGCACGCCGTACACAAAACGCAAGGTTCACGGGGTAACGGAGGCTACAACGAAGAAGAGGCTGGACAGAGCAAAACTGATACTTTCGCGGCACGCTGGTCAGGAATTGGTGTTTTCTGATGAGAAGCTCTTCATCTTGCAACAGCCGTACAATGTTCAAAATGATCGGCTGTGGGCGCCGACGTTGGACGTTGGACGCACCACGTCGGTGATGGTTTGGGGGCCATATCCAAGCGTTCCACTGGTGTTTGTCGAGAAAAACGTGAAAATCAAATCCGCTTACTATAAAACCGAGGTTCTGGAAAAGGTTGTGACCCCGGCACTTCGTGACCTCTACGGGAAAGATCATTACGTCTTTCAACAGGACGACGCACCGGCCCACACGGCGAATATCGTCCAAGCGTGATGTCGGGAGAATTTGACTGATTTTCTCGATAAACTTTGTGACCTCCCAGCTCCCCGGATCTTAATCCCCTGGACTTTTATGTATGGTCGTACATGCTGGCCAAGCAGAGCGAACATAAGGTGAGCACTATGCACCAATTTAAGAAGCTCATTTCCAAGATCTGGGACGAGATGGCCATGGACCAGGTGCGTGCCGCGTGTGATTCTTTTGAGGAACGTCTCAAGCTCGTCATAAAGCACAAAGGTGGGGTGCTTCCGCCAAATATGTCGTAAAGGATCTCAATAAACACTGCTTCAATAAAAATTGACTCAGAAAAGAATATCTGATATTTTCATTTTTTAAACACATTTTTCAGGGTGTCGACTCAAATCCAAAAATAAAATTCCCTGACTTTCCCTGATTTTCCCTGATGCTTTAAATATTTTTCCCTGACCCTCAAAAATCGAATATCAAGTTTATTTGGGCGATTTCTGGCTTAAGTTTTTAACCCTTTAGCATGGTTTATGCGAGCTGCTGAAAACTAAAGCTAGATTTCTTCATGTTTTAAGAACACATATCAAAGATTCTTAACCTATTTCTTATCAGCGTTTCGAAAACGCCCTCTTCTATCGAGTCTAGGGACAGTTATGTTTGAGGTATCAACTTGAATCCAAAGAAACAAAGATTGAGAAATAATCTAATCGACCTGTTTTTGCACAAAGCTTAGATGTTACATACAACAAAATTACAGCCGTGTAAACATAACAAATCTTGCTCATTTTCAGTCAGCTCAAACTAGTAACTTTGCCGCTGGCAGATGGACACATGACTGCGGGTTTTCAGTTAAACTGTTTCTGTTTCTGTTTCTGTTTGCAGCACAAGGTGGGGCAGTTAGAGCCAAGTCTGTCCAGGGCTGAGATAAGGTGGTTGTGATAATGTTAAAAGAATCCGTGCGGATTACGCTAGCTCCATAATGTATTGGTGATTATGGATTAATGGGCGGAAGAAGAGTGACAGAACTTGGCTTGATATAATTGTGTGCTTGGTCAATATAGCATAAGATGGCTTGCACTTATCTTGTTTTCTCCTTCCTTTGTTTGTTTCCTCATCTTGTTCGTAGTCAATCTTAAACCTGAAGCAGGCTCCACGCCGGCTGTCCTCTCCATCGTTGTCACCAGTGTGGTCATCTGTGGCTGGTCTCTTGCCTCCCCTCACGGCAACATTATTGTTGCCGTGAGAAGAAGCGATAGAGATCAGGCAGAAAAGAAAAGAAAAGAAAAGAAAAGAGGAATTTTTTAGTCAACATGTTGATTGCAATTTTCAAGTTAGTAATATCACGAGAATTCTATGTCTGTCCATCACCTATGCTACTACCGACTAACTACTCGCTAGGCTGGACGCTACTCATCTCCCAAATACCCATGTCATCACGATTGACCCAGCGCTGTTCCACAACCTATGCTCATTAAAAGCCACAGCCGCCTCTTTATCTACCATCTTTGCAGTATTGTAGCTGATGGCGTAAATTTTCGAATATTTTGTGCGGAATATTATTCAAGAGCAATATTATCGCTCAGAACTATCGAAAAACTACTTGAACTTCCGAAAAATAGAGCAGATGCGATGTAATGGGGACTGGTACTCGCTCGTATTATTCCCGGTGGCATTAATTGCATATTTGTAGCGGTAGTCAACCGATTTGTCGGTATGCTCTTCAGACTGTGGTCAATTGAAATGATTCTGTAACTAAGAAGGGATGAGGTGGATCAAAAAGAACTTCACTTGGAGATATGTATATATGCCGTGTTAGGTCTTAAGTGCAAGCTGTCACTAAAGCAAGACTTAATAAGATGTTAACGACGTTGATAATTCTGTGAGGATGGTATTGAATCGAAAAATAAATCCTCATACCACGGCCATATATTATGTACTATGACCCCATTTTAGGAAGTGGAAATGATTGAGGACAGCCCTTCGCTATCGCTTGAATCAGCCAGAGAATCGAATACCTGTTTTTACTTGAAGAAGTTTTAACTCTAAAAAAGATTTAGTTAGAAATGGAATTTCAGTTGAAGTCTGCCAGAATTGGGCAATGGACAGAACAAGATATATATCGAGGCTATAAATCTTTTCGAGTGATCCACTAAGTCCGACCGCGACGACAGCCGCAAGAATGGAGAGGAGCAGGCCGCCGGTGAGTTGCCACCGTTCGACTCTCCGACAGGGGCTCATCAGCATTAGGAAGGCCCTTGGGAGACAAACAGCGTCATACATGATCATTTTATGTTGTTAGTTGAATACCGTTAACGCGGTTAGTCACAAGACATGCAAATCATTCTAATAAAGGAGGGAAATAAGAAGAAAAAAAAAGAAAAAAAAAGAAAAGAAAAAAAAAAAAATTATAATTACATCCAAAACAATACAATAGAGGTGACAGTAACAGCAACGATAGCAATATTAGTAATAATAGTAATAGCATAGGAAACTGATACAGGAAACACAGCTACTGACTATAACTTCCTGCCCATTAATAATTGTAATTTGGCAGCATAGGTATAAGAAGAATTTCCGACTCAT
Organism: Sabethes cyaneus; assembly: GCF_943734655.1. NCBI lineage: Eukaryota > Metazoa > Arthropoda > Insecta > Diptera > Culicidae > Sabethes > Sabethes cyaneus. The sequence continues at coordinate 52,029,116 of NC_071353.1, read as the reverse complement.
CATAGAACACTCAAACATATATTCATTCGTACCTATACACCCATGCACACTCATACATGCATACACATGTATACATGTACGTGTGTGTATATTTTTCAGTGCTGTGCTGTCCATAATCGCATAACAGCCACAAATTCTATGGCAATCTCATAGAAAATGTCTCGATTACGCAAATAAAGACATCACATCATTTTTGAACACTCGTTCGTTCTAACTAGCGATACATTTTAATTTTCATGAGTAAGTCAAAATCTCATGAATGGTGGGTAGGATTTGGTTTCAGTTTTCTAGAGAAATTTCTGTGCATACCAGCAATTCATCTAGGGAACCGAGTAAGCCCTCCCGGTGCTTCGGCCCAAACGGATTGAATTTAAAATCAAATCCGTTCGATTTCGCTCCATTCCGCTTTACGAGACACATGCTACACATAAAGCTAAATTATGCAATACTACATACTACACATATATCCAACTTAAACTATAAACATTCTACATGCGGAACTAAGAATTTTTAGGTCGTTTGGCCGAAGTACTCGTCAAACCACCTACCCATGGGAGGGGACTGCGGGTTTTCAGTTAAACTAAAACAAAACTTTCCTGGAAGTTTCAGCTTGTTATCTTTGCTGCAAAAAGTATGGGGTTAAGGAGATGATTCCCCAAAGATTTTTGGCACAAACATGTGCGTTTTACTGGCTTCGAGGTACGGCAAAACTTTAGCTAGATGTATTGTTAGAAAATGTCCAAATGGCAAATATTTTAACCCTCAATGGTGGACAGTATGCGAAGTTCCCAGTAAACCATTTGGTTTGTATATCTCGATTGTAACTGAGGTATACGAAATCATATCTGAACGAAAAAGTTATATTTCACGCCATATAAGAACATATATGTACCAAAGTGGAGGCGATATACGTGCGAAAATTTTGACAACTATTTGTAATTTTATTTTGCGCAGTTTTTATAACACGCAACTAAATATTCCTGAATATATGATATAGATATAATCAAATATTGCAATTGTCTATCCTGCTTTATAATTCACAGTCATGAATTGTATATGAAAACACGCACGACTGCAAAACAACTTATTGTTCACTTCGATTTGACATACTCTAATCATTATACAATTCCAATGTGAAATTGACATGAAAACGATTTAATGTGAACTTTCTATTACGATTTTGTGTTATCTGGGTTAAGACTAAAGCTGTGTGTCATGGTTTCGGATTGCAACTATCGAGGCTTGAGAGCAACATTGACTCGAAGGTAGTTCGGTGGCCGGCCGTTTGGTACGATGACCGTATATGGGCGTTGAGAATTAACGCAAATTCTTCAACTACAGCTTAATCAACGTATAGTCACCAACAAATCATAAATTCGATGATACTAGGGACGAATTGAACCGCCCAGTTAGCTTCGAGGTACGATGCTGATCTATCAAGCCAGTTGTGTTAGAATCTCGGCTAGCCGGTTTTTGTTAGATAGAATCAGTAGGATCGTTGCACTGACCCCGTAATTTTCCTGTACTCTAACAGCCGGCTGCGAAGTCTGTCGAAAAAGAAGGATAATGTCTAGTGACAGTTAATGCTCAAGACTTTGCTTTGCTTTGCTAGGGACGAATTCTATGACAGGTTCGAAAGGATTTATGGGGTGCGCACAACTTGAAAATTCAAGACTCTAGCTCCCAGATCGATCCTGTTTCGGTCAATACTTTTTGGAAGTCACAATATACAGTCTTTTCTTAGCGACTTTGACCACTATCTCGTCGTAAGATCCACGCAAGGTTATCGAAATCGGCGAAGGCTCGCACTGAGCGGATGTTGCATTTCAACATCTAGCGGTTTACGGCATATGACGTTGCAGTGGATTACACCAGAAAGCTTGATCAACGAATCGCAGAACAGCATGACGACAGGGAATAAGACTTAAGTCTAAGTAGGCTGTGGAGGATCCGCCATGGCGCCAACAACTACGAGGGAAGTGATAGGCACGACGTGGGGAAGACAATCACCCTTATTCTGCGAGTCACGTGACTCAATACGACAATTGTCACTCGCCGCGACTCGCCAGGTGACAAAGCGAGTCACCTAGGTGACAATTGTCACCTCATTCGCGATGACTCCAAATTAGTTACGTCACTCGCCTCGCAGATAAGGGTGAGTGTAACAGCTTGTTTGATCTCGAATGCCAGAAAATGACAGATGAGAAGAACCAGGCCAAGAGTCGCTTGCTTACTGCGGATCACATCAGAACAGAGAAACATGTAAGCTTTCTGCGCATTACGCATCCAGTTGAACCAGTCCTGAACGTTGCCAACTCGCATAAACGCAAATTCTACAGAACGTTAATGCTCCCGGTAACCCTTAACGGACATGAATCATGGATACTGAAGGAAGATGATCAATGCTTGGGGCTTCTGAGTGTAAAATTCTGCAATTGGTGAAAACACTGTAGATCGCGTGTAAATAACAGTATGTGTCCCGCTTTGTGCTCTTGATGTCTGCACCGTGAAGTGCGTGAGGCCTGCCATTGCCGATTTACTACAGCGAGTGAAGTCTGACAATTGTACGGCGCAAAACAAATAAAAAATTTACGGCAAACTGAAAGATAATCGAATCGCCACTAGACATGTAACAAGTTTTAATTCAACCGATCAATCTGCGTATATTTTACACGAAAATTGATTTGATTCCAAAGTTGATCAACAATATTGCCGCGTGAACAAAATTTCCCTGATTGAATTTCGAAATTCCCTGATATTCCCTGATTTCCCTGATCCAAAAATGAATTCCCTGATATTCCCTGATTTTCCAGGTTTTTCCAGGAAATCGACACCCTGTTTTTAAAGTGTATTCGAACTTATTGAACACCCTGTAAAAGTATACTTTGTAAGGTAATCCTCAATCGGATCCAGGAGAAGATTGACGCTACTCTCCGGCAGCAACAAGCCGGATTCCGTGCTGACCGATCATGTGTAGACCATATTACAACGCTCCGCACTATATTGGAGCAGATCAACGAAATACAGGACTCGCTTCTGCTGGTGTTCGTTGACTTCGAAAAGGCGTCGACCGTCTCAACCATTAAAACATCTGGGACGAACTTAGGCGTAGAGTTCCAGGTAAGCTAGTCCATCTCATCGAGGCTCAGTTCGAGCGGTTCTCGTCCCAGATAACACAAAATCGTAATAGAAAGTTCACATTAAATCGTTTTGATGTCAAATTCAAGTTGGAATTGTATAATGATTAGAGTATGTCAAATCGAAGTGAACAATAAGTTGTTTTGCAGTCGTGCGTGTCTTCATATACAATTCATGACTGTGAATTATAAAGCAGTATAGACGATTGCAATATTTGATTATATCTCAATCATATATTCAGGAGTATTTAGTTGCGTGTTATAAAAACTACGCAAAATAGAATTACAAATAATTGTCAAAATTTTCGCACGTATATCGCCTCCACTTTGGTACATATATGTTCTTATACCTCAGTTACAATCGAGATATACAAACCAAATGGTTTACTGGCTAATTCCCGAAGGACAAGTGCTTGATAAGCTATTATACAACAAAAATGTTACTTGAGTAGCTAGTCATCTAAGAATTAAAAATATGCATAACAAATTGTTTACTTCAATAAATAGCACTTTTATTCTTTGCTGTATAAAGAATATTACAAGATATACTGTTTATTCTAATTCTGTTGTGTTTTCGTCGATTTATATGCTAATTTTATATCACTACAGGCAAATTCAAATTCATTTAAAATGCTACTCATTTAAAATTCTTGCATGTTCGATCGTTTCATTCCATCAAAATTTTCAGAATGCAATATGACCACTTGGAACTTGTGTTCTCTTATATGTTGGGCTGTAAGATGTTAGTTAATGCGATCTTCTTTAATGACTGTTGGAGTGATTTTGTTTAGCGGCCCATACACTACAATTTTTGTCTGTAAAGTTGCTTGGCAGTAAGCATATGCTTTTTTCTGCGGAGAACCTGCCAGGCTTCATGCAATGACGGTGTTCTAGCAAACCAGTCATCATACGTGTTCATATTCTATGCTATGACAGTCAGCTCCGAAGAAAACGCCAAACCTTTGTAGAAAGATATCACATATAATAATTTGTGAAAGGAAGCCTAAAGTGCAAATCAACTGTTTATGTAAGGACCGCGTATATAATCGTTTCGATGGATTATTGTGATTATCAGCCTCGCAATCTCATTGAACATAGGATTAGGTGTAAAATATGTACGGTATGTTATAGTGATAGGTGAACAACCAAACAACACTCTCGCTTTAGGTTGATATTTATCAAGCTTGTTTCATTAGAGATCGAAAACGAATACAGTCAATCTGTGCTGCTTTGTCCGAGACTAGTTAACAAAGAAGTCCCTAAGGTGGAATACAAAAATCAATGCAATATTGGTACAAATTAGATTTTTTTAGAATAATGACGTCTGCTATTCAGAGAGCACATAAAACATGCCCTACATTCATTTCTTTCCAGACATAGGTTAATAATTACTTTCTAAACCAAATACCCTTGAAATAAGAAAAGTCCAATTACTAGTTTCTTGCATCGATTCCGACACGTGTTCAGTTATCAAAGCAGTTCAAATCATTTCTGTGTAAAAAGCTGTTACTATAAAAACTTGCACTTCTCTTCCGGTTGGACGGGCCCGGATGGATCACATATCGGTTGTCCATTTACTCAACTGTCTGCGGCTTGGTCAGCCTCTTTGCACCTCGACTTGGCGGTCCCTTAGGCTTAGAAAACTGAGGACGCAAATTGAGTTTTCTCGGATGTAATTCCTCATACAAGAACTCCTCTGTTAGCTCCGTACCACTGTCAATTTCCAATTTCTTAGCTATTTCGATGCCGTGTTTCTCAATGGTGGCAGAAAATGGACCTTTGCAGCTTGAGTACATCATTCGTTCGCGAATAGAACAGCTATAGCCTGGCATAGAATAGATGAAAACCATACTATCTAGATGATTTTCCTCATGTAGATGTTTGAAGAGATACAGATGATAACGGGCATGATCTGTTGGGATTTGAGCTGGCAGCTTTAAGAGATCAATGTTAACCGCATTAACTAGGTGAATTTTTTCTTCTTCCAAATCAATTCGAAATTGTAGATAGTTATATAAACCTCTTCGCATATCGTGCAAAGCTTGAGCAGTTGGATCCGATATTGGACAATTAATTCCGCCGAGTGTCTGTTGCTTGGTGTCAATGGCAAATTCTGTCTTTACTTCACTTTTTCTTATTTCTGCCAATTCTTCTTCACGACTAGTCAGCGGAGCAGGAGAACTGAAATCAATTTTGTGTTTTTGATATCCATGTAGTGTCGTTTCATCTTTGCTAGTCGCGTTCAGCTCTTCCTTGATGTGCCCGGACCCAAACTCCAGCTTTAGCGTAGCTTTTGTGGAAGCATACAACATTTTCTGTCTCACTGTGGCAGCTTCCGGTACCCAACTCAGCAACAACCAGGCGTAGCCAGTTGGTATTTTGTAATCAAGTCTAAAACGTAAATACAATTAACACCGTGTATGACGGTCTTAACCTATAATAATTCACAGATAATATGTCAAACAAACAATACAAAACAGAACCGGCAGAACAGAAACAATAAAAAATAAAACATATTATTTCAATAGGAACATTCATTCATTAGTCAAATGAAGCATAAAATAATGGAGCCGAATCATTTATAGAAATCGCATTTCATTGCCAACAACCAATACTCTAATCTGAACCGGAAGTGGTTACACACACTTTGTAATCGTTGCCGCACTAGTAACGTGGTGGTCGGGCGGTACACCTAACGGTACACCTTCTAACTTTCCACCGATACTCACCGGTACAGAATATAACAGGGGATTTCATCTTCAATCAGTGGTTTTACGAGTGCATCGTAGTCTTTCTCCCAATCCTTTTTCACACCCTTGTGATCAACTAGAGTGAGTTCCTCTGTAAAAGTGAAAAGCATTACAACTAGGTTTAACCATTGACCCGTGACGATCGGTACACGAATGTTCAATGGAAACCTCGTACCGTTTCATTTTTCTAATACAGCAGAAAAAAATTTAATTCCATACGAAAACTGAGAATTCAAATTGCGAAAGCATTTCAGCTTTCAATATAAAAATAGATTTTTGCTTAAAGTCGAAATCGTCGAAATGCCAGCCAGTTCAGGTTGAGCAGGTACAGCAAAAATTGAACTTCCAATGTTATGCTTACCATTTTCAATAGAAACTTTTAAAACTCGCGTTTTTCCGTCCTTGCATTTTCCAAAAAATTTGAGCAGTTCTGCGTTTGCTGGAAAATGTAGATTGCACAATTAACTGGATGTCTACCTATATGTATATAACGATGTATATTGTAATTGTTGGGTAAATCAATTGCTGATCGAGGGTGATAAGTCACGATAGAAGGCGTAGTAACTTTTTGTTGGCCGGTGGAAGAATGGAAACGCAACGGAGAGGGAAATATATGCCGATGGAAAAAATTGAAAAAGAAAAATGATTCACTACCAACCTTTAATTCCGGTTTGGTGAGACATTTTTTCACACTATTTGGGCCAATGTAAATCCAATGGAACACTATACAGCTTGATTTTGACAAAAAATTTCTGAAATCGAGTATTTCCGCAGAAGTTTATTGCAAAATTTAACTAAAAGTTTCACTTTTTCTATAGCACCACTTAACCGACAGACAATTGACCGAAGATATTCAATGATTGGCGGACGAAAATTTTGTGCTGTGCTGATGCTGACGGTGATGGGAGAGTTCACTTTGGTTGACGGGTTTGGTGCAATGAATAATTTTACAGGTGTGGCAATTAAATATAATAAATATTCCATCAAGTATAGACTGGCAATTCTTCCTCGAGCCAATCGGGCCCATCAAGCTCGCTCCCATAAGGATTGCTAATAGACCAAATCAAGATGACGTCATCTGGCAGATACTGGCGCCCTTGTTTACAAACAGACCGTAGAATCCAAAAAAGTTTCAACTGTTTAAACAACAAGTTTGTTGTTTAAACCGAGTTTAAACAGCATTAGGACTAAATCTAAAAGCCATTATGCCTGTAAAATGTTAAAAAACACGCTACATTCGCTATAAACGGAAAGGAAAGTTTTCTAAAATGTAAACAAGGGCGCCAGTATCTGTCAATTGACGGTATGATGATTTGGTCTATTACAGAAACTATCTTGGAGACTATAGATTAGATTACAGAGGCGCCGAAACACTCAAAACCCGCTAAATTTTCAACGAAAGTGAAGGTAACTTTATTTAAAAAAATAGCGGATTTTGAGTGTCAAGCAATCGCTCGTGGTGCGCTGTGTTCGCACATTGATGCACTATACAGCGCACCACCTGCGACGTATAGTTGCGACACACAGAACAAGAATAAAACCGAATGTCGCTCGTCGATTATTACGGTTTTCAACGTGACGTCGTTAATTCCTGTTTCAAGCAGTTGAAAAGTTATAAATAATGTTACTTCGTCATGTTTAGTATTAGAGTGCATATCGGACACCTGCGCTATGTGAAAACCTTGGTGTTCTGTCAAATGCTTTCATTGTTGGACTTGGAGAGATTGTGAGCTGCGGCTGGAAGAAAGAACACGGAGCATTATCGAAGAAAAAAGCTGTCGCATCTTGCTCTAGTGAAAAATTGGTGCAAATTTCGTAGTTTTCCGTGCGCAAAGTGCTGTAGGCTGATGCAAGATGAGTGATTTCTTCAAGTCAGCGATAAATTACTTCAATGCCGGACCCACTGGCTGCGGACAGGAAAACGATTTCGTTGGACAGACAGTGGAAATCGCCAATGTCAAGCTGCGGATCAAACGTGTTATCGCTGAAGGTGGGTGGAAAAAAAGGATTGATGGAGTGAATCAGAGTGGACTATCCCGCAGAGTTTTCATTCATAAGTGTTGAGCATATAGTGTAGTATTTCTTCGCTCGATAAAAACCAGTACGAGATGTGATTCGGTTTGTGTAATATGATATAATGTTATTTGAAGAGGAAGTTCTTGAAAAGAAGTATGTAAATTGCAAATGAATACGTTTTCTGTTTTTGAAGAACTGACAAGGATAATGATTAACTCGAGTGTCTGATTTAAAAATATTTTCGCATGCATAAATTTGGAACCTCAGATTTTCAGTTCCGTTGATTTTAAATCTGAGCAGTACATTAAATGTACATAAACTTTATGTAAATTTTATTTGTTCATGTTGTTCATGTTTTACCAAAATTTTGACCTATGTTACATGTTACTGCCAAAACCTGGAAGATTCATGCATAGTCCCAAACAGTAGATTTGACATCTCTGTTTCTGACACATCAAATTTTCGACGCTGCGAAGAGAGAGAGAGTTTGTAGAGCTCGCTGTTAGGTATGTGGCATTTGTTTTTGTTTTTGCTTTGTTTATCGTGATACATTTCATTAGAATGGTTCAAGTCTGATTAGAAAGGGTAACATCCAACAAGTTTTCGGCGTGTTTTTGAACATCAATTTACATCCTACAACTAATGGTGATGACTACGCGTATTGCACGTTGCATCTTTCATTGGCCAAGAATCAAAAATCTCATATAGCCAATATACTCATTTCAGGTGGTTTCGCGTATGTCTACGTAGCGCAGGACTCTCAAACCGGCAACGAGTATGCTTTGAAGCGCTTGCTAGGAGCGGACAAAGAAGAATGTAACAATATTATACGAGAAATAAACACACTCAAGCAGGTGTCCGGACATCCAAATATTATCAAATTCATAGCGGCTACATTTATTGATCGTACTCAGAATGCCACCGCAAAACGTGCGGAATATCTGCTGGTGACAGAGCTGTGTAAGGGTGGTTCACTGTATGACTGTCTTGAGAAGGATCTAGCACCGGAAGCTGTTCTTCGGGTATTCTACCAGGCTTGCCGGGCGGTAGCTCATTTACATACGCAAGCAGTTCCAATCAATCATCGGGATATCAAGGTGAGTATCAATGACAATGACCAAAGCAATGGAGTACAGAGCAACTGTTTCGTAGATTGAAAATTTTCTTATCGGATGTGACGGGCAACTGAAGCTGTGCGATTTCGGATCAGCTTCAACAGATACCTATGCACCGGACGTGAGTTGGAATGCTCATCAAAGAGATATGCTGGAAGATCTGCTTGGTCGCTGTACAACTCCGATGTATCGAGCTCCGGAGCAGCTAGACACCTGGGCCAATTACCCCATCGGTATTAAGACAGACATCTGGGCTTTAGGATGCATATTATTTTGTCTATGCTACCGAAAGCATCCTTTCGAGGATTCAGCTAAGTTGCGTATCATTAACGCAAATTATAACATACCGAATGATTCTCGGTATGCGTGCTACAGTGAGATTATCAAAGGTTGCCTACAGGTCGACCCGCTCAAACGATTTGATATTTCAATGGTCTTGGATAGATTAGCTGCGATATCGGAAACGAAAGGATGGTCATTGAAAGCTCCGCTAGGACTGCACGGAAAACCGCTTAATACCCCTCCTAGTGGCTTGTCGCCTAATCCGAGCCCAATGCATCTTCCATCAGAAAGCGCTCCTGTATCGGGTAACCATGCTCCTCCGCAACGGCCTGCTCCTCCACGGCCGGCTCCGGTTGGAAACATCGGAGGGTCTCCTCAGGAGCGCAAAAATCCGCAGCGCCCTCCGGATCCCGTTCGCCCGCCCCCTCCAGTGATTGCACCGGCTGTTCATCACTATCCTCATCAACCTCCATCAGTTGGAGCTTACGTTGGTGCTGCTGGCAGTGGTGGAGGAGGTCTTCTTTCATCAATAAAAGGTGGAGCGGGAAGTTTTTTCAAAAACCTAAAAGATACATCGTCGAAGGTCATGCAAACCGTTCAACAGAGCATTGCTCGTACTGATTTGGATATTAGCTACATCACGCAAAGGATCCTAGTAATGCCTTGTCCCTCTGAAGGACTTGAATCGACCTACCGGACCAATCACATTGAAGATGTGAAAATATACCTAGAAAGTCGATATCTACCAACTAAAGTCAGTATCTATAATTTAGGTCCTCGCAACTGTCCCAGACTGCCTCCACCAGTGCGTACCGTAGAAGGAAGCTTCATCTATTCCGCGGTTCCGATCTCCTATAAAGCACCCACTCTAGTAGGCTTGTACTCGTTGGCCGAAGATATGTATGGCTTTTTAAATGCGGACCCTAAAACAGTGATTGTTGTCCAAAGTCCCGATTCAGGAAAAGCTCTAGCAGCGACCATAGTTTGTGCATTGCTTATATACAGCCAGTTGGTAACAGAGCCTGAAGATGCTATGCAAATTTTTGCTGTCAAGAGAACTCCACCTGGTATGAGAGCATCCGAATTGCGGTATCTCTATTACATGGGCGATCTAGTTCGATCGGTGCCGCATTTACCGCATTACAATCCTGTCACGTTGGTTTCAGTTACGGCCAGTCCCGTACCTAGAATGACGAAAGCTCGGGATGGATGTCGAGTGTATGTGGAAGTTGCATCAAGCGACCGAATAGTCTTCAGCACTTTACAAGACTATGACCGCATGCGTCTGTACAGCGCTGCGGAAGGTAAAATATCTATCGCTCTAAATGTCACAGTTTGTGGTGATGTCACTGTTACTTTATATCACGCTCGCAATGCACTTGGCGGCATGGGTCGACCACAAGGATTAAAAATCTGTCAATTCCAGTTAAATACCGGTTACATACCGGAAGAGGAAACATTGATTAACTTTAGCAAATCTGAGTTAGATGATGTTCCCGATTTGGAACACGTTCCTCATGGCTTCAATGTAGCGCTGTCGGTGTTTGTAGGAGACTCGGAACGTCCTCCGTCAAACCAACCTCCGTGGGCATCACCCAAAACAACCAGAGATCCCAAGATCCTATTCGCTTCCCAATTAGAGTACGAAGAAAATGTTGACAATTTCATTTCGAAACCTTCTTCCAACCCGACATCAGCACCACACCGGCCTCCACCGCGTCCGGCTCCACCATCACCACAACCTTCTAGAGCAAGCCAAGCACCCCAAAATACAACTGAACATCCGCCAGCTTCAGTTTCTAGTGATGCAGATTTTCTAAATTTGAGCAATCCTAGTCAAGAGCAACCCGAACCATCAGATCACGAAGAACAAAGTGCTAATTACGATCTTCTCGGTGGCTTTGCACCTCCGGTTACAGATAAAAGTGATTCAGATATTATCAACAAGCCTCCGAATGCTGGTCTGGACGATATTTTCGGAGACATTGATAATGATGGAAATGCTACTGGGCCAGTCCCATTACAATCTACCAAATCAAGCAGCGATCTAAACGGGCTTAATCTTAATTTCGAAAATTTTGGTGGCGTCGCTAAACCAGCGGCTCCAAATGAAACAGCTCCGAATGGAGTAATCAACAATCAATTCAACAATAGCTTTGGTTTTGATCCATTTGCTGGAATTAGTGCAAGCGCATTTCATAGTAGCCACCAAACACAGGTGCCGCAGCAGGCTCAAGCAGCAAACAAGGATCCATTTGCTGATATTGGTAATCTAGGTACTACTCTAGGAGCGACGGGTTGGGGAAAATCCGGTGCTCCACCAACCACGACTCCCAGTCCCCGCTCAACACAATTCTCCAGCCCGACCCATCAATATAGCGGAGCTAGCACTGCGAATCCTTCACCGAGAGCGCCGTCGACTCCGATCCATCAAATGCGAAGCCCCAGCGATGCACAACGCCCAGACTACAGTCGGTCGCACTTCGAACCGTCGAAACAATCGGCTACCGGCGGTAACGGAACAAACGGACAACCGAAGGAAAAATCCGGCGATATCTTCGGTGATATCCTTGGTTCACAGGGCTATTCTTTCGGAAGTGGAAAAAATCAGGGCCCGCGCACGATCAACGATATGCGGAAGGAAGAACTGGTCAAAGAAATGGATCCGGAGCGGGTGAAACTAATGGAATGGGTAAGTTACAGCTACTGTTCACTTTTGAGCATGTTAGGGGTTTTAATATAGGCACCGGTTTGTTCGTTTTGTCTTTCAGACTGAAGGAAAAAAGAATAATATTCGAGCGTTGCTCTGCACGGTACACACTGTTCTGTGGCCAGGGGCTAAATGGACCAAGTGTGAGATGCATCAATTGGTTAGCGCCGCCGATGTGAAGAAAACCTACCGCAAGGCTTGCTTAGCGGTACACCCAGATAAGGTAAATAATCGTTGAATTTTTAATAGTATGTGCTTTGTAATTGGTGTGGGCGGGGTTGTGTTTGATAGAATCGAAACTCTAGTGTGGTGTATTATTATTATGTTTATTTATCAGCATTGCTTACTAAAACTAGTAAGTTCGAATAAGATCCTTCCAATAGATAATCTTGTTCACGTTGAGGATTAGGAGTAAATTGTTCAATTTGTACCTACCGACAAACAGCAAATCCGTCGGAAAGGAGGGCATCTTCTACTACGTCATTAGAAGGCACAGGAGTCGTTCTACGACCAATTACAACGATCCGATGCTGATTATTTTGCCGCGGTCCAGGAAATGGCTGTAGAACTTAATTTTCACGTTTAAATATTCGCGAACTTGCCTGGATGCACACAAAGACATTTGCTGCTAGATCGATGTTGTTTTTATTGACAGCCGGCACCTTTCGGTTGTCATCGATATGAACATCGACTCTAGCCACTATCTCATCAGTTGTAAAATCCGCATTTCGAACATTATAAAATCACGCACACCCAGCGGTTGGAAGCTTATGGTGTAGCAGTAGATAACGTCAGAAAGCTGGATAAACCGATCAATAGATCGTAGAACGAACAGCAGGAAGAATGAGTAGATTTGAATGTGAAATACTTACAGGTTGGCCAGACCTGCCGAAAATAAAGTCCATCGTCGGAAGAAGTACGAGTGATGACAGACCGATAATCGTAAATCGCTAGAGTTTTACTGTTTCTCATGATCTGTACGGATCGCGATCTGTGCGTGTGACGATAGCTCCCAGGTTTGATCAAAATAGCTGATATTCCATGCCTGGTCTCTACATCATGATCACTGCTTGCAAGCATCCGAATCTGGCTGCATCTATGATAAAGACGAATTTTACTCATAGGTCAAACCAAAATATGAGCAGTGGAAAAGAAAAAGAGAAATTCGTACTCAAAGTTAAAAAACTGATGCTACTAAAATTATTCTATTTTTCATTCAATTTGATTTATTTATTTATTATTTAGTTTCGCTGTTATTATTTTGTTCTTTGGTTGCGAAGTGTGTCAAACAAAAAATCAGAAAGTCAAATTCCGTCAAAATGTAGCTTCCAAATTTTGCCTTTTCACCATCTTTCAAGGTATTCTTACTAGTGCTTACAACATGGTTTGCGCGCCCTATCCGTCCAGTCACCTTTTCAATATGGGGTTCGACGTGGACGTAGAGCTGCGTAAGTTTATGATTTATCCTTCGCCTCCATACTCCATTCTTCTGTATACCGAATTTGTGCACTCATTCTTGGGAAAGCACATTATAGGTGCCATTGAGAATGGTGATCGCACGATAGCTCTTAAAGTCCAGCTTGTCGTCTTTCTTGTAGATCAGGCGAAAAGCTCCATCTTGCCACACCTCCGTCCGACAGTTTTTCAGTGTCCTAAATTTTGACCACATTCAATATTCGCATGAGTGCCTCCTTCCACGTCAGCAGAGAACTTTAGTTCCGTCGCTCGTGTCCCGATTGGTTGCTGAATGAAAAAGCTGAGAACCCATGTGGAGTATATTTTATACCTACAGATACGTAAGGCGCCGCCGATACGCATTATCTAGCTGTTTTCCAGTTAATACCAGCTGACTGATGGTGTCCTTAGTTTCATCTATCTTAGGGGCTGGCATCTCTTCCGTGTTGAATCTCCGGTAGAAGTTTCATATGTAGCAGCTCTTTCAATACAGCATCTTCCTCCTCTATTAGGTAGGGGTTTTCCTTCGGATGATTTGGGTTCGAAGGAACTTCTTCTGCTTCTGTCTTGTCACGGATTTTAATCGTTTTAACTACTAATTGGAATTAGATATCCTGAACGAAGAAATATTCACTTCACTCCTATCGTTTAGTATTCAATAACGACTGCGACATGCTCGAATTCAAAGAGATTTTTATCGAAATTTAGAGGAGTTGGTAAGCGAGTATTGCTCTTAGTATTCTTTTCTCTTGTAGTCAATAAGTGCACTCGTGCTAGTAGATTGGTAATATCGAGACAATTGGTTTTAATATTCTCTTATCATTTCAGCACACGGGAACTGAGAACGAAAGTATGGCGAAGCTGATTTTTATGGAACTGAACAACGCTTGGAGTGAGTTCGAAAACGACGCCACGCAGCAGAATTTATTCGCCAACTAAGTGATACTCTATTGAAGGCGTGTACTATACTGTTAATTCTAGAAGCCTTAGTGTGCTCTAACTACTGGCGCCTTATCACACACAAGACACAAGTCATCACCGCGGCGTCAAATTCATTAGATCCAAACTGACAACAGTAAGTACCGAAACAGATTGTGACTTGCCAGCAAAATATTTAAGAACTTTCAAAATTCTTATACTGTTATCGCATCTAAATAGTAGATAATCTTTTAACCAGTTGTACGAATCCATCGTATAAGACGATTCTTGGTGAATGTACTTCACGTAAGCTGCGGCAATAGTAGAAGAAAATCGTGTTAAGAGACGTTGCTTAGAAATAAAGATCTTGATTAGTGAAAAATTCTGCAAAATCTTATGTTCTCTTGCATGATATTTCATGCCAGTATGCAATATTCAAATTAAATTACAGAAAATTATTTGAAAACGGTATCATCCGGTACTAACTGTTTTTAAACTTTATTTTTATTTGACCATTACTTCCAAATTTATCGACTTTTTATTTGATTTCTTATTGTTGTTGCCTCCCCAACACTAAATAAATTTATTAGACGTTTTGGTTCAGTTGATCTACATTAGAAATTAAATGCCCAATCAACATAATTGCATCCGTCAGTCTCGGAACAAAATAAAAATATAAAAAGTATACTTTTATTTGAAAATTTCCTATTCTATTCTAATCAATGCTATAATAATGTTGAGATTATACAAAGTATGAACTAACAACAATACCCCAAACAAATAATAATAAATAAATGAAAAAGTTAATCTGTATCTCTTGATGTTTTGCAATAATAATACAATTAAAGCAGCGACTTCAGAATATTTCGTCGGAAACCGAGTGACACTTGATCGCAAAAAAGTTCATCAAATGAAACCTTTCGTATTATTAACATATTTATTTCATATACTATATTCCTTTAGCCCTAAAATTATCTTGAACAATTGTCATTCGACTTGAGGTGTTCTATCCTGGGTCTGGCGCGAAGTCTGAACTAACCGCTTCTATGGCTTTCAATAAACTTGCATACATCCGATAATAACGATTCAAACTAATGAGTTTCGTGAATCCAAGAATTAGCCAGTGTAAAAATGCAAATTATTACATTAATATACCGTTGTTGATTGTAAATGTAACAAATTAAGAAATAGCGTAGCAAATGTAAACAAGCAAATTAATTATTTAGCACTCGGTTGAAGAAATTAAACACGAAAAGCAAAGCGATATGAACTGTGATTGAATATAAACTTGAATTTGAATTGGCGCAACGTTCTGTAAAGTTCGAGTGGTGTGTAGATGACGTTTAAATGAAACGAATTTATTTCTTATTGCGGTTAACTGATTGTGCAGTAAGCAATTGCTTTTCAATATGTGATTATAAACCTTACATTCAAGCAAAACACAGACTTATTTTTCACGTGTACATTTTTTGTCCTACAATTGAATATGTTAGGCGTAGCTGCAGGGGCTTAATAACATACGCGACTGCAATAGTATATTTTTTTGTCGATTGATTAACTTAATTGCGTCTAGGTGAGCATTCCTCAGCATTCAGTTGAGCGTTACAAGCGAAACCCATGGAAGTCAAGCCCTCCGTCCGCACAGATGCGAGCATTAATTTCCGTGGGTTCTAGATTTAGCGTTAAACATGCGTTTATATTTTAGTTCTGTTTACGTTCACAATAATAATCATTTGCCGACGGTGAAGTATGAAATGAGAAGCGAGAATAGTGTTAACATTTATTCAATGTTTAATTCCTTTGTGATGATTTTGATTCGAATGTGGATATGTTTAACTAGAGATGCCGTATTTATTAAGGATAATAGTTAATATATTGCTACTATTGATGAACCGTACAGTTTAAGCCTGACATGTGGTTTAACACGAACATTTCCGAACGCCATTAATATTTTTCTTATTATTGATTTTGGTGTTCCGATATAGTTTTACACAGCACAATTGAGGGGTGCGAGCACAGGGGCCATCCAGATGCCACGTGGACAGAAGAATATCAATGTTTGCCTGGCATTTTGCCAGTATCTTTAAAAACGGATTTATTCCTGCACTGCAAATCGACCAGGCTCTTTTGAATGTTGGAAATGTTATTTTACGGAAATAGACATTAAAAATGCGATCTACAAACCAAAATCATCTTGGCAACCTGGACCGTATGGCATTCCACCGATTATTTTTAAGAAATGCGATGCTTAAAAATCTGAATACAGAGTTTCCACGCGCCATTTATTCTTTGACTCCAAAGCCGCATATGACACCATCGACCGGAAAATCATAGACGAGAACAGCTTCACTAGGAAACTCATCAAACTGATTCAATTTACGATAGACGGTACACAATGCTGTGTTCGGATTTCGGGTGCATTGCCAAGCTCATTTGAATTACATAGAGATCTTCGTGAAAGTGATGGTCTCTCATGCCTGCTGTTCAACATAGCGCTCCAAGGTATTATGAACCGATAGTGGATAGCAACACGCGGGCACGGTCTTCAACAAATCTAGTCAATTCGTCTGCTTGACCGATGACATGGATATTGTCGGCAGAGCATCTGTGGCTGTGGCTGAACAGTCCCAGCCCCACCAGCACCAGCCTAAAGCGCGAAGTAGTAAAGATTGGGTTAAAGGTAAATATGTCTAAAACAAAGTACATGCTGGCCAGCGGATGTTAAGCCGACCGACGCTGCTTGGGGAGTAATTCAATGATCGACGGCGATGAGTTTGAGGTAATCGATGAATTGGTCTACCTTCGCTCACTGGTAACGGCGGACAATGATATCAGCCGTGAGATTCGGAGGCGTATTATCAGCGGAAGTCGTGCTTGCTATGGCCTTCACAAGTAATTGCTGTCGAGCAGACTAAGCTCCCGTATAAAGTGTACCCTGTACAATACGCTAATTAGTTACACGTTAATACGTTGTTCTCTACGGGCATGAAACATGGACAATGCTCGAGGAGGACCTGTGAGTGCTCGGAGTGTTTGAAAGAGAATTGCCTAAAACGATCTTCGGTGGCGTACAGGAGAACGGAGTATAGAGACGGAGGATGAACCATGCTCTCGCACAGCTCTATGGCGAACCCAGTATCCAAAAGATGACTAATACTGGGCATGTTGCAAGAGTGCCGGAAAACTTTCTTTGCAAAGATGGTGTTTGCCTCAAATTCGATAGGAGAGAGGTAGCCCACAAATGAGTTAACTTGAGAAACCTTATTCAACAGGCTTTGTATTTGGATGGTAAGCCACTTAAGTAAGTAAGTATCAAAATAAGTGGAAAGTCTGTAGAACCAAAACCTGAAATAAAAATGGTGATTTTTTTCATTTTTGGTCGTACCTTTAAAAGCTTGCATATTTGACCATTGGTAGTGCAGGTATTCACCTCATCATTTTGATTCCACCACCTTTTTACATGGCACTCTCGTACTCAGGTGAATAAATTTATCGGCTACTCCAAAAGTATCTCCATCGCTTACCGCAGCACCAACACATCGATAGGTTACCACGTTCTTTATCGTTCGTCACGTGCTTCGTTTTGGAAGTCTGATTTTTTTCAACGTTTGACCAACTCCGAATGATTGGTAATTATAGTGCCTTACCCTTTGTCGCTATATATAACGGAACTGACACCGCTGGCGTGCTCAGGTTGGGATACATGCGACCTGATCGGGAATCGTACCCAATGCCACTCAGTGTGAGAACTACTCAACCGACAACGCTAACAAATCTCCTCAATATCCTCCCTGCTTTGACGCGTCAGAGCTATACCCAGTATGAGAACTCTAACGCGGTTCGTCCGTTACTTCGGCGTTCCGATACGTATCGAGTGTCAAGGGTAGAATCAAGGGTGAACAACTAAGTACTTCACTAAGGGTTAAAATTTTATTAGCCATAGCCCGAGCATGATGTACCTGCAATATTTATTTTTGTCTTTGGTGATAATTTTTCATGGAAACTAATGATCTGGCTAGCGATTTGCACCTGTGCACAATATACCCAGGTTTTTATCCCGAGCAAGACCTCTTGCCTCGATGATGTACAAAATGTATGCCTGGAATAACATATTCGTTCATCAAGGCATACAAAAAATCGTTTGAAAAATGGTTTTCGCCAATCGGAGCAAGAGCAAATCGATTTCTCTTCTATGTTTTATTTAGGTTGTTCATTAAGATTATCTTTGTAGCACAGAAGAAACCTGTACCTCACACAAAGAAGTTCGGTTATTCGTGATATTGTCAGAAAATATGAATAATTCTGTTATACAAATTCATTTTAATAAATATCAATAAATAAATAAATAAATATTTCATAACAAAATATCGCTGTCGAAACAATTGAGTACGGCTATGAAAGAATGTAGTATGGAATTGTGGCCTCCGGTAAGCTCATGGTCATGGTCGAAAAGGTCTCCAGTCTGTCGGTATGTAAAGTTCGGTATGTAATGTTCAGTTTTCGTTTTCGTTTGTTCTGTCAGTGAGGCAGGCAGTCGAATAGTTAGTCTAGCCGTCAGTCACCCAGTCAGAATTAAAATCAATCCTCCGCACTAATTGGTTTCGGCAGCTCACTGAGGGAGTACACGTCGCTCTTAAGCAGTGGAACTTCCGGCAGCGGATTTCGCTTCTTCGACTTGGCCACATTGAACATCACCCAGTTATCCGGTCTGTGAATAGAGGAAAATAGAAAGAACCAAACTTGAGTTGATGGGAATTCTTCGATTCAAGTGATGGAATGACTCACCTTTCAATGCTAGTTAACAGTACGAAGGGAACCAGTGCGATTCCTTGCTGTCTTCGGTCATGGTTTGATCCGTGGTTAACAACGGTCGGTCGTTTCGAGTTTGTCGGTCTGCGTCTTCGGGGTGCGTTACTGGTCGGTCGTCGGTCGACCTTCAGTCTGTCAGAAGTTACATCCTGTTTCAGGTGTGTCGCATGTTCGACAGTGCTGTCAGTTTCGTCCGGAATTGCTTGTATGGTGTCCTTAGCGGGCGATCGGCCATGCACATCACCGAACAGTGCTAAACTCATTGCGTCGATAGGGTCCGCTATGTCCGAGAACGGAAGCTCTCCGTAATTCGTCTCGTCCGTTGGATCGGTGCTGTCGTGGTCGGTGTAGTAATCGAAACTGTCGTCGGAAGTTGTGGTCAAAGTTTTGTCTGGTGAACGTTCTGGTTTCGTAAGAAGTTCGTGCGGTCGAGTTCTAGTCCCAAGAAAGTTTTTGTCGTATGTGTTCACTGTCGGTTGTGCGTTATTGTAGATTGTTTCAGTTTGGTTTTGTCCTGTTGAAAGCGGGATGTCTTGTCCTGTTTGGTCCTCGTTTAATTTGTCTTGCGGGTAGTTTGTTTTGTCAGTATAGACCGTTGTCTCAATTTTATCGTACACACTGTCAGTTAAGTAATTTGTATTGTCATTCAAGTCTATCGTGCCTGTCGTGGTCTCGTTGAAGTTGTCTAGTTTCGTCAGAAGTTTTTCATCGTTTACGTTGGCAGTTGATTGTAGTCTTTCGTATTCATGTTCCTCTGTACATGGTCCATGTGAGTCAACGTTGATTTGACACAGCACTTTGGTAGTCGATTTTGTCTTATCTGTGTAGTGGTCTATTCCAAGTTCTGTTCGATCAACTTTGTCAGTCAACAGAATTCCCGTATTTAAGTCATCTTGCGTTTTATTCGTCGTTTGCGGAGCTTTGTCGGTAGGGTCAGCAGGATTGTTTCTGTCTGGTACGTTGGTTGTTTTGTCCTGGTAAATGTACGGTCGTACGAATTGGTCCAGGTCGTCTTCCAGTTCTAGTGATTGGGTGTAATTAGTAGCGTATCGTAACGAGTCTGTCTGTGTCCAAAGTTTGGCGTGTTTTGGTATTTCATAGGTCATCATGGTCGTTGGATCACGCACGTTAAATAGACTGTAATTGCGATAGGTCTCAATGTCACTCGTCTTTTTGATGGGTTCGTATTTGTTTTGTTCTGGTCGAAGGTATCCGTCATGTTCGTGAACGTTTAAGGTGTCGTAGTCATAGTCGTGTTTTAGCGTAGATATAAGTCCAGAAGGAAACCCGTCTTGACTGGTTCTTAGTTCTTTTTGCGGTTTCAGGTAAGTCGCTTGTCTTTGGAAAAATGTAGGCGAAGGTACAGATTGCTGAGCAATAGGTTGAGACGAGAAATGCGGTCTAGGGTCTACGGAAAAGACAGATTGAGAGACAGCGGAAGGGGAAGGATTCTTTGAGTTCTGAAGAAATACGTTAGAGTTGAGAGCAGATGCAGAAGCTGATAGAAAAATAGGCTTGTCGTTTGGTCTGTTATCGTTTATTACTACAAGTCCAGGTCTTTGGAACACCGTTTTCGGAGTTGTTTTGCGTTGCTGTTGATGTCGTGTCGTTTTCTGTTTGGTATTTGTATCGTAATAGTAGTTAACGCTGATAATCTTGTTGGAAAGTCCTCGTTTCGGGGTCGTCTGTCGTGTGGGTCTACGTTTTGTGTCTAGTCCGTACGGATTGTATGTCGTTAATGGTGGGTAGCAATTGTAGCCACAATAAGGTGGTTGGGGTGGCTCTTCAGTAGGTTTGTAATAGTAAGGATTCGGTGGCGGTGGTGGTGGTTCAGTGTCAGGTCCGTCATATCCATATCCGGGATTCACAAACACGGGTGGGTCAGCGTCCGAGTTATAGTCATAGTTGTCATAGTCCGAGGGTGGTGCCGGAGCAGGTGCCGGATAGTAGCCACGTCGAAGAGCGATGTCCTTCGGAAGTAGGGTTGCGTTATCGTCTTCTGTGAATAACTTTGACAGGTTGATGTAAGTAAGGTCGCGTTTCGTTATTGTATGATTGTTTTCGTTGTTGCTGTCCGTTATGTTTAGTTTTGAATCTCGTTTTAAATCTAGTTTAGTGATAATACCGTTTGTCGGTGCTGTCGGTCGTCGTTTCGGTGTAGTTTTTCGAGTCGGTTTTCGCTGCGGAAGCTGAGTCGTACTGCTTAGGTCCAATTTGTCATCGATATTAGGAGCAGCCAGCAGTGTCGGCTCCTTGTTCGTACTAGGTCTGGTTACGTGGGAAATACTGGCTGATGTCGGCGTGCCAATGTCTAGTTTGTTGTTGATAGAGGTTGTCAAGGAATTTAGAACAATGTGTCCGTTAGAGGGTATCTGCAGACCAACGTTTCCGTTCGGTATGAAGTCCACATTACTCACAATATTTGCTTTTTTCGTAGGCTGTCTAGTTGTCGAGGTAGTTGTAGCAAGAGATTGTACTGCATCAAGGTCGATCAGGTTTTCGCTCTGTCCAGTGTTCGTTGCGTCATTTGGTCTAGTGAACGGGTCTCGTTCGGTCCATGGTTCCAGGTCGATAGGTGCCATCAGTTTTGAGTCACATGGTAGTCTCTCGTTTTGTATTATATCAGCTGGAAGGAAAGCATGTGGCTGCAGGGTTCCCCCTCCAAGTGCTCTGCACAAAACCTGCGAGAAAGCTACCTGTCGAATCGCGTCCAGCTGCGCTGGCGTAAATGACGATTCAAAACCTGGGTTTTCGTACCAAAATCGATCTCCCTTGCGCAGATTGCTAAATTGCTGAGCAATAATACAGGAAAATGTTGGTCCTACGATACCTCCTACAACCGGTCGTTCGGCAAGACCTCCTACGAACAGATCAATGTCATCCAAGTTGCGGTACGCTTTACGTAAACGATGTGCCGAAGCTGGACCCATGACTCGCTCCAGATCGTTCCATTCTCTGATGGGCGTAAGTCCGCATGGTACTCTCCAATTTATATACGGCTGAATACCGTGATCTCTACCGCGTTGTATGTTGATTGCCGCCAGGTCTAAGCCGAAAGGGAAACCTGCAATAAATTGCACATGCTAATTCGCGCTTACGCAATAAACCAGGCATCCAACTTACTTCTGGTTTGAAACAAATGATTTGTCAATTCCGCTGTTATAAACTCGTCGCGCTTTAGGGCTCGTTGGTTGACCATACCTCGCACCAGTCTGTGCAATGATCCAGGACCACCGAGGTCACCTTCTGCGGATTCTTCGTGCAAGGTCACATTGTTCGGTATAAAACGATGGAATCGGTCCGCTCTCATATAGGATCCCTGTATCAAGGAATGACCGAAACGAAAAGCTGCGGCCGCAAACTCATTTGTCACGGTGGGGTTAATGTTTGGGTCATATCCTGTGTAGAAGCCACTGGTCTCCAGTTCTAAGTCGAACAATCGACATACTTGTTTTCCTAAGATGATCGGTAAAAACTCGCGAAAAGTGATGTGCTGAAACATAGCTCCAACTATTCGCCGTGTCTCTTGATACACCTTCTCATCGCTCCAATGCGGATTGATGTCGGAAAGCTGAGTAGCTATTTGGTTGTGTTCATTGACCCAAACCATGTGGAGCATGAGCAGTCCGGGTTGTTCGCCACTCCGGGCATCGCCAGGCCGAATGCATTGGTTGGCTAATGCAGCACGGAAGCATACGTCTTCGCTCGGTGGCCCCCGTCCAAACAAAAGCAACCCGGATCGAAAGATTCGCGCATTGTCCGATGTGCGAGGGTTGCTCGAGTAAATCGGAGATGCATCGATGTACGTTGTTACCTGGTTGGTTTGTTCGCGCCACGAAAGCAGACAGTCACGTCGCTGGGCTGGTGCCGAACGCAGAAACTCCAAACACCGCACACCAAGCGGTGACAGCCACGGGTCATCCAATGGAACCTTGATGGGCAAACAGGACGGATGCAATGCGTCATCATTTTTCCCCCCACAGCAGCGCGGCGTTGAACCGTTCAAACTGCGAGGCTGCGCCGTTGCGGTCAGATCGTGATCCAACAGCTGTCCCCACAGGGCAAGCATCATCGTTACGGGGGCTTCCTCCTGGCGGGTTCCGTGCACCACCAGACTGACGAAACGTGCCGAAGGTAGCGGTGAGCCGTTTGACGAACGCCTGTGATTGGATCCAATAGAAAACTGTGATTAGTGAGCTTGCTACGCTGAGTTTATAATTACACATCGAAAGATGACATTAGAGGAGTACGAAATTACAAAATTTCTTCCGATTTGCTTTGTTCTGAATCAATTGGTATTCATCCGTTGAGCGCAACAATAAAATATATTTGTGAGAGAATCGAAGAGTATCTCTTATTTTCACATTATTTTTTTTCGCATGTTGCTCGAGGAACAAAATTGGTCCTATGACAGAGCCTTGTAGAACTTTGCCACTGTTGAATGCAGCCCGATTGAATGTAACTTAAACAGATTTGAAACATGATCGGAAAGCCCAAACCTTGACTTGGTGTTCATGTACCAAAAGTTACAAGATTTTTCCACTATTACTTTTACAATGCATTTACCTGGTTACGCGTTTCGCTTTTTATGCTAGGATCAAACCAAATGCTGTGCTTTTTATGATCCGAAATAGTATGGATTGGCACGAACATATTATGAAGATTGGTAAGAACTTTCTTGAAATATGTGAAATAAGAATTTGTGTTATTGATTTGATAGAAAATACTCGAGCTATTTTAGTTTAAAAATTCTACAAATGAAACAAATTTAAGGCGCTCAATTGGAAAAAAAAGTTATTAATAAATCGCGTTTCTTTGGCCGTCAAACTAAGTTTTTTGTTTTCAAAGTCGCAATATATTTAAAATGCGTGTATTTTATGAGGCATTTCGGAAAAGGATGAAGGGTGGAATCCAAAACACTACGCATAGTTTACTCAAAACTACAAAAACTTTGCGTTTGACTCAGTAGCATGCCTTCTAATATAACTTCTAACTGTAGTTTTTAAGATAAAACTTGCGACTGAATTGACATGATCTACCCGCAGCAAAATTCCGAATGCTGAGTTTGAATTTGATCGCTGCTACTAATCGTAGTTACAGAATCTTCTGCTAATTTCCACTGAACAAGAATCAGCAAACAGAGCTGTGTCATGTGTCGGTTTCGGTTTTCTAAATACGATTTTCACTGTAATGAAGGCGGAGCCACGGAAGTACAGTGTAATGAAAGAAATGAAGAGAACTGGCGCTACTTCTGCCACGTGCAGTTAAATCGCGTTCACTTAGGAGCAGAATAAATTTGAAAAAAGTCAGTTTTAGCACAGATAAACAAACAAGGATGGTGAGGCCAGTGCCCCGGTGAGCACAATTGCAAAAATTAATGCTAAAGTTTTCACACCGTATTTCGCAGGTCTTAGCAAGCTCTTTATTCTCTGTACGATCAAAAAATTCCACGCTGATTCTCTCTTGGTTCGGTTTTACGGAAGCCATCTAGACAAACAAATTTGCGCACAGAACAAACAACAGCCTGTTAGAGACATTTTTCTGTATGGATATTATAACTGCGATTAACATTTGGATCTATTGTGATAGCTTTTGTTAGAAATTATGTTGTTGGAACTACTCACTATATTTTTCAAGTCGGTGTTGGGGGAAATAAAACCACGTTCATTCAAGAAAGATCAAATGGGTATTGTTTGTCGTATTTTAATAAAAAAAACTTACTATATTGCACTCAAACACATTTCTAAAACACTACTTAATTTCTAAAACACTACTGGCAAACAATAGCACTAAATGTTTTTAGCAGTAGCAGCAGTTTTCTTTTTCAACAATCAGTGATTGGTATCAGAAATTAAATATCCTGCATTTAAAATTGCAGGTTATAAATTCGTAAAAAAGCAAATCGAAAACTTTCAATTTCCTTTTTCAATTTTTTTGATTTTTACTTGTTGAACAAATTTTTCGTTAATTTAGAATCGAAATGCTGGCATTTTTTTAAACCAAATTTTGCTTCTAGAATTTTTGAAAACATTTAACGTCGTAAATAATCTACTTTCTAACCAGCTTTCAAGACCTAAAAAATTAGCAATTTCGTACTAAACTGACTCTACTAATTGACGGAAAGGAAAAAAATCGGCCGCTTACCTTATCACATCAACGCCATCCGCGTACTCCGGCGCAAGGAACCGATGGAATGGCATCTGGGCCGATCCCCAGCGGGGTTTCTTCCGATTGTTGCACGTTCCGTCATGGGTCCGATAGCGTCGACTGGCCGGGACGCACGGTGGTGACTCCCTCGATGGGCACATCCCTTCCAGGGGGGTCCGCTTGAGTGAAATTTTCGGCGGAAGCTGGCGTCCCACGGCCACGTACTCGACGTTGGTGCTGCATTGTGATCGAAAAAGATCGCTTAGTTTCCCTTTTCAACACGAGATTAGGTAATGTCCGCAGTGAAGCCACTTTCGAATCGCTTCAAACGATCATTCAAATGCACTTTCATTCTGTCTTGCTGCTGGCAAACGAATTTCACTTTCTTCTGAGGTCGGCGAGTGAAAGTTCACCGCGACAGCTTTACTTTACTAGATTGATCACTGAATTCTTTGTTTATTTATTGTTTTGAGCTCAAGGTGCTCGTGACATGAAAGCAGAAATAAAACTGACTGTGCTGATCGTCTGGCGCATTGTATTTATAAAGTCACGCGCAACACCACGCGGACGCGAGGCATCGGCAAGTCGGTCAACACGAAACACACCCCGCGCAGTGGTGCATCACCTAGCACAACCCAAAAGCGCCACAAGCTCCACCACCACTACCACCATTGCTATTGGTTCATTCAATGCAGAAGAGGCAACTTGCAGCTCTCGAAGCTGCAGCATAAGCTTCAAAATACGGATGAATGGATAGCGTAACAAGAAATTTTTTTTGAATTTTCTGTGTGAACATATAAAAAAAAATTTTTTTTCTTTGATAAACTATTGAATTTACTACTTGAAAACAACATATCGCTATAATTATATCAAAGGTCTTCGTAAATGCGTCAACCCCAAGCAAATAATAATAAAATGACGAATCGATTCGCACATATCCCACTGTGCCGTCATTGGTGTTACGCGGCAGTGTTCAGAAGAGAAGCCCTCCCGGATCCAACTTCGGTTGTACTACGGAGGGGTGGCGTCGGTCGACGGAACTCTTGCCCGTGCTCGCTGTCATCCATCTTCGAGCCGTCGCCGCTATCCGCGAGTGATGCATCACCCCTCCCGCTGCGCCTCAGTAGTTCCGACCGTAGTACCCTTGCCACTAGATCACGGACGTCTGATATTAGATCGAGAGTAGCGGTTTCCGCCGGTTGGTTCGATAATTTAGGTATCAACAGCCAGAGACAGCAGCAAACAAAGTTCGATCGCAATTAGCGGGTTTTTTGCCGCTACCCTGCCTGGCGAAAGGCCTCCGAGGCAGTTTTCACTCGGATGACGGATATCGGTTGGTTAGTGGTAAAGTGTCTAATTTTTTTCCTGTCTGTGGCGTGATACAAATGCAGTTGCGATTACGTGAAAAACATGAATTATTGTGCTTTTGATCTTAAGTAATTTTGAAGTAAATTTTCGAGTTTACATGCTGTTGTTATATAGAAGCGGCAAGCGGGTTATTAGAAAGATGCAGTGCGACTTAAAATCTCAAGAATCTCACTCAAACTTCTGCAGTATAAAATAGACACGAACAAAATTCGCAATATTTTTTTGTAAATTCACTAAATCTAGGAACAAATCTTTAGTTTTCGTTTTTCCTCTTGAGAGATTAAAAGGTTTTCAACAAACATCATTTTGTTGACTTTTCGAAACCGTATTTTCATTTCTCTATAAAATACTCGACAGTGTTTTCAGTCTTTCGATAGTGAAACGTGAAATATTTCTAGAGGGTGACCGGACGAGAGCCATAAATACGATAGCCATACGTGCGAATTCCATACAGACGAATGCCATAATGTATGTTTGTAATTTTGTATTTTTTTAGAAATTTGTATTTTTTTAGAAAATCCAAAAATCTCCACATGCTAAATTTGAGTCCTTTTGCTTGATTAGTTCTCGAGTTATGAGGAAATTTGTATTTCGTTTGTATAGGAGCCCCCCCCTCTTAAAGTGGGTAGGGGTCGTAATTCACCATAGAAAATATTCTTGCCTTCGAAAACTTTCACATGCCAAATTTTGTTCCATTTGCTTGATTAGTTCTCGAGTTATGAGGAAATTTGTATTTCATCTGTATAGGAGCCTCCCCTCCTAAACTGGGGAGGGGTCCCAATCAGAGACCGAAACGGTTACATTTTTTCTTTACATTTACCAGCATGCAATGCCATGTCAGACTCTAATCAATACCATCGCTCTGTACTGTTTCTGTATCGACAGTGCCTATCTCTTGCACGTGTCGAGACTAGCCCGAATACGTACATGATAATAAGCAAACATTTTCGTATGTCAGCCGACCATTCATACAAAATGTCATATAGAAATGACATGCATTAGTCGCATTTTGCTTACAGTTGTAGTTGGAACAGTATGGAGCAGTGATAGAGAATAAGGTGTGTTGGGGACCTTCTTATTTAAAACCGTGTTGTTTAGGGGAAAGCTGTATGTTTGGTTTACGTGCGCAACAGCAAAAGAGAATACAAAAAAGTGTCTCCAGGACTGGTGACATGTTCTCCCCGGTATCGAAGAGTGTATGACACGTAGACCAAGAGATGTTTTCGTTGTTCTCACATTTCTTTTCGGTGCTTGTGTACCAGTAACATGTCGCAAGACTGGTAGCCACAAAGAATGGTAAATGTCTTCAAATTTTTGTCATCAACCAGTACATTTTACGTCCCAGGTCCCAATTCATCATAGAAAAAATTTTTGTCTCCAAAAACACCCACAAGCCAAATTTAGTTCCATTTGCTTGATTAGTTCTCGAGTTATGAGGAAAATTGTTTTTCATTTGTACAGGAGGCCCCCCTCTTAAAGTGGGGAGGGGTCCTAATTCACCATAGAAAATATTCTTGTCCTCGAAAACCTTCACATGCCAAATTTGGGTCCATTTGCTTGATTAGTTCTCGAGTTATGAGGAAATTTGTGTTTTCTTTGTATGGGAGCCCCCCTCTTAGTGGGGGGAGGGGTCTCTAACTATCACTAAAACCTTTCCTGGCCCCAAAAACCTCTACATGCAAATTTTCACGCCGATTGGTTCAGTAGTTTTTGATTCTACAAGGAACATCCCGACCGCCACCATGTTCCCCTTTTCAGAAATAAAATGTGTACAACTGCTAATGTTCCAAATGCAAGAGCACCCCTTTACGCATTTAAACCTTTCTCTCCCCTTGTAAGAGACCGTCTCTCTCCTTTTTCAACCCACTGTTGCTGATTCTTTTATGCCAAAAAACATGTGTTTGACAAACGACGTTTGATTAAGAACAGTCCAGAAGTTCCGGAGCTATGGCGGAACATACATTCATACTTACGTTCCTCGTCCCCCTATATGTCGGTTCCTTCCCAGTCAGCTCCCCCTTCTGTCACGTAGCTAATTATGCATCGGTTTGCTCAATGAAAATCGCTATAATGGAAACGAAACAAAAGTTTATTTACCATATATTCCTTCTCGGTGCAACCCCCCTCTTTTCTCAAAATCAGTTGCACAACTGCAATCGGTTCAAATGCAAGAGAAACGCAACCCCTTATATACTATATTTACTTATTTAGACCTCGCCCCCCTTGTTAGTCATCCCCCCCTTTTGTCAATTTCCCAGCGCTGCCTCCCTAATGCCAAGGAACATGTGTGCCAAGTTTGACGTAGAATTGTCCAGGCATTTCGGAGTTATGGCCTCTCTCCCTGTTATGAATCCCCCGCGCTGTTATGACCCCCCATTCCTGTTATAACCCCCCTCTTTTGTCAACTCCCTGAGTTCTGATTCCCTTATGCCAAGGAACATGTGTGCCAAGTTTGATGAAGAACCATCCAGATGTTTCGCAGTTATGACCTCCCCCCTGTTATGAACCCCCACTCCCCTCCTCTTATTGTTAACCCTTTAGTGCTGATTCCCTTATGTCAAGGAACATGTATGCCAAGCAGGGTTGCCACATGCACAGATTATTCTGTGTTTAACAGATATTTGAAAGAAATCGCCTGTACAGATTTTCGCCAAATTACACAGATTGAACAGATTTTTGAGCCCTCCAAGAGACGGAAATAGTCGCCAAAATGACTATCTATCTCTTTCACTCTCATTGTTTTGCATTGGTCAGATTTTTGCACAGATTGTCAGATTTTCCCAACAAAAAACACAGAATTATATGTGGCATCCCTGATGCCAAGTTTGGTGAAGAACCGTCCAGGCATTTCGGAGTTATGGACCTCCACCCCCCGTCAGTTACGAACCCCCTCTTATCAACCCCACAGTGCTGATTCCCTTATATCAAGGAAGATGTGTGCTAAGTTTGGTGGAGATCGGTCAAAGCGTTCTGGAGTTACGGTGGAACATACAAACATATTCACGCTCACTTTTTTATATATAGATTTATATCCATCCGACCTGAATGGTCTCAATGGATTGAACTGGATGGGGAAAAGCCCAATTGAAGCCATCCTCATGTGGACATAAAAACCCCATCATCTTTTTCACAGAACATACATAAATAAGTTACAATAGTACAAATATCACGACACCTAACTAATTTTTCGTCATATAAATAATTGTCATAAACAATACAACTAAAATTCATAGTCAGCTTATAAAATTTTTGAGTTTAAATTTTTTGGTAAAACCTATGCACCGAATTCGAACAGGTGCTCAACTAAAGTTAACGTACGAATACACGCAGCAATAGGTCCGTTGAAACCGAATGTTGTGCGGTGCAGTTGTGATTGTAGCAATAAAGCAGAACGAAGCGAACGTTGAGGAGCAGGAAAGTCCAACAACGAAAGAATACTCGGCGAATCGGTTTCTCCATTCAGCGTCTTGGCAACAAACATGGTTTGCTGGATTTTCCTCCGACGTGTATGTTGAATTCATTTCAGTGTTCCTAAACTTAAAGCGAATTGTCTGATAGTTGCTAGCAATTCGGATCATTCGGAAGATTTTTTTCCAACATAAATGCAAAATTTACTACGCTAATTATTTCCACTGCAAAACCCTAGACTTTCATCTTTAAGATTTGGCCCTTCTTTATCGACAGACTTCATAACCGGCTGTTAGAGTACAGAATAATTACGGGGCTAGTGCAACGGCCTTTCCGACTCTAGCAGCAGCATGAGCGCACAGCTCGCGGGGTAAAAGATAACACATCATGATGGCAAAGATCAAAGGTCCTGTAACAACTAGGGTTCTGTGCTCGGATAAGTTGAAGGCTATCGTTGAGAGACTTTTCCCGTCGCCAAGTCGCTGCACAGAATGCATGTCCCTGGATATCTGTGCAGAATTCTGAAGACTTACTTCCAAAACCGGGTTGGCAAATGATTGAGTAATGCGTAAAACAGACCCCATACTGGTCCTTAACCTCTTATCCAGCAACCATATTTTAATTTGAATATGTCCATTACCAGGGAGGGGGCTCTCTGTGTGAGCTCTTTGGTGTGGCGTAGAGCGGAGGGCTAATTAAAAAAGCTCCTATCCCTACCTCCACGTGGTACCAGCTGGAATACGAGCAACCTTAGCAGAGATCGGGTAACCCCGTTGGAAACTAAGGTCATATACCTACAGGGAAGGAGGCACAGTGTTGTCTCAAAACACTCAAAAGAGTCGGGAAAATTCGAACCAAATCGACCGTATTCTTATTGAGGGCCGGTTTTTCTCGAACATCACTACCGTACGTTCCCTACGGCCTACGGGGTACGGATTTCGACTCGAATCATTACCTAGTAGCAGTACATATGCGCTCAAAGCTGTCGACGGTTTATATCTCGCAACAAAGCCGCCCTCTACGGCTAAACATTCGGCATAGCCACGAAAGAGAATTTGGCCAAGTATCGACGAGCGCGAAATGAGTTGACCACGATCATGAGGAGAAAGAAGCGTCAGAAGGAGGACAAAGATTGTGAGGAGCTGGAACAACTATTCCGAGCTAATGGCATGCGCAAATTTTACGAGAAGGTGAACCAAACTTGTAAGGGTTACACACCTAAACCTGACATGTGTAGGGATGAGGAAGGGGTTCTAATCGCAAACTAGTGCGAGGTGGTCGACAGGTGGAAGTAATTTTTCGATGAGCACCTCAATGGCGATATAGCAGAAGCAGACGCAACGGAAGTTAACCTAGGAGTGCCTACAAACGACAACAGCGTGCCGGCTCCTGATCGCGAAGACATCCGGTGAGAGATCGACGAAAAACTACAAGAGGAGTGGATAGAAGGTGTTTGTCCCATCTACAAAAAGGGCGACCGGCTATATGGCTGTACCTTTACGCTGGTCAACGCCGCCTACAAGGTGCTCTCGCAGGTTTTGTTGCATCGTCTATATCCAATAACAAGAGAATTTGTACGGCAGTATCAGGAGGGCTTTTTGGGGGCCCGTGCTATAACGGATTAAATTTTTACTTTCCGACAAATCTTCCGGAAATGTCGAGGGTACAATGAATGTGCCCACGCATCATATTTTCGTGGATTTCAGAGCAGCATACGATACAGATGAACGCGAACAGCTATGGCAAATGCATCCTTTCGAATCGTATAGAGGGTTGCGGCAACGGGATGGACTGTCCTGTATGTTATTCAATATCGCTATTGAAGGTGTGATCTGGCGAGCAAGCATCGAAACGAGAGGAACGAGCTTCAGCAAGAGTTGCCAACTCCTAGCATTCGCAGACGACCGCCATATCATTCCTAGAAACTTTGGGACGGCGGCGGAGGCAATCTACGCTAGACTAAAAACGGAGGTTAGGAGGATAGGATTACAAATCAATGCGTCGAAAACCAAATATATGGTAGGAAGAGGCTCCAGAGAAAGCAACGTTTGTCTCCCATGGACAGTGACTATTGACGGCGAAGAACTGAAAGTGGTTGATGCGTTCGTATATTTGGGATCTTTGGTCAACACCGACAATAATACGAGTAAGGAGATCCAACGACCCATTCAAACTGGAAATCGAGCCTACTTTTCCCTCCGCAAGACGCTTCGATCTAGGAGTATACACAGTATACGTATAACACATTCCAGCGTTACGACACACATTTAGCAACCATTTTTAATGTGTGAATTGATTTCTGTTTCATAAAATCTTTGGGAAATAGCTTACAAAATAGTTGACAAAAGGGAACCTTGTTTTGCAATTGTACACCAGGGATTTGGTGGAATAGGAGCTGATTTACTAAGTAGGGATGGGGTCCCTACTTCGTAACGCTTGAATGTGTCTAATCAGACCGGTAATCCTCTACGGACTTAAGCCAGTAACTTTGCTTACGGAAGACATATGTGCACTAGCCGTATTCGAACGAACGGTCGGGGCACGGTTGTTTCAGGCAACACCTACACCCGTTCGGACACGCACCTTCCTGTTCAGAATGCAGAGAGTTGGGGGAAATAGCGGAGCACGTTGTCTCCGAATGCCCAAGATTTTCCGCGGTGCCTTTGACCGTTGATACACGAAATGTGTCCGGAGGAGAGTACTTGGAATGCCGCCAACAGTGTTTTAGCACATTTTATGGTGCAGCTACATCAAAAATGGAGAGGCGACCAACGGATAAGCTACGCTAACTAGGACGCTTGGATAGACGTAGTGGAAGCGGAGAGGCAAGCATGAAACAGCGACATGTGGATGGTCAGGAAACCAACGAGGTTGACCATGAAAGGATGGAATTTATGTAGGTCGCTATCCCTGGATCGGTGCAGGGAAAATGGACGATCTAGCGACATGGAGTAGCATTAAGCATAAGAAAAATCCTGCGAGGGTAGCTGTGAAGGAATGGATGTTATGACAGTGGCCATCTCTGGATCGGTACACCTTTCGACAGGTTTATGGAGCAGTGTAACGGGTGACAACGAAAATTTTGGAATTTTTTTCTCAGGCTGTCAAAAAAAGACAAAGATACACGAAGAAGATCTGATTTACCGATATTAAAGATACATTGTCCATTGTTGAAAAAAAAATTAGTGAACATTTGAAAACGGTCCGTAATCGGCTGTTCGGCGAATGTCCGAACAGGAGCGTTGTACGGCCGTCATGTCAACTTTGCGAATGCATCTGTCAACTGTTTGCAATTCGTGGCTCTCCAGTTATTTCTGTGCATCAAGGAACTCAAAATCCCGAAGAAATCTTCGATTGGGCGCACTGAGATAGATTTGACGGGTCGTGGTTTGTGGGTACAAATGGGATCGAATGGGTACTCAGGGACGATTGTGTTTTTTTTGCGTAATGCGATGATGCTTCAAAACACGTATTGTGCATCTGCATAATCCATGATGTCTTTGTAGAAACGGGATCAAATTTTTTTTCAAACATTCGTCTGGCACGTCTTAATTTATAGCCAATCCAGAGGGCTTATTGTTGAAGGCACGAGGAACAGAACGATGTCCTTCTGCGTCCATAATTTTGGCTGGTCTTCCACTACCTTGCGTGCGAAAGGTTGTTATGGATCTTGGGAACAGTCGAAGCCGCAATATATTCGCTTTTTAAATATTGTATCATATACTTTTTGCCGAGATATCTGTGGCAGTTCGTAAAAGTGTAGGGGAATGTCGTCGTGGTTGGGCCGCCTTTTTGACATTCGCCCATAACTTCCGTTTTAAAAAGAATTTTTAAAATCTAAATAGATCGTTGGAAAGGTCTAAGAAAAAGCTATATTTCTGGAAAATATTGAACTGATTGCTTAAAAAATAATAAAGTTATAGACATTTACGTGAAGACAAAAAATGTTGTCATACTCGGGCCACGTTGTACAGGTTGGGCCACCGCTCTTAATCCAAGAAATACGTTTTGAAATTCTATGTAGAGACATCAAAAGAATTAATTTCGTAAGCAACGGCCCATATAAGTATAAATATCCTATTTTTAATAACATCTTTGCGAAATTTTTGGTGATCTTGTAAAATCAATATTACTACAATCGCGTTTCTCGAAGTGTACTACTGCAATTAAAAATCAGCAACAATCTAGGTTTTCATTATACTAATTTTGCTTTATTTCATCACATTTCCCGCGACTGACGTTCTCTAGCGAAAATTGCGCTTCTGTGCTTAAAATTATGGTGGCCCAACCATGACTACACAAGTGGCCCGACCTTTACAATAAGCGTTTTTGTAGCATTTACCCCCTTACCCTACCCAAACACCTAACTGGAGGGGATTTTTAATAGCCTTCGAATAGAGCACAAAACACTTAATAAATTTTCAATATTTATCCCGATAATTGCATTTCATGAATCATTTCTTGAAGAAAAGTTCACTGCACCTGCAAAATTTTTTTTGTATTGATTCAATCAGTGAATTCAGTACGCGTGTTTTGAATACACGATTGAAACTCACAATATTGTGAAAAGTTAGCTGTCAAAGTAAGAAGTTTTACAATGCTTGTACATACGTATCACTAGTTACTAAAACTGAAAAAATCGTGGTGACCCGACCATAACAGTGGCCCGACGATAACGACATTACCCTACAACGCGCTCCCGAAATCCTTCTTGTTTCGAGCCCATTTTAAGCAAAACTGGGCAAGCATAAACAAAACAAAAAATATTGACAAAAAGTGGAGAGAGTGGGAGCTAACACATGCATACTCTCATTTCTCTCTGAGCTCGTTTGTTGTTGAGTTGAGGGGTCTCAAAAAAATTCCAAAATTTTAGTTGCCAGCCGTTACAGACACAGTCTCCCCCCAAAGTAATTCTTAACGATAGTTCCGGGAGGTTTAGGTCAGGCACCTGTAAGGTTTTCAGTAGGTTAGAGTCACACACTGCGCCACATATTTTTTTACAAAAAAAAAAACTTCTGAGCTGAAAACAAGTCAAATACCAATATTAAGTCACGAATGGCCCGAGCTGTTAAAGTGACTATAATCTAACAAAATAAAATTCAAATATCTATTAACATGTTCGTGATTCTCTTAAATCGTTTGAGTGTATCTCAGCTCTAATCAAAACTTAGAAACCAATATAACAGGCAAACAGTAAACATGTCCAAGTTGCTTAACTGTTTGTACCTTGTACCACTGGATTGGCTCACAGTGGACAGTTTCCATCGGAACCCCGTTTATGATTCACCGATCGACTTACAGAAGTAAAGTCGTGAAAAAAGAAAGTGGCAGATCGACCTGCTTGTCACCTTTTTTAGCCGTGACCGTTGTGTTTGTTATTGTCGTTTTTGCTGCTGTTGTTGTTAGTGCTGTGCATGATTAACCACTTCACGAACCCCTGTTACGTAGCGGTCCGGTTCTCGGTTTTCCGCTGCCGTCAGGCTCGGATGCAAGATCGACCAACCGGTCGATCTCTTCGAGTAGGTACGAGTGCAGCTCTTTCTTATTTCGCACTTTTCTTATTGCTTCGTAACAGGTCGTTCCCATTCCTGTGAAAAGCATCGCGATAAAATAAAATATGTAAATGTCCCAATCGCTTTGAAACTCTATGCAACGCACAGTTTCTTGTCGCTATCGTCGTGAAAATTATGACCCTTTCCAATATAGTTGCAATCGCTCGAGTATTATTTCCTCTCGGGCAAAGGTGCACGTAATAACCTTTTTCAGGATCGTAATAGTACGGTTCAGTGACCATTGTAGTCACAACGTAAACGTTGAACCACGACCGGTTCAACCAGCCATTTTATGCCATTTTGCATGGCGGGAGAGAGTTGCGTTCGCGAGGAACTGCGCACAGAGATGCTGATAAAACTTTCTACCTTTGTTTTCCCACCTACTTTTGTTTACTGGTGAAAAAATGGCTCTTTCGCTGACTTGATTTAATGACATGTTTTTAGGCAGACAAGAAGATAAATTTTACAGTGTTGTATAACCACTCGATTTCGTGATACCTACTTGAAGCGAAAAGTTTAGCTTTTGATTGGTTGTAAAGAACGTCACTCTCAACTGGAATTAGGCTGACTAGGGTTCGTTTTACATAAAGCTGCATAATATAAACATAACACGCCGAGCAAACATGCAAATTACAAACCTTATGCCATCGCGAAGTTTGGCTATCGACATCATTTGACGACCTGACCGCGTTTTCAGGATGACTCTTCGCAACATTTTGATTGTTCATTTCTACCAGCAGGCTTGATGTGAAAATTAAATTTTCGTAACATGTGAACTCTTTTCGGGCATTTTCAAAAATATCGTATTTCATACCATTATTCGGTTACGTTGCGGCATTAAAAAATCAAAACAGTGCTAGCTAAAAGCAGTCTAATGATTCATTCATAATGGTTTTGCCAGTAACGTATTTTTAAGATTACTGCACATATGAGGATCTGAGCCTATTGTGAAATGTATAAGTAAATGTGAATCAAGTTCTCTTTATTTTGAACACAATTTTGAAACAAACGAAATCACGAAACAGCGAATGGCCGTTAAAAAGTCAAACGAAAGGGAGTAGCAACAGATTATTATCCTGACTGGATTTCTGGTTAAAAGTTCGATACCATAAAACCGGTGATTATACACGTGGTGCGTTGTCTATGACGACGCGCGTACGGAGAAATCAATTGCGTCGCGTCGCCATCAACGGCAGCTTCGCCAACGGTCGACGTCAGTAGATTTCACTTTCTTTTAACCTGCATCGTCCGGACGGGTTTGGTTTTTACTATTTGCCAACCATGGAGTCGCTTTTCCGCTTTTCGCATGCTCTGCCATTTCCCCATTTCGGCTTAACTGACTTATTGAGCTAATGGAGCCCGTACTTTGGGCATAACGCGCTTTTAAAAAAGCCTGATTATCGCTAATGGTCTGATTGCAGTACACTTATGTTTTGGACTTTTCGTTGACTGACTTTCTAAACGATCGATTGCTGGATCTCAATCAGTGAACTTTTTTTTCTTCTTTAAAATCTACTATACCTTTACCTGGCTTTCGCTTAAATTTTCTTCCAATCAAATATGTTTTTCAATTCTGTTTATTTTTCGATGCAGAGCATGGTTTAGAAAATTATGTTTTACGACTCGAAACAAGATTTGGTATATTACTATCATCATTATACGCCCGTATAACCTAAAAGAATTCGCAAATTGATCATAAAAACTGCTGTGATGGCTTAACAAAGCATTAAATATTTATGGTACTTTTACTCTCCACGGCTCGGTTACTGTTTCCGGTGAAAAGTAATTTACGTTGTCGGTTTGCAGGTTATGCGAATATAGTGGTTTAATTTCTGCATAAATAAATTTTCGTTGCATTTAGAAAACAATAGTTAATATACCTTTCTCATCAGCATATGCTAGTTTATTAAGTAACTCGAGTTATTGCGGAGTTCGTTGCATAATTGTTGTAAATCAACGCTTGCATTTTTCTTGAAGCGTTCAATTTTAAAAATATAACTTGAATCTGAAGCTTTCCTCGTTAGCCCGTTGCTTGCTTAAAACATACAAATACTAAAACGTGAGTTTGGCAAAATATCATTTGTACACGTTACACAGGGGGACCGTTCTGAAAAAAGACGGTCAACAGTATTTTCTTGCCTTTCCTGATGTTTTTGAGCTTAGGTGTCTTTGGAGAAGTTACTTAAAAGACTCTTTTACATCTTTTTATTTTTTCGTACAATTCGATATTAAGGGGATGTCACACTTGAAAATAAAATAACTTTTTGTAGAAATTAGATAGCAAGTTCATGTGTTCAGCAAAATTGTAGAACTATAAATTCTATCAAACTTTGCCGAATATACTAGGAATATACGTCGTATGGTTTGCGAGATAAAATTGACTTTTTTGTCGTGACCCCTTAAAATCAGTTTATTAACCCTTTTGCTCACAAAACCTTATCTAATTGGTTTGACATGTTCCACAAACTTTTTGATATCATCGAAATACATGACTTTCTAGAAGATATAAATATCGTAAGCTACTTTATTTGCCTTATATACTGATTTCAAGCTAAAATTTTAACGCTTTTACAAGAAACTTTTTTCGTTAAGAGGCACTTACTGGCAGCTATAGTTAACACCGCTTGAACAGCTATAGAATATAACCGAAGTGTACCAAAAAATCACGGCCGGGTCTGCGGCTACTTAGATTTTTCACTAATTATTTTGGTTATTTGGGTTATATATTTCCTTTTGAGTTTACAAGATTTATTAAAAAATAAAAGTGCACCGAGATGTCTGTTTGGAAGTCCCATTTTGTTCAGTGCACAGTATAGATGGTCACCCGAGCAGGGTTTTAGAGCAAATTGAAAACAAAATTTGATATCTTGATGTAACGGATTTTGAATACTCGGTGTGATTTCATTTTGGTCGACTTAGCGGTTAAAATATCAAAATTGATTGCAAAAATTCCACGCCGTGAAATTAAATTGAATACTACTTTTGCTATCAAAAATATCAAACGGAATACTAATCTTGCTGTTACACAATATTAATAGGAAAGCAGAATTAGTTATCATTTTACTATCATATCATCATCATTTTGCTATCATCATATAATTTGAACCAACCATTTTACTAGAAAAAAAAATTAAGTGAGAATAGATTAATTTAAATATTGAAGGTTTATTTACATCATATATAGAATCTACCAACACATTTTCTTTCAATAAAAATGAGAGCAAAATGATAGCAAAGTCTGATACATCACAAGTGCCATTTTGAGTTGACAGCAGAATATGTAATAATTTTGATATACTTTTGTTGTCAATCCTTGCTCGGGCATTGGTCTGGCAGGGGCAGGGCTTGAAAAGGGATCGCAAGTTGAATGTGACTGCCGTGAATGCGAACTTTCCGCATTCAAACTCCGCTTTTTGAACGATCATTTGACTGTTTTTCTTATCCAGTCAATGTGCCGCTTGCGCTGCTGCCGTCTTACAATTCATGCGGCATCTCAGCAAAAGCAAACAGTCAATCTCCCGTTTTGCTTTGCGCTTTGAGAATATAAACTGCAAACTGACTGGAAGCATACGGTGACGTATTTTTTCGTTTCTCTTTTTGTCTCCAAATCGGCTGCTCACAGTAATAGTTTGTCACCCGGACGTCGGTCCGACGCAAGCAAAATATTCGTTTGTATTGGACGGAGTCCGACCGACTTCTTCCATGCACATGTAGTGGTTGTTTTTTTGTAGTATTGAATCATACGATTGTGCGGTTGCTTTTCGTTAGCGTGGTGATTGCCAGTCATTTGACTGTTTTGCAGTCATTCGCTGCTCCAAACGGTAAAGGTAACTTGATCGAAACGAAAATGTCAAAAAGCGTTCATTCTGTTGCGTGCATTCGGCGTTTGACTGAGCAAACTGCCAGTTGTTTTATGCATAGCGTTCGTATTCCACCTCTAAACGGACGGTGTGAACTTGAATGCGCGTTGGTGTGACTGCGGTAGAAAAAAAGGATCGGTCGAAGCCCTGGGCAGGGGTAAATTTACCCGAAACTCTCACCCGTACCCGTACCCGAGGACCAGCAGCAAAAAAACTTTTCCAAAAATCCCAGGATGAATTTTCTGAAACAGATAGCGAAAGAGACGAAAACGAAGCCTTATGAAATCATTACAAACATATTCAAATAATAAAACGCTAATGACATACTAAAACCTGCAAATAACTATGTAATTCATAACTCAAATAATCAAAATGATTGGTGGAAAATCCAACATGCCCGGGCAGACCTGGCCGCGATTTTTAGGCACACTTCTATGGCGGTTCAAGGGGTTCCACCTATAGCAGCCAGTAAGTTCCTATTAATGAAAAAAGTTACTTGTCTATACCTATAAAAATGGATTTCTGTCTGTCTGTCTGTCTGTCCTTATAGAATCGAAAATTACTGAACCGATCGGTGTGAAAATTTGCATGCAGGGGTTTTTGGGGCTAGGGAAGGTTCTTATAATAGTTAGAGACCTCTCCCATCACTAAGATGGGGGCTCCCATACAAATGAAACACAAATTTCTGCATAATTAGAGAACTAATCAAGCAAATGGAACCAAATTTGGCATGAGGGTGTTGTTGGAGGCAAGAATTTTTTCTATGGTGAATTGACACCCCTTCCCTCTTTAGGAGGGGAAGTGTGCGCTACGTTTGGAAACTCTGAACATAAAACTAGAGATATTGTAGCTTTGTGGGTTCCGATAGGATAATCAATAACGAACTTCTTGCACTCCTGAAGCAGCGCGCCAAGAAATATACTGGACATGATCAGAGTTGCTGCAGAACCAACGGGCATGAAACTGGCTTTGAAATAATGGACAAGATGCGCCAACGTGTAATCGAGCAGCAGCCGATCAGTACCAGGATATGCAACTAAGGATTAAGGGCCATTTGTTCAACTACAGGTTCGTCAACGTGCGCTGCCCACGAAGGGAAAGCGATGACGAAAATAAATCATTCTATGTGTGGTTAGAACAAGTATGTGCTGGCTGTCCGCAGAAGGACGTGAAAATAATCATCGGTTGCATGAATGCTCAGATAGACCCGGCGATTGGGCCTGCCTGTCGTATCGAACAATAACGGTGTGTGCAGGAATTTGCAGCTTCCCGTGGTCTGTTAGTGCGAAGTATCTAAAAAGCCTTGGAGATCACCTGATCAATACACAGAAAATGAAATCGACTACGCACTAACAGACAAAAAAAATTTCTCTGATATTATCAATGCTCAGAGACATCAAAATAACGAATATAGATTTGAGTTTCTAGTAAATAGTTTAATTAGGAACAAAACCGTCAGTCAAGGCCTCCCAGCTGGCGTCGAGGTATGATGCTGGCCTAATAAGCCAGTCGTTGTATGTTCGAATCTCGGCTGGGAGAGGCTGTTAGAGTCAATAGGATCGTAGCAACTGGCCCTGCAATTGTCCTGTACTCTAACAGCTGGCTGCGAAGTCTGTCGTATAAAAACAGAAGATTAAGCTTCGATAACGGAATGTAGCACCTAGGCTTTGCTTTGCTTTTACCGTCAGTCAAGGCGGGCCGGGATTGAGCAGTAGGCAATCATTCAGAAGAAGCTACTGAATGTGCTGATGAAAAACATCTTTCCGGCGAAGCGAGACTTCGTGGTCATAAATAATAACATCATAACACCTACTTGACGCTGGACGATAACGACTGGTAGGGGCCCAGGTACGTCCCTCACCAAGGAAGTTAGCGATGAAGTCATGTGTATATCTTCCACATCAAGTTCCCAAAGATGGTCTTTCTGTGACTGTGAGGGAATTGCCAAGCCGCTATTCTTTCCTTCCAGATTTGCAATGAACCGGAAGATATACAGTACGAAATGTCTACCGGAAGTTACCTTCTCATCAAGAAGTATCATTGAGGTGTGGTCTTTTGGTCTCGCCCCATTATGCCAAGATCACTGGAAGAAATGGACCAGCAGAAGATAAACGTTGTACCGAGAACCGCCAACCCTCCTGTACCAACCCTCAGGGACGGCAAAGGTTCACGATTTATTGTCAAGAAAACACCTGTAAACCTTCTGCTTTATTTTCCCTTTTATTCGTTAACTAGTTGAGCCTGAATCTTACGATCCGGAAAACATAGATGCCTGTCAAGAAAACTGTAGAGACATTCCATTTGCCAGTGTTTGCGAAGATTTTAAATTAGTTCTTTGAGCCTTATATTAAGTTTATTTGCATCACGGCATGCGAAGATCTTACGATTACAATAATATAACTCTAAAATGACAAACCTAAAAGAGTCTTAGCCTGAAACTGAAACAATATGCTTATATGCTCGCATTGGGTGTTGCGGCAGAAAGCCGCATTGTAATATTCCCTCGCAGTCAGCTTCTATTGTCCAGCCGAATCTAGTCACAAAAGACTATTGTCCGTTCGACCAAACGTGATACGCAGGGGCTATAATTCTGAACGCGGAAGAAATCTATTTACTACAAGTATAATAGAAGATAGGATAGATATTCCCTCCGGTAATTACTACCTTTTGGTAGCTGGGTTTCACTTCCGGCGGAGATGCTGATCGGGATCCGATTGCTGTCAGGTCGGCGACTTTTGGTGCGGGGTTCGATGGCGACGACGCGGTGTAACTGCGATGGCGTCGATGGCAGGAACGCTCTTTCAGCTTCGGGGTTGACAAATGTGGTGGCAACGCACTATGGAGGATTTCCATACAAGCAGGCGGACAAAAATATTTTCGATTTTTTTCTAGGATTTTTGACGTTTTTCTAGTTGATATGATTAAAATATGTTGTTAGAGTACATTTGCAAACATTTCACGAACATATTTTGAAAAGGGTTTAACTGTTTACCTTTGTCATATGTGAAAAACTAATATGGGTCATTCCATCTCAAACGTTTGGATTCGACCATCAGCGATTTCAACCAAAGTTGGCATAATTGTTCATTTCGACCTCACAACCAATTTCCCGAAGTTATACGCCGATTGATCAATTCCCCTAGCAGTGACGCTGCTTACTTTTTTACAGATTTTCAAAAAAAGTCATTTTTCGGGTCATTTTAAATATCTCTGCAACAGTTTGATGTGAAGACATGCCAATATACTTTTTCTATGGGTTTTTGACCGCGCAATCGAGTATAATTATATGCTCAAAATGCTCCCCAGACAAGTTCTACATAAGAATCACTTAACTAGAAAAGACAATATTGGTAGTTCGGGAGATATGGTGTTTTGAATATCCGGGGCATGCGTTATTCTATCTGAATTATTAGTAAAAGTATGTTTAAATACGTTTACCTGAAGCTGTCAGACATTTGTATGACTAAATAATGTATTTTAATGAAAAAGATGCATTTTCAACATAGAATCAACATAATAAATTTTGAGGTTCTGGATACTTTTATATGTATTTAAATAAAAGTAATAATTTCGTACCAATTTTTATAGTTCTATTATTTAATTGTGCTATTTATTTGTGCATTTCACTGATAAAATTATTATGGTATTTCACTTCTGAAATTATTCGAAACTTCGAAGTAATTTTGAAAATGGCTTTATTAGCACTACGGGAAAACCTAGCCTAAAACGAACGAAATTCAGAAACTGCCTGGCAATTGATCAAATATAACTGACCTTATGTAAAATTTTCCGGCAAATCTCATGGTGTCCACCCCTTCCTTAATTGTCATCGGAAAGTATTAAGTTTTGCTGATTTTCCCGTATTCTTAACAATATTTTAACTTAATGGAGTTTATCAGGCCAGTTAAGTTATTTATTCGTCCCATATAAGCTTTGTAAGATTTACCGATATTGGTCCATAAGTTCAGCAGATCTAGAACATATCTTGAAATAGGCCATAGGTCTAAAAATTCAGCCTACTCAATATGGATTGCAATTTAAAAATTTCGAAGACATTTCTTCGATGAACTTAACAGGAGGGGCGCATGTT
The DNA here is from genome assembly GCF_943734655.1 of Sabethes cyaneus. Classification (NCBI taxonomy): domain Eukaryota; kingdom Metazoa; phylum Arthropoda; class Insecta; order Diptera; family Culicidae; genus Sabethes; species Sabethes cyaneus. The sequence goes on along the minus strand of NC_071353.1, from coordinate 51,985,499 downwards.
TTCTTCATTTATTTCCATTAACGTTGTATAGAGGAAATCTCGATGGTGACTCCCTATGAATTATTTCATATTGAAATTTGTTTAACCCAGTTTCTAAATATGATTATACTAAATGCTTCTTCTGTTGACATAATTTCACGTTGATCAGTTAGCCGTGCGCGTGTGTGTGTGTGTGTGTGTGTGTGTGTGTGTGTGTGTGTGTGTGTGTGTGTGTGTGTGTGTGTGTGTGTGTGTGTGTGTGTGCGTGTGTGTGCGTGTGTGTGCGTGTGTGTGCGTGTGTGTGCGTGTGTGTGCGTGTGTGCGTGTGTGTGTGTGTGTGTGTGTGTGTGTGTGTGTGTGTGTGTGTGTGTGTGTGTGTGTGTGTGTGTGTGTGTGTGTGTGTGTGTGTGTGTGTGTGTGTGTGTGTGTGTGTGTGTGTGTGTGTGTGTGTGTTATTCGCTGGAAATATATTTAATCTTGAAATCTCTCATGGTGACTAGAAATTTTCAAAACACTATATTTTGCAGAGTGGCGCATGGTGGCACGTAATTCTTTTATTAGTTGATAGCATATTCCTGAGACTTAACCCAGAAGGAGGAATTAACCTGGAGATATCTGGAGAAAAAAAGTTCTCGACTAAGAAAGCAGAAAATTCTCTTATTTTTTTATATTTGCCTGCTTCTCATGCTTTTTATTATTAAAATTTCTCCTCTAGCCGTCTAAACCATTTATTTTTCGGAAAGCTCATTTCATTACCTTTCTAATGATATATAATACATAAGATTTAATTTTGTAAATAGTGTTTAAAAATTGATTTGAAAGTAAACGTGTTTGAATGGCAAAAAGCGTATATGTCATATCGTTTTTCAACTTTGACAGCCTCTATCTCAGAAACAACATCGACTACAGACTTCCTATTTTGGGTTTTTCTTAATTGAAGTATTTGCTATCAATAGAAAATTTCATTAAGCGGATTAGTGAAAGTCAGTTTTCTGATTTTTGTCCGCCTGATATCTCATAGTGCAACGGCGGACCTTTGCGTACGTGAGGACCAAAATCGGTACAACACAGGTGTAGTTCGGGGTTACGTCGGAAAACGTAAGTTAAACGCAAGAAACTAAGGGGTCCTTTGGTTTGTTTTATTATACACGCCTTACCTTTCCTCCTTCAAGCTCTCTGTATTTCTGTCTTTCACTCCTGTCTTTCTTCTAATTTACGTATTTTAACAAACTGAAACTTCTGGTTTTAGTGAACAAAATGAAGAAGCAGCGGATTGCCATGGTCACGAAAGAGCTGAAGTAATTACCGATCGCCGGTAATGAAACCAGCAGACACATTGTGGCAGGAAATCGTGCTCACTTTGCACCCTAAAAACGCGCTGGTCGAGTAAAATTCGCCGCACCGCAAAGTCAACTAACTATCTATAATATACTGATAAGAACCAACAAGCAGTGGAGAGAGAAAAAATCTTGGATAAAGTTATCTGAGTACTAGGGAGAACTTGGTCTAATACCGACGAGCAAGAAACTAGTTGCCTTTGATCCTGAGGAGTAAAAAGCGCCAAAAAGAGAACAAATTCCGTAAAGAATTAGAACAGCTATTCCGAGCTAATGACACGCGCAAGTTTCACGAGAAGGTGAACCAAACTCGTAAGGGCTACATACCGTAACCTGGCATGTGTAGGAATGAGGGAGGGAACCCAATCACAAACGAGCAGTGGTGGGCACAGCTAACCGAAAACTTAGCGTCGCTAACCGCTAATCCGCTAACCGAAAAAGTTAGCACGCTAATCGCTAAACAAATCGCTCAAATTAGCGAAAATTTCGCTAATCGCTAAATCTAAATTACCCAAAAATTACCACATTTTTGTTTGAGCGTATACTGTACAGCGCAAATAACGGTCAACAATTGTTAATTTTGGGACGTAATATATGCATCTGGGGTCAATACCGGTATAGTAGTTAGCATTCACTCAATGCTTTGTTCGTACTACCAGCTGCAGCCCGGAGTAAAGAAGCTGGACATCGTGAGGCACTTCGTGTCCGCCGGTTATAGCCGATCTGGCACATACAACAAACTCTCCCTTCTAGAGAAAGGTTAAGTGCAGCAGAAGTTGAAACGGGACACCGAGAGCAAAGTGCCCTCAGCCTTCCGCGCCTTGGGAAGGTCGGAACCAAATATAACTCCCATAAAAAGTTCCCAAAGAAGGTCCTTCCATAACTGATGATCAGCGAGAAGGAAATGTCCAAACTGGTGATCTTTCCTTCGGGGCTTGCGGTGCACGGGAAGATATGCAGTATGAAGGGCTTGCTGGACGTTACCGCCTGGAGGAAGCGGTCTTTTGGCCGGCCTGACCTCGCCCCATTATGCCAAAAAAATCACTGGAAGAGATAGACTGGCTAAAGATACTCGTTGTACTGAATACCGCTAACTCTCCCAACGTCCCCCAGCTGCAAACAATAGAACATTTTCGTCGTTTCATCGACCATGACTAATAGCGAATTCATAAATTAACCTGGCTCAGGTCGATTAGCACTCAGTTTTAATCGAAGTGCTGTCAAAGCGTTCATAAATTAACCGAGATTGCAGCTCGGTTAAACTGACAGCATTCAGTTTGAAGCGCAGGTTAAAACTGTCTAGCATTACGGTTTACGGGTCGATCTGTCAAACTGCCCGTATCGTTCGTAAATTTCGGGTTCGAGTTAGCACGAACCCAGGTTAATTTATGAATTCGCTATAAGTTTCTGGCTAACTGCCGTAAGGCCGACCGGCAGGGCTTTCAAGCATTTGTTGTAGAAGGCCTAATAGAAGAAGTATTTAAGGAAAATTTATTCCATTGAAGAATTTTTTGTAGTTTTTTTTTCATCGCCGTCCGTACTTTGTTCATTTTTGTAACGTTATCGCCGCAACTTGTATTGCTGTCCTTAAAGAAAGAAACTTAGTATTTTGTATCTATTATTCAGAATTATTCGTGGTTCAGCTCCATATTACAAGCTTTATCAGTAGCTATTTCTTATGTTATTATTTCCGGAAATCAAATTTAGATTCAATTAAAACTCGTTTGAATTCGACTTGTCCGGAAAAAATGAGCGGAACTCTCGGTATATTATGATACTCCCTCTATCATTCACCAGACAGTAATACTATATTTTTGGTGGTTCAACCGCGTACAAACTTGTTAATGACATTATTTTTGACCAATGCAACGGTGAGGTAAAGTCTTTAGCGTCGCTAATAAGTGATTTAGCGAATTAGCGAAATTGTGCCCAACACTGCAAACGAGCGCGAGGTGGTCGAGCGAGAGGTGGTAACAGTTCCTCGATGAACACCTCAAGAGCGAGGTTACAGAAGAAAACGGAACGGAAGTTAACCTAGGAGTGCCCATGGAAGTAGTAGTATAGTAGTATCTCAGCACCTGATCTCCAAGAAGTTAAACGAGAAATCGGTTTGCTGAAGATCATCGAAGCCGCTGTAAGGACCGCTTGCTGGTGAAGTTTTATAAACACGGCCAAGAAACGCTGGGTAGATTTGGGAGGAGGAGAAGCTACCAGAGGAATGGATGGAAGCAGTGCTTTGTCCCATCTACAAAAACGGTGATTGGCGTGACTGCTGTCGCGGCATAACGCTGGTAAACACCGCCTACAAGGTACTCTCCCACGGTATCACGGTGTTTCGTAAGGAATTACGAGGCGGGCTTCAGGGGGCTCGTGCAGCTACGGACCAGATTTTTGCCTTCCATCAAATCTTGTAGAAATGTCGGGAGTACAACGTGCTCACCCTTCAAATCTTTATTGATTTCAAAGCAGCATACGATACAGTCGATCGAGACCAGCTATGGGGCATAATACACAATCATGGTTTCCCGGATAAACTGACGCGACTGGTCAGAGCTATATTGGATCGAGTGATGTGTTTCGTGCACAACTCGGGGACACTACCGAGTCCCTTCGAGACACGATGAGGGTTGAGACAAGGTGACGCCTTATCCTTCATGTTGTTCATCATGGCTCTTGAGAGGATTATCCGACTAGTGAGCATCGAAATGAGAGGCACGATTTTCATCAACTCTTAGGCTTTGCGGATGCCTTTGATATCATAACCAAGAACTTTGCGACAGCAAAGGAAATTTACGCCTAACTGAAAGCGGAATCTAGAAGGATTGGGCTAAAAATAATTGCGTCGTTGACCAAACACATGAGCTCAAAGGAAAAAAATGCGTGCCTCCCAGCTAGAAATGGTAGATGATTTCATATAATTGAGATCGCTGGTGATCTCTGACAACAACTCTAGTAAGAAATCCAGCGGCGCATTCAAGCAGGGTATCGAGCTTACTTTTGCCTTCACAAAACGCTACGATAAAGAACCATACACCGCCGTACGAAGTTTACAATGTACAAGACCCTTCTTAGACCGATAGTTCTTAATGGACTTGAAGCCGTGGCGCTGCTTACAGAGGACATACGCACTCTTGCCTTGTTGGAGCGGAAGGTATTGTAAACAATATTTGGCAGAGTACAAACTAAAAGCGGAGAGTGGCAGAGGCGTATGAATCATGAGCTACATCAAAGACCCCATTATTACCAAAACTGACATCTCTGTGATTTGTTCATATTCACGTCATGAGTCACCATCAGCGGCGCTTATTTTAGCGAAGGTGGTAAATTTTGCAAAAGTGTTACATTTTTCGAACTATGATGCTGCCCGTACGGTACGTCGACATGCCTCAACTGTTCGTTGGAATCCAAAGCTCTTTCAGCTGTTCTCTTCCGTTCACCTAATAAATAGACTATAGAATAAATAGTGTCTGCCATTTAATTTTTGAAGATAAAAATAATTTTTTTAAGATGAAAAAGCGGTCCGTGGCTACGCTTGAGGTGGTCCATACGGAAAGACCCATGTTGACCATTTTTTCTAGTATTTCGACTAGTTTGACTCGAGTAATATTGTCTTCCAAAGCATTATATCAAAATTTTACGAAAACCATAAAAGATAATCTAGATGTGTCAAATTTACTATCTAGGAATCTAGGCAGTTAATTTATAGGTTCAAGACGAGAGCTTATTTACAAAACTCGCTTCTCAATTAATCCATTATTGTTTCGCGTGCTGCGTGGCAAGTAGAGCTGTCTTGAACCTTCCATTACTCGCGCTGTTGTATTTTGTACAACACTTGTAGATTTTTGGATGCCATTTTGTTTCAAAGTAACAGATCGATGTCAAACCAATGTGTATTCTTCAATAAACTTATTATGAACAAAATGGCATAATTATTCAATACTTTTATGCTTTAAATATTCAGAAAAATAGATCAGCATAAAACCAAAATCGCAGAAACGATGCAAGCGACGTATGAGGGGTGCCGCAAATGGTCTCTACTGGAATTTTCTCTCGTTTTATCATAAGGGAAAATAGTTTCTGTATGCAGCAAAATCATTCAGTAGTTAATGATCATTCCGAAGGTGTGCAAAAGTTCGCAATTTCGTTACTGTACGGCGCTAGTGTATAGGTCAGCTTTCTGAATGTGTTGTATCTACGGAATCTGTTTATTCGCAAGGTCTTGCTTTCCAGTTTAGTGGACCAAAACGCTAGGCGGATGAACGGAAGTTTTAAATTTTCACTTTTTAATAATCACTATGTATGATTACTATGCAAAAAACTCTCCAAACATTGCTGCCCAAGTGAATCAAAACACCCCATCAGCCCTACTTTCTGAGCTGCCAACAGCAGAAATGATATCATACTATGTTTTATGTGAAAAACATCTAAGAAAACATGATAACTATTAGAAAAAAATTTATTCAATAGAATATTACATCATTTAGGAATGATAAAATGATCTTTCCTAATGCAACAACCTGTATATGGCTGCAATTGTAGGATGTACGATTTACAGCGCATTTGAGCACCGTCTGGTGACAAACTTATAAAATATTATCCCTCAAAGGAAAGGTATTGACCTACTGATTAACTTTGCTGAAAACAGTAGTTTTCTATATAGCCAGGATTCCGAGATATTCCGAGATAAAAAGTGTTGTACAAAATACAACGCGCGAGTATCCGTGTTACAAAAGTTGGCGCGAGTAACGGAAGGTTAAAACCACGTATTGGTCATATGTACCTAATGCTAGCATTTGGAGCAAAAAGTGCGCAATAATCGACCGAGAACCATTGAGAATAATGGGCGATCATTTTCATTCTAAAAAAGTACGGACCAAAAGTCACATCAAAAAGCGACACATTTGTTCACTGCGCCTTGAATTAGGCCGGTTATGATAACCATAGAATGGTCTACATTTGTAAAATAATATTTTTCGCAGAGCATGAATTTTGATAATAAAATTCAATGATTTGCAAACGCTGATCGGTTGTAACTCCATGCTTCAAACAGTGAAACGTTTTAAATTTACCACCATAACTGATATGAAAATGACTGATACGCCATACTGTTACACTCAGGAAATGATGGGCTAACTCGTTAGGTCCGAAATTTTTTTTTTTGGGAAAATAAGGAACCCAATTTACAGTTTAACCTCCATAAGGTGTAATAACATTACGTTCGGACAAAGAGATCAAAATGTTGTGCACAAAAAGAATGGTGTTTCGATAACGGCGTGCCTGTTTTTGCATCAGTTTGTTACAAGAGCGTTGATCAAATCAACTTCGATTGACCACTTGTTATGAACGATCCCCAGAGCACGTTATGCATACACGCCTGCTCTAACCGCACACTCCGCTACCGCGGTCAATGCGTGGAAATAAATTGCATCAAAATCAATTTAACAGCATCAATGCCCGAAAGAGCGACCAGTAGTGGTAACTGGTAAGTGCAGGCGAAAAACAGCAGATGCTGCAACTTCATCGGGCGGCGGCTTCATGTAACAGCCATGAAGAGCATCCAATCAAGTTCAGTGTACTGCTGTTTTTGCGATGGCGTCACGTCTAGGCCTAAGTTGTTTGGGTTGTTGTATATGTACTGCGAAATCATACAACAATGTTTTAATATAGGAATGTAGGAAACCTCGAATCATTTGATCGATCAAATTTAATTGGAACCTACTAAACTTTTTGGTTAGACATCACTAATGTACGGTGAACTAATTGTTAATAAATATAAGAGCAATCAATATTTATATTATTTTAACTAAATTTTCAGGTTTGGTCAAGTAGCATTCATTTTTTGAACAACTTTTCAGTATTTCGAACTTAAATCGATTTATTTCCATCATTTGATGCGTGACATTGACTCTTTAAAAATATGTCGAACAGGTAGAGCTGCCAATGCCTAAATATTTTAACAAATTTAAAAATAATCCAATAATAGCCTTACATATATATTGATGGCAATATATTCATATAGTAATCTCAAGATAACAGATTAAAGGTTGGGAGAAAAGAAGGGTTTCATTATGTTAGCAATGAAAACAAACTAAACAAATCTCGAGCTTGAAGAATTTTAATACAGTCATACCATGATATAAGACAACCTCGTCATGAAACAACTTTTTGAAATGATAAATGGGCTTATATGGAGGTATCCCTGTAGTGAACTTAGCATTGACACCTGGCGTTAATCAACGGGAGTTGGAGAAAATTATAACAGGCAACTAACTTTGCACTTGATCGTAGCTGTTTCTCGAACACGCGTGCAAAATTGGGTAGTTTAAAAACAGCCTTTACTTCAATGTTCAATTCACCTCACAAATAACCTACAAAAACGTGCCACGACTAGCGGATGTAGAGCTTGTTTTTGGTTGTTGTTTTTTCTGCACAACTGGCTTTGCAGTTCTGTGCAGTCCCTCGATCGAAGATTCCGACGGACGAAGTTCAAAAATAAAAAGACTGATCGTGCAATTCAAGTTTATCCGAGACGAACTACGAATGCACAATGTCACTTTCATTTCAATGCCATACGAATGGCTGCTGAGCAAAAGAGTCGATCCGATTGCGGTGATTGATTATATACTAATTAGGCAGCGAAAACGTTTAACTATTTTATTCATTCGGACAGATTTGCATCGCTGACCGCTATTAGCAAAGATTGTTTACCGCTAGTCTTTGAATGTTAGTTTGTTTTTCTTTCACATCATTTTTCTATGCACCCCTTCTTATTGTGTTATATTTCATGTCATCATGTGGATTTCTAAAATACCTCTGGCGATACTGCGGGTATGGTCTGAGGAGAAACTACCGGCAGATTGTTTGGAAGAACTCATATACATTCTAGAAGAAGGACCATTGATTTGAAAGCAACAATTACCGTAGTTCATGAGGCCATTAAAAATCCTTTGCGATTATCATGGTTTGTTTGACGTGGTGCTTGTGGAACCGAAGACTCCAGAACTCGAGACTGGGCATAGTAGAAGGTTCATATATACACAGCAATAGACGATACTACTAACGCCATCTTATCCCAAGGGAGTTACTACTGCTTATAAGTGTTAGTAATCGCAACCATCTGAATGAATGCATGCGTATGATCGTGCATCAAACGATGTCATACAATTAATTGTGTCAGTGTGGTTGTCATGCTAGAGTGATGGCGCATATACAACCTAAAAGTTACTGCCGTCATCCGTAGAGGGCGCACTAACCCCGTCCGTCGAGATTTAACAGAATGCCCAGTCTTGAGTTCTTCAGTGGAACCCTTGATCACACACTCTAAAAAATCGACACGCCGCATCCACGTGAAAAATCATGTAAACTTCTGTACAGCAACTTACATGAACTTCATGGACTAGTTAATGGGAAAGTTGATGAAATTCTCCGGGATCGCATGTAAACTGGATCGCTAGAAACTCGTACAAAAGAACACTATCTGTCACACCATTTAAGATCAAAAGTGGCGGAACATATCTTGAATGACAACCATCCATTAACCGTAAACGGCAATTTTCATAAACAATTATTCTGCGTGGTAAATTGATATGACGAAAAGTTTGGAGATCTATAAGATATGTTCCTCCACTTTACTAAACCCTGGAAACGGTTAACCTTGGCTTTTCAAATATCTACCAAAACACTCACACAGACACATTCACACAGAATAACAACAATAACGTCTAGTTAAAACTTGCTTCTTTCTTTGTTCTCGTATCTCGGATTTACATTATTTACAGAATTCTATTAGTATTTCATGATTTCCCTTACTTATTTAGGTTTGTCGGGAAAAGTCCATTGCGGTGATAGGTTGAGTCGAGATGAGTCTAAAACCAACACTGGTAAACGTTAAAACATTGAATAGGTACACCCAAAACTTGAAACTATTACTTTAAAAGGAATAACGAAAAATTCTTCTTTTAGTAACAACTTTGTTACTTAAAGAGTAATAGCGTTCGTCGCCGGTTGAATAATAACATATACTAATGCACATTATATACATTATACAGCCCAACTGTTTGCTGTTTGCGCCTGCGCTTTGATTTACATTCATAGCATGACTGTTGGATAGCACTCAATACAAAAACGCTGAATGTGAATGTGCGTTGTAAGTTGAATTTGCTAACCGTTACCGTTTGCATCGGGGGACTAGCAGCCCTATTCCTTCCTATAACAAATTACAGCAACCGCGGGCCGTATTCGATCGAAAATTATTCGGCTGAAAACTATCATCCGGAACTGTCTGTTGTTTTTTTTATTGTAAAGATGATGACAGAATTACCATTTGTGCAATCATCAAAACATCTAAGCAACCATGTGCTACTCGTACTGACAGGAGCATCAGATGGGACATAACAGAGAGCAACGTGACCGACATTTGAAAACACTTTCACCAGCTTTTCAAAAGGGCCAATTTGAAAAATGTAAATAAACCGAGTTGGGTTTTTTTCCTATGCTAACCCAGTAGAGAATAACCCTTATTCGGTTTGTTTACATTTTGCAGATTGGTCCTTTGAAAAGTTGTTGCCGACTAGCAATATGTTCGATGTTAGCTGCAAAATATGGCTGCCTGCTAGCTCCCTGGTTTGCATCTGTAAAGTGTGGGCGTATAGGTAAGTTTTGTTTGCGTATTCCAATACGAAAGAGTAAAACTGCGCGGCCAGAATTTCTGGGCAAAAAGCAACTAATTATCCATTATCGGATATTTTGAAAACCATGGTTGTTTACTGAATTGCAGTATATTTTTTTAGCTAAAGTACAAACGAGTAAACGAGAAATTGTACTATTGAGCCATATGAATAAAACAGTTTGCATTGCTTTTATTGTGTAAGCCTTACGGAAGAAGCAAAGCAAACTATTTTATTCTTACCGGTCGGAATTCTAGAATATAGTTCTGCTTAGAAAACATAAACTATAGAGCTTATTTTCAATCATCCGCTCTGAAAAAAAATGAATTGGTATGCAAACGAATACTAATTTCCAAAAGTTAAACAAACTAGCAGCTCTGGTCATGACAAACATGTAATCGGTTTCAATTATAGGGTTCATCTACCAGTTATGGACCCTTTTCATATTATGAACCCAGGCATATATTTTTTTCTAGCTTATAATTAGTTTTGTTTATATTCGGCTTGAAACAGGATAAAGGTAACATCAAATACACTTTAATTTATAAATTTATTTATTAATAGTTTATTTATTTTCCGATTTTTCGATAATCAATGTATAAATGTCAATATTTTCACCAAACGAATATTTTTAGAAGGGGAAAGTCGCTGAGAACATTGTGCTAGGCACCTTCCAGGGAACGATGTCTTACATAATTCAGCTCATTAATCACAATTGCGGTACATTCATTGCACAATTTGTTGCACACTGTGCACTCAAGTGACACCTTTTTGACACCTAAACTTTAAAATCTTGGAATTTAGTAGCTTTGCCAATTTTTAACATTGTCATACTGAACAAACGAGCACAAGTTTGAACTGATCTGAACCTTGCCGGCACAATAAGCTACAATTTAAACAAAATTGGCACGAATATGGTGCATAGTGTTCTAAGCGACTTATCATTGTATTTTTAGCAAAATCTATTAAACGATTTACAATGCAAAAGATGTCACATTTTGCAAATCTTCTCCATGTAAATACGTTAGAATTCTTGTAACAGATTCTGTTTGTAAGCTTAATGTGAAAAATACAGCTCAACAATCAATATGATATGACAATATTGTTAAAGATGTAAACATAACTTTTTGGGCATTTCGGGTAATCAATTAACTACCAACAATCAACTTTTCTCTCATAAGAGAAATTAACTCAAGTACAAAAATGTCTTCTTCTGGTTATTATACCCTATCCAGCTTTTTACGAGCCATAATGGCGCACGCGTTCGTAATATTTGAACGGCATTTTTGACATTTCCCTAGTACATCGCACGTTTTCTTTCCGTACATTCCTTTAGTTTTACCGTGAACGCGCGGAAAGCAAACGTGCGATGTATTAGGGAAATGTCAACAATGCTGTCCAAATATTACGAACACGTCCGCCATTATGGCTCGTAAAAAGCTGGATAAGATGCAAACGGACAAAAGTAACGTCGATCTGCGAATGGATCCATGAAGAGTGGTTTGAAAACTGGGAATAGGTTTCTAAAATCACAACTGCTTGATTTCGGCGCTAGTGTACACATACGCTAGCGCTAAATTTAGTTAGTGAAGAATAGAGTAATGAGCGAATATCACATCAATACAGCTACAAAAACTAATCTCTAACTAACACATATAGTACAATTTGCGAATGTGTGGTTCATTGCAAAAACGCATACATAGATGCAGCAGTGTTTTTACTTGTTACTTTTAGATTGTTACTCTTTTCGTCTAATGTACGGTCATAAGACGAAAAAAGTAATAGATTATTGCTCAAAAACAACAAAATATTCTCCCCGAGTTTTGGGTGTAGAATACCAAGACTACTGATTGGAGGAGGATTCATAGTCGTTAGATTCTAATGACAAGATGTGTTAGCCACTGGAACGAATAGGGTGATTTATCTATTTTGATCAGGCGTTACAAGTACCTTATTTTGAATATTTACGGCAAAATTTTGGAAACCTCCGATCACCTCAACCCAGTCGTGCTCACTGCAGCCAGCGCTCGTCATAGTCGTCTCGGTCCTGTGGTTGCTGGTAGAGTGCAGGTCTTCCATCATGCTTGCACAGGCAAGTATACTTATGCATTGGCGGAACTAGCGCTCATTTCTAGCAACCTTAGCGGAGATCGGGTAATCAACCCCGATGGAAACTAAGGTCGTATACCAACAGGGAAGAAGGCACAGTGTGTCTCGGCACTGCAAGATGGCAGCCCCATCATGAGACTCGGTAGCGAAGGCCTGAGTACGGCTACCTACCTAAACCCTAAAAGCAAAAAAGGGTCAAGAAAATCTTACTCAGAACATTCGGCATGGACTACGGCGACGAAATAAGGACATGGAATGGAAACTTTGTACCTGGAACTGCAGATCGCTAAATTTCGTTGGTGGCGACAGGGTGCTGCTCGATCAGTTAGAACCCCGAAAGTTTGGCATCGTGGCACTGCAGAAGATCTGTCGCAAGGGCAAGAAGATGTGGAGGATCCGTGGCGGCAAAGCCCAATTTTTCCAGAGCGGTAGAGCGACCAACGAGCTGGGAACGGGCTTCTTAGTGTTGGACAAAATGCAGGATCGCGCAATGGACTGGAAAGGGATCAATGAAAGGATGTGCGTGTTGAGGATAAAGGGCCGTTTCTTCAACTACACCATCATAAACGTGCATTGCCCACACGAAGGTAGACCCGGCGACGAAAAGGAAGCGTTCTATGCGCAGCTGGAGGCAACGTACGACAGCTGCTCACGATGGTACATCAAAGCCGTCATCGGGGATATGAACGCCCAGGTCGGCAGGGAAGCAATGTATAGACCGGCGATCGGGACCTATAGCCTGCACACCGACACGAACGAAAACGGCCGGTGATGCATTAACTTTGCAGTTTCCCGAGGCTTGGTGGTCAGAAGCAGGGGCGGACTGAGAGCCAAAGGGCCCACCGGGCCTTTGAGATTAGGGGCCCCGTGCAACTTGACTCGACTCAGGCACTGTCGAGTGTCGAGTATCGGGAGAACGGGCAGCATAGCGGCTCGATGCTCGAAACAAAACACACTCAGTCGTTATTAGGACCGAGTTACCAGCTTTTAGCGTGTGCGTCATATTAGCGGTTCACGGTACTTTAGTTTGGACGCATTTTTCTTCAACCCAATCTTCGCTACTTTGAGTTTTAGTTTTTTCAGCCACCACCACAGATGTTGTTCTATCGACAATATCCATTTCATTGGCAAAGCAGACGAACTAACTAGATTTGCTGAAGATTGTGCCTGTGTGTTGCTCCTTTCATAACATCCTGTAACGGCATGTTGAACAGCCCACATGAGGGACCATCACGTTGATAAAGTACCCTGCGAGGTTAGAATGGCCATGATTTTACGGTCGATGGTATCATACGCAACTTTGAAATCAATGAAATAATTGTGCGTGGAATTTTGTATTCATGAACTTTTTGGAGGATCTGCCGCAGCGTGAATATTTGATTCTTTACTGACCGTGCTTCAGCGAACCCGGAAGAGAACTTTCCACATTCTGATAAGTGCCACTGTGCATCTATATTTCTGCATTCTGCATCTGCATTTATATTTCTGCAGATTTTAAGTTATAGGGCTAATGACATGCAAAATTGCAAGTATCAAATAAGCTGATTTTATAAATGATAGGATGTCAACAGTTCAATATATATGAGTAGCTTACTGCGTCTACACATCAGAACAAAACAGTTCATAGTGCAGGCGATTCCCGTGCCGAGTTATAGCTATCCCTGGGATTAAACTCTTGGATTCTCCTATAAGAATTCTGCTTCTACAAGCAAGGTATTCTGTGCGAATCCTGTGCAGAATTTCTTCACACGATTCCAATGTGAGGAATGCTCGAGACTCTGCGCGAATCTTTTTGGTTCGTCCTGGTAGAGCTGCGGAAGAAAGAACCGTCTAAAAATGTCAGTACGAAGAGCACATGCTCGCCAGTCCAGAGGAGAGGTTCGCCAGCAACGACACACGGAGTTTCCACAAAACGGTCAGGTGCAAGAATTTTGCCATGCCTGTGATGTGCAATGATAGTGCTGGCAACCTGCAACCTGACGGCAGCAGCCAGGTGGAAGAATATTTCCAGACGCTGTTGAATAGAGAAGTAAACACGAAGATTAGCAGGTACAGGATAAGAATTTTGAGCGACGGCCAAACTGTGGAGCCATCAACACAGGAGGAGGTCAAAAGAGCAATCAGTGAGCTGAAAAACGGTAAGGGTTCTGTAAAGGATGGTATCCTGGCTGAACTTCTAATAGCGAGGAGCGAGCAGCTGTACGAAACAATTCGCCACCTCATTGTCGGGAATCGAATATGAGAGGAAAATAAATATCGAAGGAGTGGCTGATTGGCCTCATTTCCCATAATTTTAAAAACGGACATCGACTTGAGAGTACAAACTATCGAGACATTACGTTGCTCAATTTTGCCTATAAGGTGCTCTCCCTATCGTGTGTGGCTGAGTCCGTTAGCTGAGTTCTTCGTCGGCGAGTTTCAAGCTGGTTTTCATGAGGGTCGCTTCACGATGGATCAGGTATTTACCCTGCGTCTAGTAACGAGTTCCGGGAGTACAATTTGCAGATTCATCATATTTTTATGGATTTCAAGGCGACATACGATTCAGTAAAACGAAATGAGCTGTGACAGTTAACGCTAGGACATGGTTTTTCCACAGAACTAGTTACTTTGATTCGTGTGACGCTGGATGAGTAAAAATTATGAGTCCGAATAGCAGATGAGACCTCACGTGCTTCTTGATTTTGTGGATGACGTCGATATCACCGAAATCAAAAGTAGAGTAGCGAAAGAAGCCTTTAGGTTATTTATTGAGAAATTGGGACTTACCATTATTTATTGAGAAATTGGGACTTACCAAACGAAGTACATGGCGTGGAAATCCAAATGGTGTTGGTGTCGAAGAGGAACTGAATATATTTTGGTATGCTCGTGATATGTGACAACGATGTAAGTCGCAAAATAAAACGACTAATTGCAGCTGCGAATTGGCCTTTACGCAGGCATTACATTTTGTAGCTGAAGTCCCGTAGCATGCAAATTCGCATAAACTGACGCTCTAGAGAACGCTAATCCTCTCGGTGGCTGTTTACGGACATGAATCATAGACGCTAAAAGAAGCTGATCGACGAATGCTTGGGGACAGTGCGCTGGGTTGGTCACGTGTCTAGAATGCCCGACGAAAGAGTAACCAATATTATTTTAAGCATAGAATCAAGAAGAGGCCGTAGACTTCGGAGTAGACATCGCACTGATAGATGTGCGCTATCGAGGATGATGCACGTTTAGCTGGTGTTCGAGGGGTTTGAAGGCAGGTAGCCCAGGATTGAGTGCTGGAGGACCATAATTCATTCGGCGCAGGATCGCTAACGGACCGTCGCCACTGAAGTAAACTAAGTATGGAGCTTAAGCCGACAGTTCGATATTTATAAGTAGTCAAATAACTGCGGATGAAATACTAATTCTACTTTTAAATACTCAGAATTGAAGCTGGTAATATTTTCGGAGCTTGGACCCCAACAGCTCAACTTATATGATTTCATGAATCACGGGGCCCCAGCAATTGAATATTCGTGAGTCGTAGAAAAAGTTTAATTGAAAGAGAAATTTTGGTTTAAAGTTCGGGGCCCCAATAGTTCCATTTGAAGCTGAATTTTAAATCATCAAATCGGTTGATTTCATAAATCATGGGGCCCCAGCGATCGAACATTCGTGAGTCGTAGAAAAAGTTTGATTGAAAGAGAAATTTTGGTTTAAAGTTCGGAGCCCCAACAGTCCCATTTGAAGCTGAATTTTAAATCATCAATTCATGAATCATGGGGCCCCAGCAATCGAACATTTGTGAGTCGTAGAAAAAGTTTAATTGAAAGAGAAATTTTGGTTTAAAGTTCGGGGCCCCAACAGTCCCATTTGAAGCTGAATTTTAAATCATCAATTCATGAATCATGGGGCCCCAGCAATCGAACATTTGTGAGTCGTAGAAAAAGTTTAATTGAAAGAGAAATTTTGGTTTAAAGTTCGGGGCCCCAACAGTCCCATTTGAAGCTGAATTTTCAATCATCAAATCGGTTGATTTCATAAATCATGGGGCCCCAGCGATCGAACATTCGTGAGTCGTAGAAAAAGTTTGATTGAAAGAGAAATTTTGGTTTAAAGTTCGGAGCCCCAACAGTCCCATTTGAAGCTGAATTTTAAATCATCAATTCATGAATCATGGGGCCCCAGCAATCGAACATTTGTGAGTCGTAGAAAAAGTTTAATTGAAAGAGAAATTTTGGTTTAAAGTTCGGGGCCCCAACAGTCCCATTTGAAGCTGAATTTTAAATCATCAATTCATGAATCATGGGGCCCCAGCAATCGAACATTTGTGAGTCGTAGAAAAAGTTTAATTGAAAGAGAAATTTTGGTTTAAAGTTCGGGGCCCCAACAGTCCCATTTGAAGCTGAATTTTCAATCATCAAATCGGTTGATTTCATAAATCATGGGGCCCCAGCGATCGAACATTCGTGAGACGTAGAAAAAGTTTGATTGAAAGAGAAATTTTGGATTAAAGTTCGGGGCCCCAACAGTCCCATTTGAAGCTGAATTTTCAATCATCAAATCGGTTGATTTCATAAATCATGGGGCCCCAGCGATCGAACATTCGTGAGACGTAGAAAAAGTTTGATTGAAAGAGAAATTTTGGATTAAAGTTCGGGGCCCCAACAGTCCCATTTGAAGCTGAATTTTAAATCATCAAATCGGTTGATTTCATAAATCATGGGGCCCCAGCGATCGAACATTCGTGAGTCGTAGAAAAAGTTTGATTGAAAGAGAAATTTTGGTTGAAAGTTCGAAGCCCCAACAGTCCCATTTGAAGCTGAATTTTAAATCATCAATTCATGAATCATGGGGCCCCAGCAATCGAACATTTGTGAGTCGTAGAAAAAGTTTGATTGAAAGAGAAATTTTGGTTTAAAGTTCGGAGCCCCAACAGTCCCATTTGAAGCTGAATTTTAAATCATCAATTCATGAATCATGGGGCCCCAGCAATCGAACATTTGTGAGTCGTAGAAAAAGTTTAATTGAAAGAGAAATTTTGGTTTAAAGTTCGGGGCCCCAACAGTCCCATTTGAAGCTGAATTTTCAATCATCAAATCGGTTGATTTCATAAATCATGGGGGCCCAGCAATTGAACATACGTGAGTCGTAGAAGGAGTTTAACCGAAATAAAAATTTTGGAACATCTCGTTTTGTGTAACGACGAAATTTTGACTGGGGCCCACCGGGCATTTGCCCGGTTGCCCGGTGGGCCAGTCCGCCCCTGGTCAGAAGCACGTTCTTTCCCCACAAAGCAACCTGGAGATCACCTGACCAACGAACTTCGAACCAAATCGACCATATTCTCATCGAGGGTCGGTTTTTCTCGAACATCACCGCTTCCTACGGGATGCGAATATCGACTCGGACCATTACCTAGTAGCAGTATACGTGCGCTCAAAACTATCGACGGTTTATACCTCGCGACAAAGTCGCCCTCCTCGGTTAAACATTCGGTAGTTAAACAACCCGCCAGTTTCTGAAAATTACGCGCGCGTACTCCATTAAGAATACTCCTCCTCCGCCGAAACGATATGCAGAGCAAGTTAGACGACCTCTCCGAGAGCTCCCAGGCAGCAGGTCTCACAGTCAATGTAGCGAAAACTAAGTCTATGGTAGTGAACACTGACAATTCCACCAACTTTACAGTAGCGGGACAACAAGTTGAGCAGGTAGCCGTCTTTCAATATCTTGGTAGCCAAACAACGCCCGATGGTGGTACCAAGACTGATATAGCCACACGGATCAGGAAGGCCAGGGGTGCCTTTGCAGGTCTGCGAAACATTTGGCGCTCAAACCAGATCACTCTACGTACGAAAACCCGAATCTTTAATTCAAACGTTAAATCCGTACTGCTGTATGCCTGCGAAACGTGGTGCGTCTCAGCGGAGACAACGCAAAAACTGCAGGTATTCATTAACCGGTGCCTGCGATATATTATTCGTGCCTGGTGGCCTGATAATTGGATATCCAATGAGGAACTCCATCGTCGGTGTCATCAACGGCCGATAGCCACAGAAATTCGTGAGCGTAGGTGGAAGTGGATCGGACACACCTTGAGGAAAGGAGCGAACGAGGTTTGCAGAGCAGCACTCGACTGGAATCCACAAGGACAGCGTAGAAGAGGCAGACCCAGAGGCTCATGGCGACGGAGCTTAGCCAACGACATCCGGGCTGTAGACGAGAACCTGTCCTGGCGACAGGTAAAAGCCATGGCGGGTAACCGTCAGCAGTGGAGATCTCTGATTTCATCCCTTTGTTCTGCCGGACCGGCGGACATGGACACATAAGTAAGTACTCCATTAAGCGCTGTCTTCCTCTGTGGAGCCAGATGCTTCGACCCTCGAAAATGGATGGAGTATGATACGCTCGACCGTCAACGAGACCCCAACCGCGGTGCTAGGAGTGGGAACCTCGAGTGCACGAAATGATTGGTTTGACGGGGAGTGCCAACAAGAGGTATAGAGAAGAAACAAAGAGCTTGGAAAAACTATCTAAGCATATCAACGAGAGTATCGACGAGCGCGGAATGATTTGACCACGATCCTGAGGAGGAAAAAGCGCCAGAAGGAGGACAGAGATCGTGAGGAGCTGGAACAACTATTCCGGGTTAATGACACGCGCAAGTTTTACGAGAAAGTCAACGATCTTCAGCAATAGTAGCCAACTCCTAGCCTTCGCAGACGACCTCGACATCATTACTAGAAAACTTGGAACGGCGCAGGCAATCTACGCCAGACTAAAAACGAACGCTAGGAGGAGGATAGGGTTACAAATAAATGCGTCGAAAACCAAATATATGGTAGGAAGAGGCTCCAGAGAAAGCAACGTTTGCCTTCCACAGACAGTGACTATTGATGGTGATGAACTGGAAGTGGTTGATGAGTTCGAATATTTGAGATCTCTGGTCACCGCCGACAATAATACGAGTAAGGAGATCCAACGACGCATTCAAGCTGGAAATCGAGCCCTCCGCAGGATGCTTTGATCTGGGAGCATACGCCGCAGCACAAAGCTGGCGATGTACAAAATGCTAATCAGACCGGTAGTCCTCTACGGACTTGAGACAGTAACTTTGCTTACGAAGGACATACGTGCACTAGCCGTATTTGAACGAAAAATGTTGCGCATTATTTTTGGCGGAGTACAAACGGATAGCGGAGAGTTTCGTAGGCGTATGAATCACGAGTTGCAGGCACTACTTGGAGAGATGTCCATCGTACACCTGGTGGAACTTGGGAGACTACGGTGGACCGGCCACGTCGCAAGGCGGCCGGACGACTGTGCAGTGAAATCCGTTCTCTTCAAGAACCCCACCGGCACCAGGAATAGAGAGGCCCAACGTGCTAGATGACTCGACCAGGTTGAAGCCGATTTGCGTGTGGCGAGACGCGCAACGAATTGGCAACGAGTAGCCCAGGACCGAGTATAATGGCGAGCAATTCTTGTAACGGCAAAAGCCACCCCGGCTCTCCGCTGCTAAAGTAAGTAAGTAGATGACAGAACGAATAGCTGTTTCTCTTCATATGAGAAAATATGTGAGTAAACCAAAAACAAATTTAACGATTGCACAAAATATATAAATAATGCAAAAATTTCTATAATTAACCTGTGAAAGAATGTATTGAATTGTTTATTTTACGTTTGGGAAAAATGTGGTATACTGACAGACCAACCTCGTGTTTTTAGTCTTGACATAGAAATGCGGTCAGGCATCTATATTAATATTTTTTGAAATGGTAGTTCTACAGTTAAAGAGGAGACGGTAGGGGAAAATAATGAAAATTTTTGGGAATGGTGGGGAAGACCCGCCAGGGCATGTGGCTCGCTGGTACTCATGTACTTTTGAACCACATAGTCGCTGGACAAAAGGAGTCTGCACAACCCCCTTATTAAGGTAGCGACGTATCTGGTTGGGTTATTTTAGACACTAATTGCTCCTCTTCCTCCGTCTGCTGTAGAAACCACCGACCGAGAAGTTTTAATCTAACTTGTTTTTACTGGCAGAACGACAACACTATGCAGGCCCTTGCGACTTACAAGGTGCTGCGCGTGACGCTGTTCGTCTGTTAGCGTGTTAGCCGCGATTCTCAGCGCGGGATTTCGGGAAAAGGCACCGTTCCTATGAAATAGACCAACCTCGTGTTTTTAGTCTTGACCTTGAAATGCGGTCAGGCATATATAATATGCTGATGTTTATGCTACATTAAAAGGTTTGCCTGAAATGTGTAACAGGACGTATACACAGAATTTGGAAGAGTTGTCGGTAACTGGAACAGAGAGAAAGTGGAACAAAGCTTCCGACATAAGCGGAGCTCGAGTTGATCGCTCAAAATGGCTACAATAATTTTGGAGTCTGCTACTAAACGAACAAAACAACTGTAAATCCTCGGTGTAAGTATACAATTTTTTTGCAGCACTTTATGTTGAAGTGGGCAGTATTCTTATCGGAGCATACGTAAATAATATTCATTGTATCGGAATAAATTACTGTTTTTTGTGTTTGAATATCTGTTTTTTAAATTTTTTATCACGTAGTACAGTTCCTACCCAGCTAACATTTTCGTACGTATATCAAAGTGAAAAATGAGAAATATGTACCGATATATATCTTGAAAAAACGCACTAGATGCATGAAACCAGCATATGCGTTTGGAGGCGATATACGTAGGGGAAGGGCGGTAAAGACGGACACCTTAAGGTAAAGACTCAATATCTACTCAAATATAACTGTATTGATCGCAATTTTCGCGCAAACTGAACCTTTAAGTCTCTGTCTAATAAAGTTACAACGTGTGCTGGAAAATTTCTTCCAAAATTTAAACTTTTTTTAATATTATAAACAGCATGTATAAATCAAAGTTTCTGCGCGTGGGCGGGAAAGACGGACACTTGATATGGGAAAGACGGACACTCGCGAAAAGGTGTCACGCGTCGTCGAATTATCAGTATTGAGCAAGATTAACATATTTCATCATGTATTTAGGAAATAATTGGTTTGGGAAAACACCCTTCCCGATCCCCCCCCTTTGAGCGAGAAAATAAAATGGTTCCCTTCAATATTTTAATTGGTGACGAATTAATCGTTTCTAAAAGTTGGCCTATTCCAACTGCTATATGACTTCTGGTTACTTTTACATATATAATATGTAAGTATTTGCAATGTTAAATAGTTGTTGGGCAAAGTGGATTCAAAATCTGTGTGTCCGTCATTCCCTACCATTGGGTGTCCGTCTTAACCGACTTGGATACCATTTTTTCAAACTTCAATAACTTTTTACTGAATATTCAAAAATTCCTTAGGTTTCCAATGGATATTCAGTGAAGGATCAAACTAACGCAATGCCGTCGGTTTAGCATGAATATGTTGTTTTTAAACGATTTACCAGCTATTTTCTTCACACACAAAATTACATCGGTTAGCGTATATACGCATTTTTTCTTTGTTTTGCTTATAAATTTGACAGCTGCGCTGCTAAAAATCGGCAGTTTAATTCAAAAGTGTTAATTCAGTCTATAGAAACGTTTCCCATCATTGATTTGCTTCAAAAAATTATTGTTTATGAAATATGACAAGTGTCCGTCTTTCCCGCAGTGTCCGTCTTTACCGTCCTTCCCCTACTGCAGATTATTCGTAAACAAATCACATTCATAAGTATTTGTATACGATGAGATCCGACTCAACATGATTAGTTCCATAATGCTATACAATTCTGTGATGAAAATCGTATGTAAATCAGTCGTCATCATTTTGTACGATTGAATATAAACTAGAGTGCGATTTAATAAGCTTTGTGTACGATTTCGATTTTATTTAGAGACATTTAAGATGATTTTCATAAATTGATATACGATTTGTGGTTTGCTGGGTAAAGTACCTATTGAGTCGAACTCTGCAAGGTTGCACAGCGCTTATTCTTGCTTTACGGAATCCACTCGGTACTGCATCTTAACCTTTCCTAACCCATCCTGTAAGGTTTACCAACCACGACAACCATTTTTCCACGGTGGAAAATCTATTCGCCGGCAATAATTATATGTATGATCAAAAGTTACTACACGGAATTTGCCTCCGCTGGATATTGTTTGGCAAACCAGGTGCAATTAAAACATAGTATTCATCGCATAGTCGGTCTGCAGCGTGTGAGATTTGGCCGATTAAATAACATTGTTGTAGATATGAGCGCCGGTGAAGTAAAATTGCTACAACTGCGATGAGAATCAACATGTATCTTCTTTCGTGTAATTTCTTTCAATTCGATAAATGCGCGCTTGTTTCTACTGTTAAGAGAGAAAAAAGAGGCTCATAAGAAAGCCACAGGGCGTGGGATCTAACCACCCGATGCAAGATGGAAAATTTCGAAAAGTCTTGACGGGTCTTTCTGGGGTGTGGCACATTGACTAATTACAACCATATGCCTTCCCAGTGTGCATTGTACTCCAAGTTGTGTGGCTTTTGTACCAAACGAATCATCATTAGGCGGCAAAGTTTCGCTGGTTATTAAAGCTGTGTACAAAATTTGGGAAGTGTAGTAGCAGAGTCAACCATTGTCGGTTATATGTGACGTAATTCGGCCTGTGGCCTTTTGATTGGAAGTTAGCCGTTTAGGTTGCCCCTCCTCATATTTCATGTTAGGTTATGTAACAAGCTTGAACTCTTCCAACGCAGGCCGGGCCAGCACCCTTCGTCTTTCGGTCGATATGTCACCATGTTATACGTCCCACGAATGAAATGGATACCGATTGCGTATGAACGCGTGCGGCTTTCGGTACTTTTGCAGATAGTGCGGGCCCATGAGATGCCAGGTCGCCAGGATTCACTGGTTTCTTACCACAAGGAAGAGAAAGTTGGATTCGCATCCGTTATGTGTGCTTCCCGATATGGATGCATTCGATTAAACTTTTTTTTGCGACAATAAAATGTGTTGCTCGTGGGCCACGGTTAGGGTATGATCCGTTTTATGTTGCGTTTATTGGTAGGTTGGTTGCAAAAAGTACTAACAGCAAAATGTATACAACCAGTCGTCGTTAAACTCAGTTTTTATTTGCAGGCTCTCAATCTAAATTCCCAGAACTGATATTGGATTTCTAATTCGTTGAAAATTGGGCCTCTATGATTACAATGTTTGAACAAAGCATCACTATCTCCATTAGTAGTTTTGAAACCAATAATTTTAGCGACTCATTTTCAAAGTTATTTCCGATTACTTCGCTTTCGACATTCGAAACATCAGCTTGTTGTACGATTACGAATTAAGGCAATGTGCGCAGTGAAAATTATTGTATATGACTGCGTTATTCAAGTTTATGAGTTTGAAAAGAAACAAGAAATCTCCGAATTCGGTGTCATTAGCTTAAACCTATTGTTGTAGGTTTACGATCGAGTGAGGCGCTGCTCGTGGCAAATAAAGCGGCTTCGATGATTCAGTTTCGCCAGAAAAGCAGCACTATAGGAAGCAGTTTGTACCCGTGGAAAGAGGAGCAAGATGTGGATATGCTGTAACATACCGAGCGTGATGACGTGAAGCCCAGCAAGTAGTTATGTGAACTCGACGAAGCACTGAGCCATCGCAGACATCTGCCGATCGGGTTTCGGAAAAGCGGCGAGGGGCAATACAGTGATTCACCGACAGATTACCAACCAACGAAACAATCGGTTGCGCAACCATCATAAGTAATTCGCCCGATCCGACTTTGTGGTAAAGAAAGGCGAAAGTAGAAAAGGTGAAAGGTGCATCTTCTTTCAGCTGGGCGTTATGCAATGAGAATCTGAAAACGACGATAAAATGGTCTAGGTAAACATTCTCATGTAGCACACGGACACGATTCGTCTTACATTCACTTGATAGATCGGCTCTAGTAAACGTTCTGTCCCCGATGGCCAGATCAACGAACGTCCGCAGACATTTGCCTGTGAATTAGGACAAATTCGAACACGTAAATGTTGTTTTCATCATCCGCGGTTACAATATTTACTAACAGCGCCCTTGTAGGATGCAAAACGCATTCGCATGCTTATCACATCCCTCAATGTGCGCAGTTTTTCAAATTTCGAAACATAAAGCATGAATAACGCAACCGCTACGTGGTCGTTTTGACCATTCAAGAAGACACGAACGCATTCATTTCTTCAATATACTTTAATACCACGGCACCATAATCACTATGCAAATGCAGCAGTAGGTACTATTGCCTAGCCCGTATCGGCTAATGTTTCGACGGAGGATTTCTCATGACGAAGCACGACGAACAATCCATCGAGAAGCACACTGTCGATTGTTAGTCGTATCGTCGACAATGGGCAGACATATCTAATACAAGTTTTCCCTTGCGCCTCACGCGGATTAAATATTGTTCAATACTGTATGCAAATGTCGTCCCTATTATTATCATGCTCTTTATTGCTATTTGCGTTGCTATTACAAAAACGCATAAAATGGAAATTTCACCACCGAACTGCGTGGGTTTAATTGAAAACCAAAGGTCAGTGAAGGATACAAAAATATTTACTTATTTGAACCTTTGATATAATTTAATCCGAACTACATACCTATTTGAAAGTATCCACATAGTTTATTCTACAAAAAAGACTATGTTTTCACATGAAATGAATCTAAAAACTATATTATAAATTAGCGCGATAGATCTCACTTGCCTTGAAAATTGCGTAGGCTGCTGTACGACACATCTTCGGCTACGGCTACGTCATAGAGACAAGTGCAAAGTTCTGTGCAGTTCATTAACAAGAAATTAACAATTTTATACATAACTAGCTGACCCGACAAACTTCGAATTGCCACAAATTAATCTGTGTTGTACATAAATCGTAAATCTCGGATGGCTTTTGTCACAATCTCGAGTTTTGCAAGTTTCTCGGGAGTTCATGGGTGTTTTAATATACAAATTTTCCTCACAGTAAAGTGGAAAACAACTCCCCCCGTTGCTTAGCCTGATAAAATAAAGCTGATAGCATTTAAATATTCGACACCGTTCGCCGAATACCATTTTGCGGAACATCAATTCTCGGTTGACCATAACGCGGAATATAGACCTTACGTGGGATGTACCATTTCACGGAAAATCTTTTCGTAGAAAGTACCATTTCGCAGGGGTGACCCAACTGAAGGAAAGTCGTAGAGGTCAGTAGATCTAGGAAAATAAATAAACCTAGATAGAGGTGATCTCTAACAGCCCTCTTTCGAAGAACCTTAATCTTTTATTGAGAATTGCCGGACATCGGCATAACAGGTGTTCCGAGTCTTCTTTATCTATGCCACAGAAGCGACATATATCATCTTGAAGTTTTCCCATTAGCTTCAGATGATATCGACTCGGACAATGTCCTGTTATAAGACCAGTATAAATGCTAAGAGCTCCAGAATTTTGCGAGCCATTGAAACGTTTGGAGAGATGAAACGTTTCGACTGCCTAGCATTGAAAGTGTTATTCCAATTTGATTCCACTTTCGTACATTCCCATGATTTTAGCTCCATTTTTAAAGCAGAAGCAGATAAACCACAGAAGGGCTCTGGTCCTACTAATTGATGAGATGATCCGAGTCTTGCAAGCGCATCAGCTCTTTCATTTCCATCGATTCCACAGTGGCCTGGGACCCAGTACAGGTTGACTTGGTTACGACAAGACAATTTTTGGAGTGATTGAATACATTCCCAGACAAGTTTTGATGCGCATGTTGCCGACTTGAGAGCGTTTAGAGCTGCTTGGCTGTCGGACATGATGCATATATTTGAATGTCTATAACGCGAATACTAGACACAACAATTATGGTTCTTACGTTGCACATAAAATCAATATATATATTGACTGTCTGTAGTTCCTGCGCAAGCACACAATCGTACATTCTTGTATTTCAGCTTGGAATACAGTTGGCCATCTGCCCATAGAAATTGACATGTCTATTCCTGGGCCAGTCACTCCTGCTCCAACTTGATTGTCCATTTTTGAACCGTCTGTATAGAAAACTGTCGAGCCTGGACGAAGATCGGGACCACCATCTTCCCAAGAATCACGTCTAGGCTCAAATACACGAAATATTCGATTAAAGTTGTATTTTTCCTCGATCCAATCTTCATTATTAGTTACAATAGGATTACTACTAATAGTTTTTAGAGTATTGAGATGACCTGTTAGATCACCTTCAAAGAGGTTCATTGATCTTTTGATCCTTAGAGCACTCTTTTCAGCTTCTAATTGTATAAACTGATGCAATGGAAGTATATAGCACCTCATCATTAGCTCATTGCACCTGTTATTGAGAGAGTGGCTAGCCTTTGAAGTCTTTCCAGCTTTCTTTGGGTAGCTTTCTCTTTCGTTTTTGGCCACCAGACCAACGAGGCATAGGTAATCCTGGGTCTGACAATAGCCGAATAGATCCAATGGATCATCTTCGGTTTCAGTCCCCATTGCATACCAAAAGTTCTTTTACATATCCATAGAGCATTTGTAGCTTTGTTTACTGCTAAAAGTTTTAAAAGTGTTCCTTTCAATCTGATGTTGTTTAATGTAAATTTTCTCCTTCTCTTAAATGGTAGGATAGTAGTTTTATAGGCATTCATTTATGCTGAGGTCCTGCCTATCACACCATGATGAAATCGAATTTAAAGCCATTTGCATTCGGTCAGCGATAATAGAATCAAATTTTCCTCGAAGAATTATGACTATATTATCTGCGAAGCCAATTATTTCAAAGCCTAGCGCTGTCAACTTTTGAAGAAGATCGTCAACTATTAAAGACCACAATAAAGGTGATATTACGCCTCCTTATGGGCACCCTTTTGCTGCTCTAATGCTTATAGATGAGCTTCCAAGGTTTGCTGATATCTCTCTTTTTGATAACATTTCGCTAATCCAGTGGATAATGGATATATCGAAACCACGTTTCGTCATAGCCGTAATCATTGAATTATGAGATGAATTATCAAATGCGCCTTCTAGGTCTAGGAAGGCAGCTAGTGAAATTTGCTTCGCTTCAAAAGACTTTTCTAATTTTTTTACAACAGTTTGTACTGCTGTTATCGAAGATTTGCCTTCTTGATTTGCGAATTCATATTTGCTCAAAGGATCTTGGGCTAAATATGATGACTTCATTATGCTCATCAATTATTTTTTCCATTGCTTTTAACACAACAGAGGAAAGCTTATCGACCTGAAGGATTTTGGTGAAGTTTTATCCTTCTTATTAGCCTTCGGAATGAACGTGACCCGTACTAGTCGCCATGCTGCTGGTATATAGCCTAGTATCAGGCTTGATTGAAAAACTAGACTATCCCAAAACTAGACTTCATTTCCAGTCGATTGATGATAAGAGAACAGACATTCGTCGAAAAATTACCGAGATATGGCCATTTCAGTAAATCAACTGCTGGAAATGTTGCCAATCGCCTCTGCTTAAGCTAGTAAGCGGGGATATGTCAAAAACTGTACCACCCTCAACTCATCCTAGCCCTTCACGATCACCATTCTGATCAATTGAAAATCATCTCGCCTGTTTCGTACGACTTTCGGAATTCTGATCACCGAAGCATTGCCGAATTCTTCGCTACTATCGACTGGATTGGTGTTCTCGACTGTAACGACGCCGAAAACACAGGACTGACTCTTCCGCACTTAATTGGGCACGCAATCGATCGTCTTGCACCTAAGATAGTACATTCGCCAAACTTCAAACAGTAAATCTTGGTTCTCAGGCTGTTTACAATGTTACGCTAATGACTGGGAATACGCTGAGTACTCTCAACATCGACGAAACAATGACCTCTAGAACCGCCTCAACGTTAAAATCCTCGACTAAAGCCAGCCCAGATGGTATCTCGTCTGAGTTTTTGAGGAAGCACATCGCTGACCTACTTATCACCCTTCGGCTGGTGTACAGCCTCTCCGTCTCAAGCGGGGTATTTCCGTCTATATAGAAGACTGCCCATATGTTTCCTGTTCATAAAAAAGAGGATCGGAAAGACATCAATAACTACCGTGGAATCTCATCATTGAGCGCCACTTCGAAGTTATTCGAGCTTGTAATCATGACTCCGCTGCTGTCCCACTGCAAACATTACCTAAGTGATGATCAGCATGGATTCATCGCAGGTAGATCAACCACTGCAAATCTCCTGTGTCTCACATCATACATTGCGGAAAACTTAGCGGATCGTGCGCGAACGGACGTCATCTATACTGATTTATCTGCGGCGTTCGACAAAATCAATCATGCTATTGCAATTGCGAAATTGGAAAGACTCGGTATCGGCGGAAGTGTGTTGCATTGGTTTAACTCCTATCTCGCAGGTCGTAAATTGATTGTGACGGTTGAAGGCAATCTAATGAATTTTCGGCCTCGTCTGGAATCCCACAAGGCAGTCATTTGGGACCGTTAATCTTCCTGGCTATACTTCAATGGTGTCAACCACGTTCGTATAGGCCCTCGTTTATCCTACGCCGATGATCTGAATGCATGAGGATTCACTCCAAGGTCGATGCGATCCATCTTCAACGATAGCTTGACACCTTTATGGATAGGTGTAACTTGAACTGCATGCTCGTGAATCCTGAAAAATGCTCCATTATTTCTTTCGCCTGAATCCGTCAACCTGTGATTTCCAACTACAAGCTCAATGGTACTGAAATCCAATGTGTCGACCAAGTGAAGGATCTCGGCGTTGCCTTGGACAGTCAGTTATCGTTTAGACGGCACATTTTCTACATTGTGGACAAAGCATCCAGAACTCTAGGATTCGTTTTCGTATTGCTAAAGGTTTCACCAACGTATATTGTCTCAAGGTATTTATACTGCTCGCTCATACGTTCGACTCTCGAATACGGTTCCATTGTCCGGCAAAGCAAAGCCTAGGTACTACATTCCGTTACCGAAACTTGACCTTCTGTTTTTTATACGACAGACTTCGCAGCCAGCTGTTAGAATACAGGACATTTACAGGGCCGGTTGTTACGATCCATTATCTGGCATCCGTATTATCGAAACGGAATGGCCAGAATTGAGTCGATTCAACGCCGCTTTTTACGTTGTGCGCTCTACCTTGGCTAGATCCGTTCCGATTGCCGAGTTACGAGAGACGATGCCAATTGATCCATTTGGAGACACTTCAGGTGCGAAGGAACGTCGTAAGAGCATTATTTGCTGCTGATATGTTGCAGGGAAGAATCGATTGTCCTGCTATTTTTGGAACGATTAATCTGAACGTTTCATTTAAAAATGTCTTATTTTGTAGAATTTCGTCAAAATTTTGCCTGTCCCGATCATTTTGTCTAGCCCCTGTAATTATCTTAATAGACTGTATGCACCAGGTAAGTTTGCAAATCTGTACGATATTATTTTTTCTTCCGTCATCTACAGAAAAATCGAAAATTGTGTAAAATTTAATTTGCCTTCAGGCGATTCGGTACATCGCGTACATGCTACATTTTCTCCGCATATCTTTAAAAATGCGAAAGATGAAGTTGGGAAGGTAAACGTGCCTCTAGTGTCTCTTGTATTACTGCCTGCACCATCAAAATATCTAAAAATAGCCATTCGCGTTTTAAAGCACTTTTATATTCATGAAGAACGCAAAATCAGAATAGTGTTTTAAGTAACCCCGTGTACAGGGTAACTTGCAACACCCCTGTTTTCCGTTCTTTCTACAGAGTCACTTTTTCTCATAATCATAATTCAAAAGTACCAACCACTATGCAAATGTTGGCACAAGCTGTAAACTTCGAAAGTTATGCCAAGTTAGAGTTCAAAAGTGTTGCAAGTATCCCCGGATGACGGTATTTTATCTGACTAAATAGGTGAACATTTGTTTCGTACCAAAAATTTGACATGTTGCAGATATAATTGTGACAAAAACATGACAGTTGTGTTTAGACAAGAATAAGTGGGTCTGCCATCCTAAGCTTAATACACAAACACGTTAAACTATTGTTAAATAATGGTTAAAAATGTAGTTCGAAATTAGATTATTATTGTACTACGGGGGATATTATCTTCTTCATCTGGTACATAAAAGTGAATGTGTGTACACTGCCATAACTACGGAACGCCTGGCAGGTTCTTCATCAAACTTGGCAACCATGTTCCTTGACATAAAGGAATTAGTAAAGGGATGAGGTGTGGTCCCCACATCGGATCAGGGTTCGTTTCTCCTATATTCGAACCTCCTAAGGTTCGAAACTGTAGCGAAGGAGAATTATACATGACGCACCGGTCGGTTAGAACGACATTAACTGTTAAACACCCGATTCAATCCATCTATTGGTTTTCTTTAACCTTTGTTATACCATCTTATATGTCATTATAGAAATAACAGGTCTTCGAAACATAATTCAACCCTTTGATAACACTGTGTTAGTTATCATCAATATGCATGTGTATTTATTTATACTGAAGAAATTTGTAGAGCATTTGAACGCAATCAACAATTTATTAGAACCCTACATTCGATTTTTTTCATTTTCGGGAGGCTCATACCTCATGTTGCGTTCAAAGAAATTTTCGCTATCCAATCTCGTTGAAAATAATTGTGGAGTTAGGGTATGTTGCTACATCGTCGTAATTGCCTATTCCCGTCCTATCGAACACAAATTATTAAAAATATCAGCATTTTTTATGACACACAATGCAAAACTAGTTATTCCCTAATATTTTAGTTAGTTGTCTATCATACGCAATCAATCAAAGTGAGCTGAGATCTATTTAAATGCTTTTTATCATTAAAGAAGTCCTACCAGCCAAATTTCCTACGTTTTTTCGTGCGACGAAGAAGACAATGTCGACTAATCGTGCTAATTTCCGTCATTCATAAATGAAAATAACTCACGCAAGGCATTGTCGTTATTCTACAACCAGAAAAACTTGCCTGACCTGCAGAAATTTTGTAGAATAACATTTGTCATGCCGTCCTACACAAATACATGCGCGTTATCTTCGTAAACATTGTTGTGATTTTTAGTTCGGACGATTAAAAATTTTGTTGGACGGATTTTAAAACGGTACGACGAATTTTAGCAATAAAGTTATTTGCGTAATTTCAATAATATGCTTTAATAGTCGCTTTTCAGTGATTTCAAAGTTCACGGATCAGAAGGTAAGTGTGTTTTAGTCAAATCAGTACAAGAACTTTTGGTGTATTCACTAAATCCATCCAGCAAATGATGAAAATTAGAATGGCTTTCCTTATTACGACGGGAATTAGAAAAAGACCCTACCTCAAGGGAAGTCATTACTGTACAATACTTTAAACGCGCTTTTCTCGAAACCATGTTTTTTCAGTGGCGGTACGTGTATTTCAGAATCTAGAGGACCGTTTTGGCTAAAATATGTTTTCAGCTCTCAATTTCTGATTTTTGATGAAAAATACCTTTATTTTGAAAAAATGGCCGTCATTTTAATAATATTTCGAATGTTCCAAAACAGCTACGTAACAATTCAGGATAGAACTAATGCTGTCCTTACTCACAGCCGCTCGTTCGGATTCTACTAAGGGATAATCCCTACTAGTCAGTAAACCTACACTCAAAACATTCTGCGCATAACTAATAGTAAATTTCCATATGAAATTCCATATGATTATCGTGAGCCGCATATAAACACGATCCTACCAGAAATGAACATAAAAATTATACGCGTAGGGTAGTTGATCCAATAGTTGTGGTAGTACCAATAGTTGCGCTACTATTCATTATTAATGCATATTTTCGTCACCGTAGCATTTTAGATAAAACAATTACATTCTTTATATAAAACAGGCTTTTAGAAGTATTGGTAGTTAGATTACACCATTTAAAATTAAAGCATTATTTGCTAAAATGCCAATTTTCCCAAATCTAATGCGCAGTTGGAGCGCAAGACTATAGGCGCTCATCTATAGTTTTGCTACGATGTTTTTTCACTTAGCAACCTAGCAATGTATATGGAATAACACAATTAAAGGAACATCAAACTTAATTAAGGAAACATTAGCGCAACTGTTGGTACGAAATCAATCAATGGTACAACAATAATTGAATCGGAAAATTCATTTTTTCTTTATAAAGCTTCTCGTACAACGAAAGCAATTGTCTTGCCTTGTGATAAATACCTTGTATTTGATAAATTTATATCCCACAAGCATTAATTGAAGCGTATACCTCAATAAACAAGCAAAATGAAGTTATATTGTGCTTAGTGGCGCAACTAATGGATCATCTACCCTATGAATAGTATGTGCAATTACACACATAAAAATTATAATTTTTCGCTTGCACATAAATGATAACTGTTTGGCACATAAAGATCATTTACTGGGCACATTGCAAAAATCTATATGTGTCCCACATAGAAACTATACGAAAAATTTTCCCAGTGTAGGAAAATGCATGCACCTAAATAGAAGTGGCTTCTGCGGATGGGGGGGGGGCTGACCCCCGCAATGGCCTGCACTTCCGACGGTAGGTCACCTGCGAACACTCGCGGCTTATTTGTCAACTAACTTATCCATTAAATGATTTTTCCATTAAATAATAAAGGGAAATAGGGATTCGGCCGAATACAATTTCAAGCTTCTGTGATAGTTATTGAAATTCGGCTATTTGCGTTTCGGCCATTCGGTACTAACCCTTTTTTGATGTACTACCGAGCACTTTCTGTTTGTCAAAATAAATTTAAAGTGTAACGCAATTGAACTTTCACATTAAACGTGTATTAAAATGTCAAATAAAGCTCTCTCGTTTTTCGCTCTTCGCGTTTTATTACTTCGTTGTCTAAGTTATATAAAAGTTCTGGGCCCATAGCCCTTCAGCATTTCTCTGTGCTTTCAGTATTTCGGAAAACCAAGTAAAACGCGTGCACGTCGTATCGAACATAGTTCAATTACATAATATTTAAATCAGTAAAGCTTTAAAATAAAATAGAGAAAGACTAACCCCAAAAAAGAAGTCCATTTACATAACCCATGAGAGAGCAAGCAGTCTAGTCACATTCTGGTGACATATAAAAATTAAACCTGGGAAGGCAAAGTTGATATAATTAAGCTAATCTGCAACTGGAAGTGAAACAGTAGAGTAGGGCGGGGCAAAAGTGCGATGTTTGTAGTTAATTTTCGTGAGATATAAAGAAGGACAACAACATAATATATTTTATAGTGATGCAGTAACTCAATGTCTTCACATTCAACTATAAATCATCTGCGGTAATAATGTTTTGCAAAATAAATTCTTCTTTCTTCTGATCAAGTGCTGATTCGCACTTTTACCCCACTAACGGGGCAAAAGCGCGAATACCACGGGGCAAAAGTTCGAAGCTAGAATCCATGAAATTAGCCCAGCAGTAGCTAACAAAACCATATTATCTTCAATATGCGTTATGTTTCGGTAAGGGATATTCTCAATTTGCACCTTTTCTATTTTACGCTGATGTATTGCAGCCTCCATTAGATCGAAACTTTTTAAAACGTTTGTTTTTTGTTTCATCAGTGGAAACACATTGTTTTTCTTCGGCCAACATCTGTAGAGCACACAGTTTTCTGCAGATTTTTCATTTCTAGTATCTGTAATATAGTGCCTTATGCTGTATATAATTAGCAATACATTTTTGCCCAAGAATCGTACTTTTGCTCCACCCGTGAATCGAACTTTTACCCCGCTAGGCGCTTGACGGGGTTAGATTAAATTACGGAAAAGCGAAATATATTTTGATTATTTTCACCGTATTTTCAAAACAGATATGTGAGTGATGTAAAACGCTGCTACAAATTTTCAAGAAGTAATATCCTCCTGTTGATATTGTATTTGCCGTATAACAAAAAATTACATCAAAACCGCCCTAAAATAACATTTGCACATAACTCAGCAACTATGCATCGTAAGCAACCAAAGTTTACGTTAGATTCAAGCTGTCAAAGTAGTCACCCATCCATGCCAATGTAGGAAATTTACTCAGAATCTGCACCGATAAATCACTGAATCGCACTCTTACCCGCATCGCACATTTACCCCTCCTTACTCTACAGCGTTTCGGTTGTTATATCGTAACTATTTCTTATGGTGGTTTCACTAAGAAGTATGAAGTATGGAGCAGTTCCACGTGAAATAGGTAAATGACAAAATTGGAACCTTTCTGATACAGATGAAACTTTACAAACGTGTTAGGATATGAGGATATATGCACCTTTCACAGGTTTTGGCACCATTTTGATTCAAAACTCATTTTTAAAAACGGCGTATTTATTTTCATGTGTATTATGCTTGAAAGATTTTATCTCGAAAACTGTCGATTTTACAAAAATTATGTGTAAGCAAAAGTTGTAGAAAATTGATTTCTGAACAAGAAAAAAATATGCACTAAAAAAAATATTTTAACAATTTTTCAAGAATTTGAAAATATACCATTTATGAATATTTTGAAATTTGTTTTGGAAAAAATAGAAGTACTTTGCAACCTTTTAAAGGTTATTCTATGATGGAGCAACTTTCATGAACGGACTTCGTAGAACAACGACTTTCGACTTTTTTTCCAACTTGGGATTTTTCAAGTAATATATGAATTTATAATACAAATAACAATGCAGCCGCTTTCGAAATATTCATATTTCATATGTTACTCCAGTTGCTCCACTGTTTCTATAGAATTACCAATAACTACATTAAATTTCCTACAACTTATCCGAACACCTTTTTGATTCAACCTTTCGCTTTTGAGTTGTGGGTATTTTGAAAACTGTATTCGAAAAAACTGGACAGTAACTTTTTACCACGTGAGTAAACATAACGGAAACTTTGACTAAAAATAGTTGAAAGTATTGTTTATATCGGTAGAGTTTTACCAAAATAGTTTAAGAGCTTACAGTGATATCTTTGACCAAACTCGTGTTTTAGTCTTGGACCTTGAAATGCGGTCAGGCATTAATATTAATATTTTTTGAAATAATGGTTTTTACAATTGATGGAGGGACGGTAGGGGAAAGTAATGAAAAAAGAAAATGTCGACTAATCGTTTTAATTTCCGACATTCAAATGAAAATAACTCACGCAAGGCTGTGTCGTTATTTTACAGCCAGGAAAACTTGCCTGACCTGCAGAAATTTTGCAGAATAACATTTGTCATGGCGTCCTACATAAATACATGCGCGTTAGCTTCGTAAACATTGTTGTGATTTTTAGTTCGGACAATGAAAAATTTTGATGGACGGATTTTAAAACGGTACGACGAATTTAAGAAATAAAGTCAGTTGCGTAATTTCAATAACATGCTTTCATAATCGCTTTTCAGTGATTTCAAAGTTTACGGATCGGAAGGTAAATGTGTTTTAGTCATATCAGCACAACAACTTTTGGAGTATTTATTAAATCCATCCAACAAATGATGAAAATTAGAATGGCTTTACTTACTATGACGAGAATTAGAAATAAACCCTATTACTTGAAAAATCCCAAGTTGGAAAAAAATCATGAAAGTCGTTGTTCTACGATGTCCGTCCATGAAAGTTGCTCCATCTCAGAATGAATTTTAAAAGACTGCAAATTACTTCTATTTTTTCAAAAAAAATTAAAGATTTTCAAAAATATTATATTTTTGATAACTTGATTTTAAGTTATATTTTCAAATTTTTGAATAATTGGTAAAATATTTTTTATAGTGCATATTTTTTTCATGTTCAGAAATCAATTTTCTACAACTTTTGCTTACACATAATTTTTGTAAAATCGATAGTTTTCGAGATACAATCTTTCAATACATCTCGAAAACTATCGATTTTGTGGACTTTTTTCATATAAAGAGATGAAATGGAGTACAGCACTCATGCGCTGATTGCACGTCCTCTAATCGCACTGTCTGCTAGTTGCACGATCGTGCAATTAAAAAACAGTTATCTGTCAAACTACAAGTGGTTTCCTAGGTGGTTGCTATAAACAAAAATGCAGCGTTGCCGAATAAAAACTCTCTCTCTGCATTACGTAGATATATTACAAACAAATTTGTATTAAAATTTTGCTAAACTTTGACGAATTGGACACCTATTCATTAAGTTTTTGGTTCGTTTGTAAAGATTTAAATGTTTCTCCCAAAATCTAGTGCACTTGTGAATGCCTCTGAAGAGTTCTTTACGGTGATAACGCATCACGTTTTACAATAAATATTGGCAGCCATCGTGCAATTAAAAAACGAAATTCGCTAGTCGCATCTCCTCATTCGTGCAATTAGCGAACGAATACTGTAGTTTCCTGTGAGGTCAAAAATGGCCCTTTGGGATCTAGCAATATGGATTGGTATCAAAGTTCTTGTAGATGGTTTAGCGGGCGTTACGTTTCGAATTGTTTTGTAATGTAATGGAACTGGTTCGCAGAGAATCAGGGACGGTAGTTTAGAATCCAAGATAAAGTCTAATAATCAAACCAGACCAGTTTCGAAATGATCAATCGGAACTAAACTAGCCATGTCAGTTAGAAATGACCAGAAAGATTCACTAAAAAGTTCAAAAAATCATTAAAACGTCAATGCTATCGTTTAATTCCACTACCTCACCAGATTCATTAAGGTGAAATTAGTCGTCATCGATTCTGCCAATTTCAAAAGCAGTTTTTTTGTTTGAAACGAAAATTCTGCTCATGAAAATATATTCGCAGTGTTCAGATTGGCAAGAAGAATGCAGTATTTACATTTTTATAAACAGAATCCAGCTTTAGGGCCCAAAAACTGCTTCCGAAATTGAGCTCTGCGACGAAAAGTTAATGACTGCTAATTTCCCGTTAAACTAATTTTAATTTGGTCTCAGATTCCCCACGGGCCATCCATGAACCTTCAAGAGCCGATTCCGAAATGGCAGTTCCAACTTTTAGTGACTGATTTACTTCGATATATGAAAAACGGACCCATATTTTCAATTTCATGACTATTGATATTTAACCACACGGCTGATATCCTCACTATACTCTAGTGGTTTATCACTGGGACACTCTTCTTTCGATACATGCATGAAAAACAATTTTTCATGTTTCAACTGGAGTTCGGCATACCGCACTTCGTCATCCGCAAGATTTTTTCGTCTACTATGGGCAGATAGCAATCGTTTACATTTCTATCAATTGACACATTGTATGTTTCTCGCCAGAAATTAAAATTTTCTATCATTCAGCAACACTTGTCAAAGAACAATAGACCATTTTTAAGAAAAAATCACATTAAGTAATTGAGCTTTGTACGGTAGTGCTACCATCTCAAAATTAATGATTGAACTGAATTTACAGGGAAATTCTGAGCTGGTTCGTTAACAGAACTCGTAGAATAGAACGCAGTGTTATGGGTAAAGAGTGGAAAAATTAAGGAATGGTAAGAGTCCATATACAGGGTGTTAGGTACCTTAGTGCACATATTTCAGGGGGTAATAGAGGACCATATTTGATGAAAAAATCCTGTCAAATCTCAATCGTTACAGAGTTATTAGACATTTTTAGTTTTCGGTTCTGTTTGCCTTAAATTTACTGTAGTACGAAAACTCTTGCTTAATTCTATTACTTTTATTCGAAAGCTGAAAAAATTTTGTACTGAAAATTGGTTTTAAACCTCCTGTGTTATGAAATTATGAAATTTAGTATCTGTTTAGAAGCAAAAGCTTTGAAATAAGTGTTTCTCAAATTTATCCTAAAAAGGTGCGATGAAACTGATTGATTTTATTTACCAATTTAAAGCTCTAATGGCACATTCCAGCGTTACGGGAGACTATCCCTACTATGCAGATCGGTTCCTGTTTCATCAAATCCCTGGCATTCTAGTAGAAAATGAAGTACTCTTTAAACAACTATTTTACAAGGTATTTGCCAAAAAAATGGTGAAACAGGAGGCGATTCACACGATAACAAAGAGTGCTAATTGTGTCCCGTAACGCTGGAATGTGTCTAATACAGTTATACAATTCGTTCTCTAACGTGAAACTGCCTTTTAGGTTCGTTGCAATTTCATTTTCAACGTGTGGTTTTGTGTGTTGAAATAGTATCTGAAAACTGCACGACCTCATACATCACGCATAGCACACTAGATCACCGCGTGCGATGGACATAATTAGACGCACATGGAAAACAATATTGTTAATTAACGAAACTGGTTTCTCGGGTCTCTCTTCACCGTTTCTGAAAACGATTATAGTATTAAAATGTATTCTCCTGAAGAACTCGCGGACATTCAGCTTTGTTATGACTTTGATAATTGTACAGCAACGACAGCCCAGCGGGAGTATGGTTTGGTTGTAGATATATTGATCATCGGCTACCTAATGCAAGTAATCGAACACAAATTAATTTAGGAACGTGTACAACAATGCACCGTCGCTTCCGAGAAGGAACGTTGTTTTCAATAAGGCTTCGAGGGGAGCATCATCAGCAAGTGGTGTCAGCGATTGACTATAAAATTTTGCGGATCGAGGGAAATGATCTAAAGGTAAGCACAAGGAAAATTGCTGTAGGTGTAGAGCGTGCTGAACCGGGTAAAATGCATTCTTTCTACGCTACATGTTGAAGAGCTGCTGCTTGCTAATAAACCTAAGCGGTTTGAGCGTTGCAAGATCATGCAAGCAAAAGTGGAGCCGAACCCTCAATTTATGAAAAACATTGTTATCAGACTGTGTTTGTCGCACGCGATAACCTAGTGTGCTAAGCGTAATGTATGAATTCTTGCAGTTTTCATATACTAATTCAACACTTAACACTATACTTTTAACATTAAATTGAAGCGAAACCAATAGAGATAGGCGTTTTACGTCAAAAAGCGAATTGGAGAACGATACCAGCGCTTTAAGTTAGTGAATAAAAGCAATCAGTTTTATCAGACCTTTACAGGAAAAATTCGATAAAAACGCCTTGAGAAACACTAATTTAGCTGTTTGCTACTAAAAAGTTACTAAATTTCATGAAGTAGGAGGTACCAATTTTCAGTACAAAATTTTCTCAGCTTTCGAATGAAAGTAACAGAATTGAGCTAGCTGGCATAGTTTTGAACTAGAACTAACTTTAATTAGAACCAGAACTAGTTTAGGGACAACAGCACCGAAAACTAAAAATGTTTTATAACACTGTAAAGATTAAGATTTGACCATATGCGTAGAAGCATTTGTTTTCGTCATATGTGGTCCTCTGTCATCCCCTAAAATATCTACACTAACATCCCAAGCTGGCTAACATCCCGTATACTTATATTACCAGTTTGTAACTTCTTACTAAGTTACGAGAACTGCGGGTTGAACCGGCTTATATTTTTATTCGATCCGAATTAATATCGGCTTTAAACTCACTGAACTTTACCTGGTCCCACATGATTTGTCGGTATTGCGTAACCGTTGAGCTACGAGGACTGACAAAAAGTAATCTTTAGAGCAGCTATTTAACTAGTTGTGCAAAATTTGTTCAATCACGATTTCTTGTTTATGTACGCCTCAATCGTTAAATCTTAGATTCATTCGTGTCATGCTTGTCGCTGCAATCATTTCCTTCGCAAATACAATAAACAAACTATTTACTACCTTTCTTTCAACTGCTTAGCAGCCACCAGTGCAGCGTAACCTGCCTTGGTGACATCCTGCGGCGAATCGTCCGACGAGCTAAATTTCGATAGCAGTGCACCGGGTTCGTTAGGGTCAAGGACGTCACCTAAAATAAAAGCAGGATTTCAATAACGGCATTGCTTGAAAAGAACACTTCCCTGTAAACAACGTACCCCGTTTAATGATTTCCGGCTCACGTTGGTCGAACAGCTCCGTCATAGCTTCGAGACCCTTACGAGCGGCTGACTGCAAGGCGCTCTGCATCGTCGGCTTTCGTTTGCGTTTGGAGGAGGAGTTTTTACCAGTCGCGGTACTGTTCCGGTTCGATTTGTGACTACCGTGGCCTGCCTTGCGTCGTTTGGTGGACACTTTTAATTTCATACGCTTCGGTTCCGGCTGCTGACCGCCAAAGTCCAATTGGTCTGTGAGAGGACGTGGGGGGCTTGCACCGTGTTCGTCGTTTTGGCTGATGGATTCAGGGCTAATTAGCTGCACTGGAGTTATCAGTCGGTCGTCGTCGTCGCTGTGGTCACCGTCGTTGTCATTGCGAATGATGTTGGTGTTGGAAGTGGTCAGAGCTTCCGTACTGTAACGCGGTCCGAGGATAATGGCATAGATGAATACGGTGATTGAGGTCAGGAGAATGACACAACTGCGGGTATTAAGAGAAACGAAACAGAAATTAGCAGAGCGGTAATTTATTCATGCGAGTGTACTGGTTGACTTATTTTTGCCTTATATACTATTGCTATAGCTTGGGTGCACCAGGAATGAAAACAAAGCCCTCCGCTTTCGCTTTCTATCTTGATGGGAAAGCCTGTAAGCAACCCTAGCAGCAAATAGCGTGGAAAATTGAATAACAAATTGCCTCATGACATAACAAACATTGCAATTGTTAAGCGTAACCAAAATATAGAGATCTTCAAAGCCAATCATACAGAATAGCAGCTAAAAAAAGAAATGCTCAATCCTTAGCTTTACTTTCAGCATTCAATTGATTAGTTAAAATTAGTGCTTTTCTCTGAAATCAACGGTCGAATTAGTGATTGCGGAGTGAACATGTTGAGTCATCCACATTTTAGTTCTGCTCTATGTAGGTAATAGTTTTTTTTCCTCTTGTGTTGCTGTTCGCGCCCATTTTCCCATGACGCGCCGATATGCGAGCGAATCAGCGAAAGTACAATTGAAACACCGTTTTCAATTAGCTAATTACAGGCCTTACACTCCACCCACGTTGGCTCTTTACTCAGCAGACCAATTTGTTATACGCAACTCCAACTAGGGT
This sequence comes from Sabethes cyaneus, assembly GCF_943734655.1. NCBI lineage: Eukaryota > Metazoa > Arthropoda > Insecta > Diptera > Culicidae > Sabethes > Sabethes cyaneus. The sequence goes on along the minus strand of NC_071353.1, from coordinate 51,944,584 downwards.
GGAGCATTTCGATGAAATTCTAGTTTGTAGACGATTGCAAATGGCATTCAATGGCGAACACTGAATAATTGAATTTAAAGTTATTACATATATAATTATATACCCAATCAGTTTTCAAAAGTTTTTAAAATGACTAATTTGTCAACGAGTATTTGAATTCGAATTCGGTTTACGAAAACGTATTTATGCATTCGGGTTGACAAGAATAACGGAAGAATTTTGGCAAGAAATTCGAAAGTCCAATGATAACTCATTTTACCTTCAGACCACCCTAGCCCGTAAATCGTCATCGCACGCATGACAAGAGATGCTGGCGCAAGAAGCTAATTAAAACAAATAAAAGTGTTGGATAATTGCGGCTCTGCCGCGGGGAACCGGGAATTACTGTCTACACTGACCGACTGCGCGATTGTTTGTAAACACCCTGTCCGGCCTGGCGTCAAGTCGTAAAGCATTGATTATTACATTTTCATTTGTTTTTGCTTGCTTCTTTTAAGTGCTTTCAAAGGTTTTAGAGCCAAACGAGTATGGGCTCCTTTCTCTCTTTCTACGTGTGGTGATCATGCTGAGGGGTAGCCAATCGTTGATAGACGGCCAGTTGACTGTGTGCTGACGTGAGTCGTTAAAAGTTTATTTAACCAGCTGAAAGTAAAAACGCATTTCAATTTTTATTCGCTATGGTTTTAACAACTGGATTAAATGTTTCCGATTTATCGATATTAAATTTTTATTGGTACCAGTATATTTAGCAAATCAACCACAGGGCTGTCCTGATCTTTGTGTTTCCTTATATACTTATTTGGCCGTACCATCTCCGCCAAACTAAATTAGGGAAAATTGTGGCACATATAGAACTTTTTTTTATCTACATATATTAGACTGGATTAGATATATTAGCACAAACCCCGCACTGGCCTCCTGTATTCTAACAGCTGGTTGCGAAGTCTGTCGTATAAAAACAGAAGGTTCGATAACGGAATTAGCATAACGGAATTAGCACCCAGGCTTCATATATTAGACTACCCAATAAAAGGGTGCATCGGTGGTGTAAAGGTCACACTTGATCGGCAATCGAGAATTTGCGGGCTCGATAGAACAATTCAATACATTTCTGTTTAGTTTAATCAATGCTTTAAATTTATTTGAAACACGTTGATTTTTTCAAATGAGTCGTCGACTATGACCATTTTAGTAAGGTTGCGCCACCTGGACTCAGTGGAACACTAGGAATCCGGAACCGGTTCCCAAAAAGGGGCATTTCAATATCCGTAATGTATGTCATGTGGCTCATCAAAAATATCAGTACGTTACAGAAAAATGATTGGTGATTATCTCATGCCTCGCCCAAAGATAATATGGCGGGCTCCAGGCTCCGGACAGGTTCCTTCGAAATCCGTTCCGAGCTTGGATCAAAACAGAAATAAATACAAATTATGTGGAGTAAGGATGGACGAACGGTTCAAGAACCGGTTCATCAGCTCCAGGCCGTGGTTTCGTCTGCTGTACGAAGAAGTCGTCTCCATTCTACTCGGTCCATGGCCGCAATTCGCTAGCCACGTAGTCTACGTAGGGTCCGCAGGTCGTCTTCCACTTGATCAATCCATCTTGCTCGCTGCGTGCCCCGCCGTCTCCTTCCAGTCGGATCGTTATTGAGAACTTTTTTAACCGAGCAGTCGTCCGACATCCTCACGACATGCCCAGCCCATCGCAGGCGACCGATTTTTGCGGTGTGAGCGATGGGCGGTTCCCTAAGCAGCTGATGCAATTCATGGCTCATTCGCCTCCTCATCGTTCCGATGAGGAAGGTGTTGCGCACCATCTACAGCGGAGTGCAGATGGAAGTGCACTCCGCCGTAGATGGTGCGCAACACCTTCCGTTCGAAAACACTAAGGGCGCGTTGGTCCTTCACAAGCATAGTCCATGTTTCATGGCCGCACAGGACTACCGGTCTAATCAGCGTCTTGTAGATTGTTAACTTCGTGCGGTGGCGAATTTTGTCCGATCGCAGCGTCCTACGGAGTCCAAAATGAGCACGATTTCCTGCCATAATGCGTCTTTGTATTTCTCTGCTGGTTTCGTTGTCTGCGGTAACCAGTGAGCCTAGATACATGAACTCTTCTACCACCTCGATTTCGTTACCGTCTAAATGAATCCGGGGAGGGAGGTCAGCATTCACTTCTCTAGAACCTCTTCCTTTCATGTATTTTGTTTTCGATACATTAATGACAAGTCCAATCCATTTAGCTTCAGCTTTCAGTCCGATGTACGTTTCCGCCATCCTCTCAAAGGTACGTGTAATGATGTCAACGTCGTCAGCGAAACCAAGAAGCTGGACGGACTTCGTGAATATCGTGCCACTCGTATCTATCCCCGCTCTTCTTACCACACCCTCCAAAGTGATGTCGAACAGCAAACCTGAAAGCCCATAATTCTGCCGTAACTCTCTTCTAGATCCAAAGGGACTCGAGACTGCCCCTGATACTCGAACAACACACATTACTCGATCCTTCGTCGCCTTGACCAATCGCGTTAGTTTATCCGGAAATCCGTAGTAATGCATAATCTGCCATAGCTGATCTCGATCGATTGTGTCGTACGCCGATTTGAAGTCGATGAATAAATGTGAAATGAATAAATAAAATGCGTGGGCACGTTGTATTCGCGACATTTCTGCAACACTTGCCGAAGCGCGAAAATCTGGTCCGTGGTGGCACGGGCACCCATGAATCCCGCTTGATATTGCCCCGCGAACTCCTTTGCAAACTGTGATAATCGACGACATAAAAGTTGGGAGAGTACCTTGTAGGCGGCGTTCAACAGTGTGATTGCGCGGTAATTACAACAATCCAACTTGTCGCCCTTTTTGTAGATCGGACACACGATGCCTTCCGTCCACTCCTCCGGTAGTAGCTCCTCCTCCCAAATCTTGACAATGACCCAGTGCAGCGCTCTAGCCAGTGCGTTCCCACCGTATTTCAGCAGCTCGCCGGGTAGCTGATCAGCCTCAGCCGCTTTATTGTTCTTCGGCCGACCGATCTCTTCTGCTACCTCCTGGAGGTCGGCGGCTGGTATTCTGTCGTCTTCTGCACGTGCTCCAAGATCTGTTGCCATATCGTCACCTTCATGTTCAGCTACCTCGCTGTTAAGGTGCTCGCCATAATACTGCTTCCACCTCTCCGGTTCATAGTAAGGAGCATTCAAACGAATACTGACTTACTTACTTTAGCAGCTGAGAGCCGGGGTGGCTCTTGCCGTATCAAGAATTCCTCTCCATTGTACTCGGTCCTGGGTTACTCGTCGCCAATTCGCTGCGCGTCTCAACACACGCAAGCCGGCTTCAACCTGGTCGAGCCATGTAGCACGGTGGGCCCTTCTATTCCTGATGCCGGTGGGGTTTTTGAAGAGAACGAATTTCACTGCACAGTCGTCCGGCATCCTTGCGACGTGGCCGGCCCACCGTAGTCTCCCAATTTTCACTAAGTATACGGTGGAAATCTCTCCAAGTAGTGCCTGTAGCTCGTGATTCATACGCCTCCGCTACTCTTCGCTTTCCGTGTGTATTCCGCCAAAAATAGTCCGCAACTCATTTCGTTCAAATACTGCAAGTGCACGTATGGCTTCCGTTAGCAAAGCTACTGTCTCAAGTCCGTAGAGGATTGCCGGTCTGATTAGCGTTTTGTACATCGGCAGCTTTGTGCGGCGGCGTATTCTCCTTAATCGAAGCATCTTTCGGAGGGAAAAGTAGGCACGATTTCCAGTTTGAATACGCAGTTGAATCCCCTTACTCGTATTATTGTCAGCGGTGACAAGAGAGCGCAAATATACGAACTCGCCACATTGCATCGCAGTATCCTCCTAGCCTCCGTCCTAGCTTTAGTCTGGCGTGGATTGCCTGCGCCGTCCCAAGGTTTCTAGTAATGATGTCGAGGTCGTCTGTGAACGCTAGGAGTTGACTACTCTTGTTGAAGACTACGTGTGTCTCGTTTCGATGCCCGCTTGCCGGATCACACCTTCAATAGCGATATTGATAACATACTGGACAGTCCATTCCCTCGCCGTAACCCTCTGCGCCATTCTAAAGGACTCCAGAGTGTCCCCGAAACGCGCACTTAGCACATCACTCGCTCCAGGGTAGCTTTGATCAGCCGCGTCAGTAGTTTGTTCGGTAAACCGTACTCGTGCATTATCTGCCATAGCTGTTCGCGTTCAATTGTATCTGTTATATATTCTTTCGATCAGTTAGCCAAACCCTTTAATATAAATTGTATAACTCACCGCTTGACGGTACTCAATCTATGTTAGATCTCATTGGAGAGTTTCTATTGTATAAAACGAGTTCGAATAAAGAACTGGTAGTTTATTCCAGTTAGTGTTACCGTAACTGCTGCATATCTTTTATATTACTCTTCACGTTGAAGATTCCCCCGATTAATCATACATAACAGTGGCGACGATAAGGATAAAATTTTTTTAAAAGTGATTACAAAAGTGCGTGCAAAGAAAAAGTGATACCGGCAAAATTTTGTAGAAAAGCTAATTCGCGCCCAGTGAGATTTTTATCAAAAGCGGTTATTGTCTGGGTTGCGTGAATTCAACGATATTGTGTGATATAAAACAAAGCGTTTTTATTCAATAATACAATAGAGATTAATAATTGCGCTTTGTTTAAACATTTATTAACCTTTGTTAAGTAAAATACATTTTGTACTAAAGCGTGGGTTGACTAAGCTTTGTATAGTCGCTTTTAAAGGTTTAATAGTCATCATTTAGTTCGATCTCACCCCGAAAGTTAATTCGCTACTTGAGTAATACCGAAAATCGAAAATAATCGCGTGAAATTTATTCACAGTGCGAAAGGTAGCGTGCTGAGTAGCTATATGTAATTCCGGTGGCCAATAATTCCGAGTGAAAGCTAGTAAAAAAAAAAAAAAAAGTAGTGAAATCTGGTAAAAACGCAGTGAAAATTTTAGAAGAGCAGATCATTACAGTGACACGCGGCAAGATTTTTTTTAACGCCATCGCCAAGTACAGTATAATTCTATAAGCCGATATAGTGAATCCGCAAAGGAGGTGAAATCGCTCACCAGCATTTTTGGCATTCGTTTTCGTTGGATAAGCAGCAGTTGGAGAGGCAGCAGATTGCTATCAATATTCGCCAGAGGAAAGAGCCAACAGCACAGAACAGTAAGCAATCAAGGTCACGTAAGTCGTTCCAATTTTATTAATTGTTTTTTTCCTTTTCACCTCTCACATAAGTTAATATTTCGCTATAAAATGTCTTTGATTGGGTCTGTTGATCACTATATCAGAGGATCAAGCTTCAGTAGCTACTTAGAGCGTTTAGGTTTTCTTTATCAATTAAACAATGTGCCAGAAGAAAGGAAACGTAGTTTGTTCATTACTCTTAGTGGAACAGTGGTATTCGATGAACTTAAATTGCTTTATCCCGGACAAGATTTAAACACAATCAGCTATGATGAAATGGTCAACCGGCTCAAAGAGCGTTTTGATAAGACGGAGCCGAATATGATGTATCGATATAAGTTTCACAATAGAGATCAGGGCATCGAGGAATCGGCGGAAAACTATATCCTTGCTATTAAGCTTCTTGGTGAAAATTGTGGCTTTGGGGAACATAAAACAGAGGCGATAAAAGATAGAATTATATTAGGTTTGCGTAATAAAGAGTTAAAGAAAAAACTACTTATGAAAGATGGCTTAACGTTGGAAGAGGTTGAACAAGTGGTAGTGAGAACCGAATTGGCTAATATGAGAGCAAGATTTCTAGGCGATGATGCTGGGCGAGTTTTGTCTGTGAGGCATAGATTGGGCGGCAGATCGACTGAGTATCGCAATAACGGCGGTCAACGATGCAGACCGTATGTTAGGTTTCGGGATCGAAGTCGGAGTCGTAGTCGCAGTGGTAATAGGAATTATACTTTCAACCGACATTCGGAGAGGAATCGCGCTAGTAACAATAGTTTTTCTCGCAAAAATAATGATTCAAATCCTCAGTCCAGAAATAATCATTTTCGCTTAATTTGCAATTGGTGTAAGAAAAGAGGTCATATAAAGAAAAATTGCTGGCTCATGAGAGATCGCAAATCGGTAAATTTTGTTGAACAGATAAATGATTCCCTTGAAACTTATGATTTTAAGAGGCTTCAAATTAGTGATCGCGAAGAAGATGAAGTTTATCCCTGCATGATGATTTCAGCAATCAATCATGTCAGTGAGCCATGCCTAGTAAACGCTTTGGTTAACAATGTAAGTCTTAGGATGGAAATTGATTGCGGTGCGACAGTTACAGTTATTAGCAAATCTACTTACTTAGCCCTATTCTCTAAGTTACCTGTTTCGAACTATCAAAGCAAACTTGTGGTAGTGAACGGTGAACCATTGAATATTTTTGGGAAAATTTCTGTTTGCGTTAGAGTAAATGGGGTAGAAGAAAATACATCGTTGGTGATTTTGGATGGTAAAAACTCTTTCACACCGCTGTTTGGAAGGAATTGGCTAGATACCTTTTATCCTAACTGGAGAGGTATGTTCCGGGGAGCTTTTTCGGTAAACAACGTGGATATTACCAAATCTGACGGAAAAGACTTAGGTATGATTAAGTCCACTTTTCGTAACGTATTCGAGAGAGACTTAACCAAACCCATTATAGGTTTCGAAGCAGACTTGAAAATGAAAGATGAACAACCGATATTTAGGAAGGCATACGATGTACCATACAAATTGAAGCAAAAAGTGTTGATGCACTTAGATCAATTAGAGAAACAGCAAATCATAACTCCAATCGAGGTAAGCGAATGGGCTTCTCCGGTTGTTATTGTCATCAAAAAAGATAGTGAGATTAGGCTTGTGATTGACTGTAAAGTCTCTGTTAATAAAGTCATTATACCCAATACCTATCCACTACCCGTGGTTCAGGATATTTTTGCATCGTTAGCAGGTTGCAAAGTATTCTGTTCGCTTGACCTGACAGGAGCGTATACCCAGCTGAAACTTTCAGAGCGTTCGAGGAGGTTTATGGTAATAAATACCATAAAAGGCTTATATACCTATAACAGGTTGCCTCAGGGGGCCTCCTCTAGCGCCTCAATATTCCAGCAGATTATGGATCAAATTTTGGTGGGGTTAGATTGTGTATGTTGCTATCTTGACGACGTTTTAATTGCAGGAAAATCAAGGAAGGAATGTGAAGAAAAACTGATGCTAGTTCTTGATAGGTTGAATCAAGCAAACATAAAAGTTAATTTTATGAAATGCAAATTTTTTGTAAATATACTACCTTATTTGGGTTATTTATTAACTGACAAAGGTATTTTACCTTCACCTGATAAATTACAAACAATTAAAGAAGCAAAAACTCCAAACAATACTTCTGAACTTAAGGCATATCTAGGGTTAATTAATTTTTATGGAAAATTTGTGCCTCACTTATCTACCAAGCTAGTTCCATTGTATAGACTATTGAAAAAGAATGTTAAATTCGTGTGGGACGATAGTTGCCAAAAATGTTTTGAGGATAGCAAAGAGTCTTTACTGAAAGCAAATCTATTGGAATATTACGATCCTTTAAAGCCGTTAATAGTCGTTTCTGATGCTTGCAATTATGGCTTGGGTGGAGTTTTAGCCCATGTCATTGATGGCAAAGAACGACCTATTAGTTTCACATCATTCTCCTTAAACAATGCACAAAAATCGTATCCCATTTTACACCTTGAGGCCTTAGCTTTAGTGTCGACGGTAAAGAAATTTCATAAATATTTGTTCGGTCAGAAGTTTACTGTATTTACTGACCATAAACCGTTACTAGGGATTTTCGGAAAAGAGGGCAAAAATCAATTGTGTGTAACTAGATTGCAAAGGTACACAATGGAATTATCTATTTACCAATTTGATATAAAATACAGACCTGCATCTCAGATGGGAAACGCAGACTTTTGCTCCCGTTTTCCCCTGAGCGACCCTGTTCCAAAAGGCTTAGATTTTTGTGAAATAAACAACATTAATTTCTTTAATGAAATTCCTTTGGATTATTTAGCTATTGCTAAAGAGACGACGAATGACGAGCTTCTTGCGAAAATTAAGCATTTCATAGAAAATGGTTGGTCGGATAAACCTGATAAACGTTGGAAGACTATTTATTCTCTAAAAGATGGTTTAGAGTTATTGAATGGGTGTTTGTTATACCAAGATAGAGTTTTCATACCATTTTCTATGCGCAATTGTGTTCTCAATCTTCTCCATGCCAATCATAGCGGCATCGTGAAGATGAAGCAGATGGCCAGACGATGTTTGTTTTGGTTAGGGATTAACGGTGATATAGAGAAATTCGTAAAACAATGTCAAGTTTGTATGACAACGACTGTAAACCCAAGAAAGTGCACACCTTCTTCTTGGATACCTACAACACGTCCTTTTAGCAGGATTCATGCGGATTTTTTTTTATTTCGACCATAAGCATTTTTTACTTGTGGTTGACAGTTATTCCAAATGGCTTGAGATTGATTTGATGAAATATGGCACTGATGCAAGCAAGGTAATTAGGAAATTTACAATGATTTTCGCAAGGTTTGGTCTTCCGGACGTATTAGTCTCGGACGGAGGACCCCCGTTTAATTCAGGAATCTTTATTTCATTTATGGAAAGGCAGGGAATTCAGGTTATGAAAAGTCCTGCTTATAATCCTAATAGTAACGGACAAGCAGAACGAATGGTAAGGGTAGTAAAGGAGGTATTTAAAAAGTTTATTTTAGACTCTCAGACGAAATCATTACCGATTGAAGATAGAATAACATATTTTTTGATTAATTACCGTAATACTTACTCAACTTCCAAGGACGGTTTACCTTCGGAGAAAATTTTAAGTTACAAACCCAAAATACTGCTAGACTTGCTACATCCAAAGAGTAATTTTAGGTATTTTTTAGAAAAGCCTCATGATAAGAGCAAATCCACAAATTTAGGTCCAGTTTACGATGCGCCTGTTAACGATCCATTTTCTAATTTAACTTTAGGTGATAAAATATTGTACAAAAATCCTAACAAAACAGACAGTCAAAGATGGATCGAAGCTAAATTTGTGAAAAGGATCTCTGTTAATGTTTTCTCAATATCTCTTTCAAGATCAACTGTTAACGCGCACAGAAGTCAACTTAAATTGGTGGAGAGGAACAAACCTAGTACGGCGATAAGTATACCAATGCAGCGCAGTAAACGTCTACGAGAAATTTCTGATACAGAAGCAGAAGCTTCCAATGCTCGAGGCATGGACGGTGAAATTACTAACAACCGCAAGCGTTTAAAGCGCAGATTACGACGTCCTCGGAGTCCTATCGTCACGCGATCTAAATCGCGATCGAATTATCCAGTTGTACAGTGAATTTACGGAATATTATACAAGCAAAATAATTTAATATGAAATGTTAAATTTTCGGAATATTGTATGTGCAAAATATTTAATTTAAAAATGTTAAATTTTCGATTATTATTGTACGATTAGCTGAATCAGAATATACTCTGCGTTAATATTAATTGTAATTGGAAAAATAATTACGTTATGTTAATTCTTACTATAGAGAAGATAGAAAGGTTGTCATCAACTAAAAGGGGGAGAATTGTTATATATTCTTTCGATCAGTTAGCCAAACCCTTTAATATAAATTGTATAACTCACCGCTTGACGGTACTCAATCTATGTTAGATCTCATTGGAGAGTTTCTATTGTATAAAACGAGTTCGAATAAAGAACTGGTAGTTTATTCCAGTTAGTGTTACCGTAACTGCTGCATATCTTTTATATTACTCTTCACGTTGAAGATTCCCCCGATTAATCATACATAACAGTATCGTATGCTGCTCTGAAGTCCACGAAAATGCGATGCGTGGGCACATTGTATTCTCGACATTTCTGAAGGATTTGTCGGAGAGTAAAAGTTTGATCCGTAATAGCACGGGCCCCCATAAAGCCCGCATGATGCTGCCCTATGAATTCTCTTGATATTGGGGATAGACAACGCAACAAAATCTAGGAGAGCTCCTTGTAGTGCTTACAGCAATCTAGCCGGTTGCCCTTTTTGTAGATGGGACAGACTACACCTTCCATCCACTACTTGGTAGTTTCCTGTGGCTCTATTATTCTTCAGCTGACGAATTTCTCGTCGAATCTCTTCTAGATCAGGAGCCGGCACGCTGTTGTCGTTTGTAGGCACACTGAAGTTAACTTCCGTTGCGTCGCCTACTGCTATATCGCCGTTGGGGTGCTCATCGAAATACTGCTTCCACCTGTCGACCACCTCGCGCTCGTTTGGATTAGATCCTCTCCCTCGTCCCTACACATGCTAGGTTTAGGTGTGTAGCCCTTACGAGTTTGATTCGCCTTCTCGTAACGTGACTCACGCGTGTGTCATTAGCCCGGAATAGTTGTTCCAGCTCCTCACGATCTCTGTCCTCCTTCTGGCGTTTTTTCCTCCTCAAGATCGTGGCCATCACATTCCGCGCTCGTCGCTACTTGGCCAAATTCTCTATCGTGGATATGCTTAGATAGTTTTTCCAAGCTCTTTTTCCGCATCCGTTTTCGAGGGTCGAAGCATCTAGCTCCACAGAGAAGGCAGCGCTTAATCCAGTACGCGCGCGTAATTTTCGGCAACTGGCGGGTTGTTTAGCTGCCAAATGTTTAACTGAGGAGGGCGGCTTTGTCGCGGTGACCGTCGATAGTTTTGAGCGCACGTATACTGCTACTAGGTAATGGTAGTGATGTCCGTTAATCGTTCGATTAATTTAACTAATCGAATAACACATGGAATATTGGAATAATTTTTAATCGAAAACTGCCAGCACGAGTAGTTGAATTAATCGAATAGTTCAATGAGTACGAATAATGCCCGAATAATGCTCCATAATCGTTCGATTAATTGAATTAATCAAAGAAATATTCGAATATTTGTAATCGAACACCACTGACACGAATAGTTGATTTAATCGATTAGTACAGACAACGCTCACCGATTAATCGGTAATCGAATAATTGAAAACTTCGGACATCAGTAGGTAATGGTCCTAGTCGATATTCGCACCCCGTAGAAAGCGTACGCTGATGATGTTCGAGAAAAATCGGTTTTCGATGAGAATATGGTCGATTTGATTCGAAATTCGTTGGGCAGGTGATCTCCAGGTGAGTTTGTGAATATCTTTGTGGGGAAAGAAAGTCCTTCTGATCATTAAGCCTCGGGAAGATGCAAAGTTGATGCATCTCTGGCCGTTATCGTTCGTGTCGGTGTGCTATTCAAACGAATAGCTCATGAAAAATTATCACTGTTCCTTGGATGTGCCCGAAGGTAACACGAAGTTTGGTTCGTGAGTCGTAGTTTACCGACACAAATGTCAATGTAGCGAACCAACGAACCGTGAACCACGAGCCGCTCATTTGAATCGGTTCGCAACAGTGAATGAACGGTTCAGAGTCGCTCACAGAAAAGAGCCGTTTTGCCCACCTGTGGAGGCTTCGAATAAACCTTTCCACGAACCAGAACCGGACTTATGACCTACGGCGATCTAACATTAGCACTTATAACTCTTTTGAGAAGCCCCAACACCGATAACTTTGCTTTAACAAATTGATGCATGTATAACGAAATTATCACCAATAATTGTGGTGATGGTTTTGATGTGCGAAAATGACATACATTACGATATATTCGGAACTGTTTAAAAACAATGGACCGGCATTAAGAACTCCTTCGTTACAACAAGAGATGAAAACCTCGGAAGAGTTCGAAGTGGCCGGAATGGAATGGAAATGGATTTCATGTAAAACCCAGGTCAGAGCGATGTCCGCCAACGATATGCCGACCTACATAGTTGTTGAAAAACCTTGTTGACGGAACACGAGAGCCTGGGTCAACTTCCTAGCTGAGGAGAGAGACAACGCCGCCGCCAATGCAGACGTCCGCTTATTGTACGACATTGCCAGCTGCTTCAGTGGTGTTAGGACCAATGCTAAGTTACCGCTCAAAGATGGAACTGACCAATTACTGATTGATCGTACGAGCTAGTCTGGATGAAGCTGGTCGGTGAATGCCCCAAACCAATTTGTTGTGGGTTACCCAGAGCCAGTTTGACCTTGTACCAACCAGATAGCTTCTATTACGAGATTAGGGGAACTCTTATCCTTACCTCCACGTGGTACCGGTTGGGACGCCCTAACCAGTCGACCAAAAACCAGTCGTTGGTCGTGCCTTTGGTTGTGTGTTAACAGGGAGAGGGGGGCACTTCGCCTGCGGGGGTGTAGTACAATGGTATAAAGAGGTGAGCGTAGCTCAACTCCCACAAGCCAGTTGTAGACGTCGTAATGTCCTGTCAGAGCTCAGAAATGAAAACTAAAAAGTTAAGTCAGGGGTGCCACTGGCACGTTAGGATCAGTGCCAGGAAGATCCTAAGTATGGTGTACTGGAAATGTGGGATATATTTGGATAAGACGCTATAAGGCTGACAGCTATGTCATTCTACTACCTTAGATAAGAAAGGGTGATACCCTCCTGAAACGGCGAGTAGGCAAATGGGACGGCTGCCTTCCATCCTAATAAAATCGTTGCGGGTCTCTATGTACGTTCAAATCTAGTCACTTACGTCAGAGTCAGTGGTTGTAGGCTCAGATGCAAAATTCCTGACTATCGTCATGAAGAATATGGTACAGCCTTGTATGGCCTCACTGCATGCATAGATAATCAGGGGATCATAAAGGAGATTACATCCACGAAATTGGGGGCGCAACCCAAGAAAGGTAGCCTCCGAAATCAGGTGTGTTGCTTTAAAAGACACCGCCAAAATCTAGCACTCCTGTTAGATTGCAGGCGTTTAACGTTGAGGACTCCGCCGAAAAGGCAAGAGACAGCGATAGTAAGAAGCAACAGAGCTTGCTTTCTATCGAGGCAGTAACGAAAGCGATCCCTCTAGAAGCGGCGGGCGGTTAGACGTAAGCCTACCAACAAGCCCAAAGAGGCCGCGGTTGTAAAACCGAAAAAGGCCCACAAGTGCGATGCGATTGTGATCAAGTTGACAGACAAACTGTCCTACGTGGACCTACTGCGGTGAAGGCATACAAAATGCTCATCGAGCTCAAAAAAGACCCGACGGTCCAGAGCTCGCAATACGCGAATGGAGCGCTGTTTTAAGTGCAAAGTCCCCGATTGATCCAATCTCAGGCGATGTGGCGAATAAGACCACTTCGAAAATAGGTGAACCAAACCACCCAGATTCCTGTTTTGCACAGCAGAAGCGGACAACACACACACAACAGGCGAACAGATGCGTCCGGCCTTTAAGCTGGCTCTAAAGAAATAGAGTGGAGGTTACGCAGATTAACCTTAATCACTGTTATACGGCGCAGTAGTTGCTTTGGCAATCGGTAGCTGAATCGAATTGCGATACCGCCATGATCGCAGATCCTTACCGTGTCCCTCGGGGTAATGGTAACTTGGTAACGGACAAGGGTGGGATGGCAGCGATTATCGTCATGGGCAGATACCTAGAGTCGTCATGGGTAGATTCAAGAGGTGGAATCGACTGACCAAGAAAGTTACGTGATCGCGGTATGACGGTCGATGGCGTCTATATCTGTAGCTGCTACGTTCCGCTTAGGTGGTTACCAGAGCAGTTTGACCAGATACTTGATAAGCTTACGGACAAATTCGCGGACCGCAAACCGATTGTCATTGATAGGCGACTTCAATGCCTGGGCAGGCTTAATAACCACCCTAGGGGGTAAAGATTGCTAGAAGCTCTCCAAGCTGGACGTGAAACTGACAAACAAGGGTTCTGTTAGTACCTTCTGCAGAGGGATACAATAATCGAGTATAAATATCACCTTCTGTAGCTCAACGTTTGCTAGACAACATGGGCTGGAGGGTGTCCGATGAGTAAACGCATAGCGACCATCAGGCTATACGGTATAAGATTGACTGACGGAAGCCATCGTCGCTAGGGTTAAGAGGCAGGTCGATGGTGAAAGCCTTCGATAAAGACTTATTTGTTGAAGCACTCAGTGCAGACAGCAACCGCTCGAACCTGACGACTAATAAGCTGACAAACGTCCTAACGATAGCATGTGAAACAACCATGCCTAGAAACGTGCAGCCAACGAACAATTGTCGCTCGGTATACTGGTGAAGCGAGACCATCGGTTTCCTTCGCTCCAAACCGCGTAGGGTTGAGTTTAGAGCGACCAGGTTGGCGCTGAACAAAGAGATTAGACGTAGCACGAAATCCCGTGGAAGGGTTGTTCCCGCAGCACGATCCAGTGGCATAGCCTCCGACACCGTACGGCCAAACCATCACTCATTGGTCGTCCTGCACTGCGCCGTAATCTTGCAATACTTAATTCAGCAATCTTATGTGCAATAATTGATGGAAGATGGTCCCATAGGCTGAACCAAAACATCTCGTCTTGGAACGGCAGAAGGCATGGTGAGGAAAATTTTTACCTCACAAAATTTTTGTTAGGCCATGGGTATTTTGAGAAGTACTTACATAGGTGTGGACGAGTAGGGTCACCCTTCTACCCTGTTTTTGCTAGAGCAGGAGATTTTTTAGTAGGTAGTATTTAACTTGGAGGTGTCATCGCTGGATGAAATTGTAACAGCCATCAAGAATATGAAATCCAATAGAGTACCAGGGATAGACTGTATTTCAGCCGAAATACTCAAATCTGACCCATCTTTGTCAGTCCAGATGATGCATCAGCTTTTCAGTAATATTTGGGAAACCACAACTTTTCTGGTGGACTGGAGTCAGGGGATATTGGTCAAAGTCCCTAAGAAAGAAGACCTAATTAAATGCGATAACTGGCGTGGCATCACGTTGCTGTATTACTCTCTAAGTACTCTGTAAGGTGATCCTCAACCGGATCCAGGAGAACATCGACGCTACTCTCCGGCGGCAGCAACTCGATGAAGGTTACTGCTGGCGTGAGATAGGGCTGCATTTTCTTATCGTTATGGATGAGATATTAGTTGGAGCAATTGACAGTGGACCAAATCGAGGATTGCCTTGGAATCCTCTAACGATGAAGCAGCTAAATGACCTCGACCTAACCGACGACACTGTCTTGCCCGCACAACGCCGAAACTATATGCAGAGCAAGTTCGATGACCTCTCCGAGAGCTCCCACGCAGCAGGTCTCACAGTCAATGTAGCAAAAACTAAGTCTATGATAGTGAACACTGACAATCCCACCAACTTCACAGTAGCGGGACAACAAGTTGAGGAGGTAGACACCTTTCAATATCTTGGTAGCCAGACAACGCCCGATGGTGATACCGAGACTGATACAGCCTTTGCGGGTCTGCGAAACATTTGGCGCTCAAACCAGATCACTCTACATACGAAAACCCGAATCTTTAATTCAAACGTGAAAACCGTATTGCTGTTTGCCTGCAAAACGTGGTGCGTCTCAGCGGAGACATTGCAAAAACTGCAGGTATTTATTAACCGGTGCCTGCGATATATCAATCGTGCCTGGTGGCCTGACAACTGGATATCCAATGAGGAACGCCATCGTCGTTGTCATCAACGACCGATAGCCACAGAAATTCGTGAACGTAGGTGAAAGTGGTTCAGACACACCTTGAGGAAAGGAGCGAACGAGGTCTGCAGCGAAGCACTCGACTGGAATCCAGAAGGCCAGCCTAGAAGACGCAGACCCAGAGGCTTATGGCGACGCAACTTAGCCAACGACATCCGGGCTATAGACAAGACCCTGTCCTGGCGACAGATAAAAGCCATGGTGGGTAATCGTCAGCAGTGGAGATCTCTGATTTCATCCCTTTGTTCTGTCGGACCGACGGACCTGGACACATAAGGAAGTAAGTATTTATTTTCGTATGAACATTTTTGTTCTATAGTCCGTAGTAATATTTTCATATGAGAATTGGTTGGCCCCAACCAGGTAACCGGTTCAAGAGTTATGCATATTTGAAATAAGCGATGACCGAGAAGTTAGAGAAATTTTCCTGGAAGTTTTCTGATAAAATTGGTGACCTTGAATTTTTTAAATACTGTTTTCTTTGATAAGTCCCCTAACTGTGCTCATGTACAAAGTATCATGGAAGTCTGAGACCCGTGATTGGTAAGTAATTTTATTATACAAATAGCAGAAAATTTGTCAATTTGTCAATAAAAATGCGAGGAAAATGTTCAATGAAAATGCAATCGATTAGATAATTTAGAATACCTAATTGTAATGATATATCACATCAGATATGGTTCATACAGGCAAGAATGTCTTTTGTTTTCTATTTTCTAGAGTAAATTAAAAAATATTCAAATTTTTCCAAGTATCATCTTTCTCTTTTGCACCAACGCAATTTGACGCTGTCGCTGCTAACGTCCAAAGGTGGCCTGCTGCTTTATATTGCTTTATGTGTTTCTTCAGCGGCTTCTTCGGAGAAACATTTCTAAATTGATTCTTGATTATATGAGCGATTTTGCTCCAACTCCTTCCACCATCACTTTGGGGCATTTTAGCCCACAAAATTTATCACAGAACCACTTGTACGGTTCGCAAAAACCAACCAGGCTAGTCTATGCTAGTGCATTATTATAAGACTGCTCTGGTCACTTCAGATCTTCATTATCGTCTTCTTAGCACAGCAGCTGCGTTTGTCTCTGGATTCGCTGAGGTCAAAACTGTACCGTTAGAAATAATACAAAGAAATATACGTTGAACTTTAATTATTCAGCTTAACTTTCACCAAACACAATCGATCTCTGTAAGCATCTCTTAAAGTTATTGAAGTATAACCAACGCCACGAAAAATATCCCAATGTAGTACTCTCAATCCTCGAACACTGCATATAAGCAAGTTGGTCACCGGTGACAGTAAAATAGCTTTCATCAATCATTTCCTTGAAACTCTCACCCATTATTGCAATTGCTGTCTTACGAATGGCATGTAGGTATGGTACTTTCGCAAATCTAATTTGTGAGGAAGTAATGAAATTGATTAAACGGCATACTAATTTACCGGAAGTTTGCCATTGTTACTGGCTATCGCAACTTTCAGTTGCACAATCTATAAACACCACTATTATATTCTAAGCAAACTTCATCACTTAACACTTGTTAGAGAACGTATAAATATGCAGAAGCTCTCATAAAAGTTTAACGACCGATTTCTGCACAACACGAGCCAAGCTTCGTTACTTGACGCGTTTGAACTTGACTTTGGCTGCGAAGTAACTGACCCACAGCATCCAATTTCCATTCAACGATACCTCTCCACTTATTTCTCCATCGGCGCTCGGGTATCAGTTCCTGTTTTTAATGTACCTCTTGCGCGATTTAATGAGAATGTATCTCTGCCAATCTCAACCAATGCGCGACTGACGCCAGCAATCGCAGGTAACATCATCTCCGCGTCGTCATCGGTGCCGTTCCATTGACCATCATCGGAGTCGCCAACGCTGAACACTCGGCGGACCGGAGGTCCGGATCGTGATGATCACCCTGCATTCTCTGCCGCAACCGGGCACGCGATCATCAGCAATTTGCGAATCAACAGAACACACGCTTCTTCTCGCGAGCATAGCGGCCAGACCGACTCCATAGCATAGCACCACCCGCGGCGAGCCTTTAAGCAATCATTGAAAAATCATAATGGCACCAGAAACATCGGTGATAAAGCAAAGATCAAACACCGCCATTGCGGACGGCGCGTGTATGTTTTCCGAGCTCCTCCATTGCCTTTTCGCAACTGTGTCTGTTTTAAGCGGACTTTCTTCGGCTTGCTAGGGGAGGAGAATTGTAGTTTCGTGGTTTAACTTTGCGGTTTCCCGATCGATTTTCAATATTTTTGCCAAACGATCGGAAAATCTTCTACGCATCAACACCAATAAACAATACTATTGATTTTAAAGTGCGTGTTGTTGAGAAATTGAAAAATAATTATGCATTGTCGAAATAGAAATATTCGCTTCCTGCTTGATGAGCCTTGCTAATTTGTGTTGTATGCAATATGTATGAAAATAGTAACATTGTATACACTCTATCCTCAATTGATATCGGAGATATTTCTATCAGTTGATTGGAATTTTTCAAATAATCGAAAATAATTAAGCAATGTCACACCAGTCTATATCTAACTCCGTGGTTGATTGAAATAAACATTGCTTATTTTAATTTTTTTTACGTCTCTTAGTACAATCTATTCATATAATCTATTTATATAAAAAGCTTATGTCTGTACCGAAAACCAGGTCTCTGACAAGACATCATAAGAGGCTTATCGGTAACTAAAAACAGGTCCCTGACAGGATATCATGCTTTCGTAGCAATGGGTTCTATTCTCAGTCACCTCATTGGTCGACTGCTGGACTGCTGGATTGCTCAACTGCTTAACTGAATCGCTCGACTGGACAGTTCGAATCGACTGCTCAACTGGACTGCTTGACTGGACAGCATGATTCATCTGTTCGAGTAGACTGTTCGACTCAACTGTTCGAATCGACGCTCGACTTAACTGCTCGACTCGACTGCTCGAATGAACTGCTTGACTCAACTACTCGTTTGGACTATTTGAATTAACTGCTCAACCCGATTGCTCGATTCAATTGCTCGACTAGACTACTCGATTTGATTGCTCGACGCAACTAACAACTTGATTCAACAGCTCGACTCAACTGTTCGACTTAACTGCTCGACTGAACCGCTGACCCGACAGCTCGACTTAACTGCTCGGCTAGACTTCTCGACTCAACTGCTCGACTAGACTGCTATGTTCAACTGCTCGACTGGACTACTCGATTAAACGGCTTGACTCAACTGGTCGGTTCAACTGCCCAACTCGACTGCTCGGCTGGACTGTTTAACTGAACAGCTTGATTTAACTGCTCGATTCGACTGCTTGACTTCTGTTTGATTCCACAGCTCTATTAACTGCTCGATTCAACTGCTCGACAGGACTGCATGACTCGACTGATCAACTCAGCTGCTCAACTAGACTACTCGACTCAACTGCTAGAATAAAGTGTTCGACTGGACTACTCGACTCAACTACTCGACTTAACCGCTCGACTCGACTGTTCGAAAGAACTGCTTGACTCAACTGTTCGACTTAACCGCTTGACCCGACTGCTTGACTAAACCATTCGATTGGACCACTCGACTTAACTGCTCGATTAAACTGCTCGACTGGACTGCTCGATTCAACTGCTCGACTCTACTACTCGACTCAACTGCTCGACCGGACTGCTTGACTGAACAGCTTGATTTAACTGCTCGACTAGACTGCTTGATTTTATTGCTTGACTCGACGGCTAGACTCGCCTGCTCAACTCGATTGCTTGTCGATCGACCATATGATGTCGGTGTTGAATCAGACCGGACCAAGTGCAATATAAAAACTCAAAGAACTAATACAAAGATTAAACATCTTTGCACTGGCCAATGAAATGTAACCGCAGTTTTCTGAATTCTGAACAGACATTTATATTTTCCAGATTGTAAGATTCGGGCTCAACTAATTTACGAATAAACGCGAAAGTTAAATGAAAATTTCGTTTAATTCTACTGTGACTAAGTTATAGCAGAAGTTATAGTAGAATTACATTAGAATCTCTTTTTACGTCCATTCATTTTACGTAATTTTATCTTACGTCCACTTTTTTACGTCCAAAATTTGAATTAACGTCCTCTCGTTTTACGTCCAAAATTTGAATTAACGTCCTCTCGTTTTACGTCCAAATTTTGTTTACGACCGATTTTCTGTCCTCATTTTTTACGACCGATTTTTTTACGTCCTTCCAATAGTGGACGTAAAACGAAATTTGAGTGTAAATAGAATCCTACACTTGCTCGTTGGATGCTAATTGGCTCAATGATTTCATTATTGTGACACACCAGAAAGGGTAAAACGAACGGTTCGTTCAGTTCATCGTCGATTGGGACAGCCAACTGCAGATGATTCTGGTCTTCTCGTATTCACATTCTACGTTGCCTGCTGCTAAATCCAAAACTTCAGTCGCGAAATCATTGCTGGCAGATGGGCGCGCGTAGTTTTCTTTTCTTGGCAAACGATCAATACGGACTACCAGGAACTACAGACTAGCGGGATTTTTCATTTCCTCCTTTGCCAGATACTTCGAAGATATGTTGTAACAAACAGTGATGAAGCCGATTTATGGCTTACCCTTTATTATTTACTAGAGCAACGGTCAATGGAGAGTTATGGAATGGTACAATTTGAAAAGAAAGATAGCCTTCGAAGACAGAATATTTACTTTTTTGGCGACAATCTGCTTATCGAATCCATGATGAATACAGAAGACGTCTCCACATTTCTCGGTCTTTGGCTTCCACTCTCCAGTCGCCCTTAACACCTGATTCTCTAGCATCCAAGTCAACAGCGCTCATCCAATTGGGTACAGGGTCTGCCTCGTAGTCGTCAGCCTCGGTTGGGTTCTCTGCTACATATTGTTTTCGCTGGTCCCTTATCCGGCATCTTTGCTACGTAGCCAACCTATTGTAACCTGCCATATTTTAGTTGCTTCACAATGTACGCATCTTTGTATACTTGATATATTTCATGAATCATGCGCCTGCGCCACACTCCTTCATCTAACATGCCGCCAAGAATTGATCGCGTTCAAAACCGCCAAGAGCTCGTCGGTCGCTCTCCTTCAACGTCCACGCTTCGTGGCCGTAGAGTAGCACCGGGAGAATTCGCATCTTATAGAGCGAGAGTTTTGTACGGAATTGCTGGCTACGTAATCTGTAGAAGCCCCTGTTGGCAGCCGCTATCCGTCTTTTTACTTCACGACTCACATCGTTGTCACATGTCACTAACGTACAAAGGTAAACCAATTTGACGACCACTTCAAAAGTATCTCCATCTATCACCACCGCAGTTCCAATACCCGAAGGGCTACCACGCTCTATACCAGCCACCATATACTTTGTTTGGGTAGAATTTATGGTAAGCCCTATCCTCGCAGCTTCCTCTTTAGGATGCGTGTACGCTTCTTTCACAGCTCTTCGGTTAACATCGATGATATCGATGTCGTCCGCAAACCCTAGAACTGAGCTTTCGTGATGTTGGTACCGCATCTCTGCGCGCCGGCCCTTCGAATAGCACCTTCCAATGCAATGTTGAACAGCAAATTCGATGGTCCGTCACCTTGCTTCAAACCATCTAACGTTAGAAACGAGTCCGATGTTTCACCCGCTATCCTGACACTTGATTTTAAGCCATCAAGGAGAGCACGTCAGTCCAATCAGTTTTGTTGGAAAACCATGTGCAAGCAAAATCTGCCACAGCTCATTTCGTTTAACTGAATCGTACGCCGCCTTGAAGTTCATGCGCAAATGGTGAGTCTGCATGTTGAATTCCCGGAATTTATGGAGGGTTTGTCGCAAGGTGAACATTTGATCCATCGTAGAGCATCCCTCTCGAAAAGCGCACTGGTTTTCGCCAACAAAGGTTTTCTGCAATGGCCTCATTCTGAGTAAGCGGATTCGGGAGAGAATTTTATATTTATATTTAAATTTATGTTTATATTTATTTACTGCGTCTTCAGTTAATACTGTACAGACTGATCTATGTTAAGTGTCTTATGCAAGTTTTAAAATGATGTCTGCTTACATGAAAATCGAACACCTCTAAATTATTTAACAGGCTAAAACATTTGTGCCTCAGATGGTTTTGTCTAAAAACTGTTCTGTGCCTTACAATATGTATCAACGAACGTTCACGGGATCGTCGGGGTGGGACGAAAAAGTTTGCTAGCCGTAAAAGGTCGGGGCAATCAATCCTGTTGCACAGCACGTCAATAGCAAACATTCTTTGTAGGTATATGCGTCGTTGGTTCAAAAGCTCTAGTCTTATCAATAGGCATCTTTGTTCATACGGTGGTAACCTTTGCGGTTCGTTCCGTGGCAGTCGTCGTAATGCGAAACGAACGAAAAAACGTTGCATGGTAAGGTGCCCAGATTTGAACAGCATATCGAGGACACAGCGCACACAGCAGCGATGAAGCTACGTGATTTTCACTGAGAGCGGCACTTCTGTGAAGAGCGTTAAATTGTTAAAAATGACAATTCGCCAGAATAATATCGTATTGGGCGAAACTGCCGAATTTTCGATATGTGTACAGTAGACTCTCGGAAAAGTTAACTCTCTGAAAAGTTAATTGTTCAGAAAAGTTAAGCGAATATTAGCTCTCATGCAACGCTCTAAAAAGTTAATTTTTGGCTTAACTTTTCTGAGAGTTTAAATTTATTGGTTGTCCAAAGCGTTCATTCACACGCGTGTGTTTCCTTTTATCTTTATTTCTCATTTTTCGGTTTATTATCGCCTTTCCACAACTTCATACAGAGTATCATCAAAGCTGGGATTAAATTAAACTCTTGTACCGGACAGTTGTAGTAATAGTTCAATACGGCCACATAGTTGCTTCAGGATTTTTGATAACAAACTGGAAAAGCGGCATCTCAGACTGAATTTTAAATGCAAAAGAAGGAACAGTATAAATCAAAAAATAAGCGCGAAGATTGTCAAAACGTTGTCGTAGACTACGAAACATCAAAAGTAAACTAGAATAACCGACTATTTTAAATTTACTGAAAGGAACTAAGTATCATTTCATAAGGATCTTGCTACATATTTCTTTACATTACAACTTCCAGATTCCTAAAAATGTATATCCTGTATCCGAGAATATATTTTTCGCTTTTGTATTTATCATTTTCGATGACTCTTAGGACTACTCAGAAAAGTTAATATTTCGGAAAAGTTAATCGACCCATTCCCCAAACGATTAACTTTTCCGAGAGTCTACTGTATATCGATTTCACATATCGAAATCGAAGTTTCTGTGCTACCAAATGAAAATTAGTTTGCGCAGAGTTTGGCTCGTAGCCAAACAAACAAATAATCCAAATAAAAATTAGTTTGCGCAGAGTTTACCTCGAAGCCAAACAAACATATAATCCAAATGAGAAATAGTTTGCGTAGATTTTAGCTCATAGCCAAACAGAAAAAATAGGTACACGCTTACGAAGTTTGCACCGAGAAGAGCAAAAGATCAACGCTTATGAAGATCCCGTCGAGAAAAGCCCAAAACCAACTCTTATTAAGGTACGGTCGGGAAGAGCCCAAGGTTAACGCTTAAGAAGGTTAATTCCGAATAATCCGAGAACCAACATGTCAGTACAAAAACGGTTTACTGGAATTGGGTACTGAAATGACTACGCGTCACATAACAAATCGGGGAGGCGCATGAGTGTAAGCCAAGTTCAATAAAACAAATAAGAATATACAAACTACTACATCAATACATAAATAATAAAATCTTCATAGTTGACTTAAAACTTTAACTTAAGCAATAATTGTTTATTTTGCGCCAGGGGAGGATGTGGCATCCTGTCATTTATACTATATCGTAAGGTTTCGCCTGAAGTGTGTAAAGGTATGTTAGGCACGATACTGGGGAAATATGTGGTAGCGTGTAACTGGTCGGTTGATAGAGCGTGGTCGAGCGTGCAGTGGACGCCCGCGAAAAGGCAGTAAAGTGAGTGGCTAGTAGTGGATGTTTGGTCAGATATCACACTTTCTTCGTGCCAAGAGCCCTACTCTCTCTCTCTCTCTCTTTCTCTCTCTCTCTCTCTCTCTCTCTCTCTCTCTCTCTCTATCTCCCTCTCTCTCTATCTATCTATCTATCTATCTCTTTCTCTCTCTCTCTCTCTCTCTCTCTAGCTGATCGTTTTCTTTCCTGTCATACGCGTGCGTCGCCGGGGAAACCTGCTCGCAATAGAGTATTTCAAATATTTTCTTGACGTGACATTCATTAAATATAATACCCGCGCGACAGTCTCCTAAATCTTGGGCAAAGACTAGGCCGACGGTTACAGCTTTCACGACACAAAAAAGTTCTATCAGAGACTCGATGAATCTCGCAAAGCGCAAAGGTTTTGTGCCGCGGACCGAAATGTGCAGAGATAAATGAGATGGAGGTATCTTGACTGACGACCGTGCGGTGATCGAAAGGTGGAAGCAGCATTACCATGAACACCTGAATGGCGTGCAGGCGGCGACCATGATAACGGAAGAAGTGCCCAAATTGCATTGGTGTAGCAAGCAACGAAATATGCCACCCCCATCGATAAAAAAGTTAAAGAAGCCATCCAGCGGTTGAAGAACAACAAAACAGCGGAAAGGATGGCATTGGAGCGGAACTTATTAAAATGGGCCTGGACAAGTTGGCCGGCTGTCTGCATCAACTGATTGTCCTCATTTGGGATACGGAACGACTACCGGAGGAGTGGAAAGACGGGGTTATTTGCCCTATCTGCAAGAAAGGCGATAAACTGGATTGTGAGAACTACCGAGCGATCATATCCTGAATGCCGCCTACAAAGGGCTGTCGCAAGTCATCTTCCATCGACTATTGCCAATAGCCAATAGATTTGTGGGAAGCTATCAGTTTATTCTACACTTTCAAGTTTGAAATTTCACAGCCAGCAGTTTAGAGCAGAGTCCGATAACCTCACTTCCAGTGCATCCAGTTGCAAATCATCACTCGACAATGAAGCAATGAAGCTTCGGTTGCAACTGAAGCAACACCGCTTCGCTTTTAAACTGGCTTGAATCAGCGCCGGTAGAAAGGGTTTCACTTCATCATGACGATCGGTTTTAAAGTTTCATTTTCACTTTTTTATCAAATATTCAGTGAAGGGCCCCTAACTTTTAGCGCAAATGAATTGAATTTAAGTAACATTTCCTACAATATAACGCATATAACATTAAACGTAGTCAACATCCACAAATCGTGCCTGGCTTTCAGTTGTCGTCACTTGAAACAGTCACCAACTTCAGCTGACGCTTGATTGAAACGTTCTGTTCAACAAATGAAACCAGTCGCTTCATGTATGATGCGAAGGTATGAGAGAGTCAGCTTCATTTATATGTTTCGACGATGCAGGACCCTGACTTAGAGCACAGGAAAATTTGCGGGGCTGGTTGTACGATCCTCGTCATCGTCATCAGTCAGCAGAGCCGGGATGGTTCGCGCTGTTTCAAGTTTTATTCAACTTGATCTTGGATAACTCGTCGCCCATTTCCCAGGCGTTTCTGAAGTCGCAGTTTTTCACTTAAAAAATAAAAAAAATGTCGCTTTAGACTTAGACGAGCCATCTCGCACGTAGTCTCTCTGCTCTGAGTGCAGGTGATGTTGTTATATAGAACCGTTTTCCTTACGACGTGTCCGATTCACCGTAGCTTACCGACTGTCGCCAAATTCGTTAGTAATTTCTCCAAGTAGTGTCTGTTGCGTTTGATTCATGCGCTCACTCTTCACTTTCAGTTTGTACTCCACCAAATATCGCCAACAAGGGCGCGTATGTCCTCAGTGCGCATCCCTACAAACTATCGGTCTAGCTGGGGGTTTGCACATTTTCAGCTTCGTACGGCTGCTTATGCTTTTCGATCGTACCGTTTTGCGAAGGGCGAAGTAGGCTCGATATCCTGCTTGAATACGTCGCTAGATCTCCTCATTTGTGCTGTTGTCCGCGGCCACCAGCGATCCTACATACACGAACTCAACTACCACATTTAGTTCGTCGCTGTCAAAAACTACCGTTCGCGAAAAGCGTACGTTGGTCTCGTTTGAGCTTCTGCCATACATGTAACTATTTGATCTTCGACGCATTCATTTTAAGCCCAATCCTCTTAGTGGCAACGTTTCTGGCTTTAATATCAAAGCACGTAGCCTGCGTAGCCAAGAAGTTTTCTACAGTTACTGAAAATCAAACTGTTTGTTTCGTTATCTGCCCGTCGAATCACCCCCGCAAGAATGATTTAGAAAAGCATGCAGGATAAGATGTCAGCTTGTTCCAACTCTCGTCGCGTCTCGAAGAGACTCGATCCAATGGGCTCTAACAGTCTCTCCCAGCCGAGATTCAAACACACAACATACGTCGATGGTAACTGAGAGGCAATATTTTACCATTGCTCTTACTTTATTTCGATTCGATTTTTTGTCAAATGAAGAATAGCTTCTAACTAAAATAATTCCTCATTTCTTGAATAAATTGCTTAAGGTTAGGCTATATCCGGAACTTTTTTTGTAAAGACCTCCCCCACAGGAAACTTTTTTGGCTACGCCCCTGAGCAGAGAAGATTGAGTTGAAGATAAATCGTCTAAAACGAAGTATATACTGGTGGGTGGGATCGAGCGCGACAAGGCTTGCTAGGGCAGTACCACGGTAGTCGACGGGTATGAGTTTGAGGTAGTCGACGAGTTCGTATACCTTGGCTCACTGGCAACAAAGAACAACAATACCAGCCAGCCGTGAGATTAAAAGGCGTACTATCAGCGGAAGTCGGACCTACTACCGACTCCGCAAACACTTGCGGTCGAACAATCTGAGCCCTCGTACAAAGTGCACACTGTACAAAACGCTAATTAGACGCTAATGTAGAGGACAACCGGTTGTCCTCTACGGACGACCGGTTGTCCTCTACACTGCTAGAAGAGAACCTACGAGCACTCAAAGTTTTCGGACGGCGAGTGCTAAGAACAATCTTTGGCAGCGTGCAAGAGAACGGTGTATGAAGGCGAAAAATGAACCACGACACTATGGACCAGAAATTAAAATTTCGGGACAAAAATATTTGTAGTTAAACGGCATGTCTCAGCTCAATGTGGTCTTCGGCAACTTTTTGAATAAAAAATTGATGCATATTTTGAAGGGGTCGTCCAATATTAAAGCGTTTCTTGTTTCTTGAACAACAATTTAAGTAATATTTTTTTGAGTAAACTTTTTTTGCCTGTTTGGTTTCTAAATATTAAAGATAAACCAATTTCAAGTAATTTTTCTGAAGTTATGAAACTTCTACCTTTTACCCATTTTCAGCAATAGACCTTTGTTTATAAACGACCCCTCAAATCACATGTCTTCTTGTAACATGTTTATTTCAACAGACAGCTCAATGTAGTGTTCTAGAAAATATTTGGCATATAAAAGGGGAATTTTTCGCTGAAGACTGTTTTGCTTTATATGCATTAATTAATCAGATATAACTGATTTTAGGTTAAAACCCGTCTGATGAAAAATCCGAATATCTTAGCCATCTGCAAGTATCTGCAATTAGTTTGCATACCAATTTGTAGGGAATTGTTAACCACCACCAAAATGTTTATTTGTGAAAATTTATTATATCTATAGAAACTTGTGACCCAAATTCAAAATGATGATGAACTTAACATATTTATTCATAACTTAGAATCGAACACAGATAATATTAGCAAACTATTTAGCCTAAACAGGGTTTCAAAGTTCGCGATCAAAAATACTCAGAAATAACGCTTGTAAAAAATGTCCCGCATAAACCAATCCGAACAAGAAATCGCATCAGCTTGCTATCTTGAATGTATATAAACTAACCATTTACAATGCATTGACAAGTTATTATGCGTTGGATAACTTTTGTTTACGAAAATAATATTTTTCGAAACTTTGTATTTTTCGAGCTTCACGGGGGTGAGATTGTGCCAAGCCATAATGGTTGATCCAATTTGTGGATTTCACATACACAACAAAAATACGACAGTAAACACCAATACACTCACGTTCTTTACTATTGAGCACAATATTTTGACAGATTAAATTGCATCATCCATTTTGGAGCAAACAGCATCATAGGTCTGCTAAATAATTTAAACCTATTTTTTACTTTTTCTCTAGAAATTTCAGATACTTTGAGTAAACACTCTAAAATAAGACGAATATATTATACCGTGTATAAACTGCCAGTTTTAAAGAGGGGGAGGCGGGTGGGATAGGCCACATCTCCTGCGGCCGCGGGTTCTTGAACGAAGTAATGGTTACTTTTGTTAAATGATGAAATAGGTATGGCCCCTTAGGATACACCCCTTCATATATCTCGTCCTTGTTAACCCTAGAAACGCTACTGGCTATATAAAGGCTGTCCATTGACTACAAACTCATTTTTAGTTGTTTCAGACCTCCCCGGGTTATTTTCGTTCATACTTTTTGTATGATGCGTTGTTTTTGGCCGACCCTCTGCCCCTAATAGTCCACTTAGTTCATGGACGGCCCCATATGAACTACTTTATACTGATATTTATGTGTATTGTTTATAAACATGCTAATGTTCTCTGTTTAGGTTTTTACCTAACTTTCTGTTTTTGGCACAATGTCACTCTAGGGGTGAGATTGTGCCAAAGTTCATGCACTTCTAGTAAAACTAGGTTTCATTGTTACTAAACCATCTCTACGGTAGTTGTTAATTGAACAATTTAGTATATATTGACAGGTTTGAAATCAACTTAGTTCCTAAATTGTGTGTATACTGAGCTAAAGAACAAAAACATATGCTTTTTTGGCACAATCTCGCCCCGGATGACAGTACATTAAATAACTTAATAAATATGCGTCCTAGCGTCAAACAGTCTTCACAGAAAATATGTATTTCAACATATTGAATAACTTTGTAGAACACTTGAAAGCAATAAAATAATCGTGTGCAAAGTTATTGAGTATAATTGATTTTTAAGTGCTCTTTTTTAACACATCATTATATTTCGCAACCGGTAAGAGATAGATAGTTACTTTATTCAACAAAATTCCTTATTTTAGTATATTCTGCAACTTTTGGACAAAAACTTTTTTTTGAAATTAGTCCATTGCAAATCATATTTAAAGTTTTTGTACCCCCCCTTGCAAATTGGCTTCAAAAATCGGGGGGCAAAAAAAAGAATTTGTAGGATATGAGTCAAATTTCTTTTTAGAAAATCAATTGTCTGTGGGCTCTGCAGTCTGAAAAACTCGAAAAATGAGTCTCCGAGTTGAATTAACGCTTCTAGCACGAAACAGAAATGGAAATTCGAACAATGGAATTTCCGAGAATCGTCCAAAAAACATTTCTTTCGTTTTTATCTTTTTCGTATATTTTTGCATAGAAAATAATTACGTATATATTATAAGCAAGAATAGATTCGGTTTTCACGTTTAAACCTTAAATAAAAATTCTTAAAATCTATGTTTTTTTTGCTCGATTAAAAAATTCACTTTGTTTTTTTTTCGCACCCCCCTCCCTTCAGTGGCCGAACACAGGAAGGACAAAAACTTTATAAAATATTTGTAATGACCTTATTTAATAAAACAAAAGTTTTTATCACCCTAATAGGTGAATTTATGGTCACCCTAATAGAGCAGAAAGATGCGCTATATTTTATTGTTTTACTTCTCCGAAGACACCACCCTTGAAAAAATACACATTTTTCATCAGACGGTTTTTAACCTAAAATCAGTTTTATCTTATTAATTAATGCAGAAAAAGCAAACAGTCTTCAGCAAAAATATTGCTCTTTTATGTACAAAATGCTGTCTGGAACGTCACATTGAGCTGTCTGTTGAAATAAACATGTTACAAGAAGAAATTTGATTTGAGGGGTCGTTTATAAACAAAGGTCTATTGCTGAAAATGGGTAAAAGGTAGAAGTTTTATATGTTCAGAAAAAATACTTGAAATTAGTTTATCTTTAATATTTTAAAACCGAAAAGGTGAAAAAAAGTTTACTCAAAAAGTTATTACTTAAATTGTTGTTCAAGTAACGTTTAAATATTGGACGACCCCTTCAAAATATGCATCAATTTTTTATTCAAAAAGTTACCGAAGACCACGTTGAGCTGAGACATGCCGTTTAACTGCAAATATTTTTGTCTCGAAATTTTAATTTCTGACCCATAGTGTACGAGCTCGCGCGTCCCTACGACGAACCAAGTATTTAGAAAGTGGTTAAAGCTGGACGGATTCGTTGAGCAGGACATGTTGCTAGAATGTAGGACAAAGCAAAGCAAAGCCTAGGTGCTACATTCCGTTATCGAAACTTGACCTTCTGTTTTTAGACGACAGACTTCGCAGTCAGCTGTCAGAGTACAGGACAATTGCAGGCCCAGTTGCTACGATCCTATTGACTCTAACAGCCTCTCCCAGCCGGGATTCGAACATTACTTACTTAGGTGGCTTGCCGTCCTAAGACAAAGCCTGTTGAACAAAATTTCTCCATGTAACTCGGTTGAGGGCTACCGCTCTCCAATTCCTCGGACACCGAGTACTCTCCGCCAGATCTCGCTCCACCTGGTCTAACCATCTTGCTCGCTGCGCTCCTGGTCGTCTTGTTCCTACCGTATTTGAGGCGAACACCATCTTTGCAGGGTAGTTGTCCGGCATTCTTGCAACATGCCCTGCCCATCGCATCCGTCCAGCTTTAGCCACCTTCTGGATACTGGGTTCGCCATAGAGCTGTGCGAGTTCATGGTTCATCCTCCGCCTCCATACTCCGTTCTCCTGTACGCCGCCGAAGATCGTTCTTAGCACTCGTCGTTCGAAAACTCCAAGCACTCGCAGGTCCTCCTCGATCATTGTCCATGTTTCATGCCCGTAGAGAACAACCGGTCTAATAAGCGTCTTGTACAGGGTGCACTTTGTACGGGGACTTAGTCTGCTCGACCGCAATTGCTTGTGGAGCCCATAGTAAGCACGACTTCCGCTGATAATACGCCTCCGAATCTCACGGCTGGTATCATTGTCCGCCGTTACCAGTGAGCCAAGGTAGACATATTCATCGACTACCTCAAACTCATCGCCGTCGATCAATATACTACTGCCCAAGCGGTGTCGTTCGGCCTCGGTTCCGCTGGCCAGCATGTACTTTGTTTTAGACGTATTTACCTTTAACCCAATCTTTTCTGCTTCGCGCTTTAGTCTGGTGTACTGTTCAGCCACCGCCACAGATGTTCTGCCGATAATATCCATGTCATCGGCAAAGCAGACGAATTGACTAGATTTGTTGAATATCGTGCCCCGCGTGTTGATATCCGCTCGGTTCATAACACCTTGTAGCGCTATGTTGAACAGCAGGCATGAAAGACCATCACCTTGACGAAGCCCTCTGTGTGATTCGAATGAACTTGACAATCCACCCGAAATCCGAACACAGCACTGCGTACCATCCATCGTAGATTTAATCAGTTTGATGAGCTTCCTGGGGAAGCTGTTCTCGTCCATGATTTTCCATAGCTCTTTCCGGTCGATGGTATCATATGCGGCTTTGAAGTCAACGAAGAAATGATGCGTGGGAACTCTGTATTCACGGCCCTTTTGGAGGATTTGCCGCAGTGTAAATATTTGATCCGTTGTAGACCGACCTTCGACGAAGCCGGCTTGATAAGTTCCCACAAATCTATTCGCAATTGGTGATAGACGGCGGAAAATGATTTGGGACAGCACTTTATAAGCGGCATTGAGAACGGTGATCGCTCGATAGTTCTCACAGTCCAACTTGTCGCCCTTTTTGTAGATCGGGCAGATAACCCCATCTTTCCACTCCTCCGGTAGCTGTTCCGTATCCCAAATTCTAACAATTAGTCGGTGTAGACAAACGGCCAGCTTTTCTGGTCCCATTTTAATAAGCTCCGCTCCGATGCCATCTTTTCCAGCTGACTTGTTGTTCTTTAGCTGCATGATGGCCTCCTTAACTTCGCCTATCGTTGGGGCTGGCACCTCTTCCCCGTTTGCTGCACCGTCGAAATCGCTTTCCCCGCCGCCATGGTTTTCCGCCTGGGCGCCATTCAGGTGTTCGTCGAAGTGCTGCTTCCACCTATCCGTCACCTCACGATCGTCCGTCAGAATACTACCAGTTTTATCCCGACACATTTCGACTCGCGGCACAAAGCCTTTGCGGGATCCGTTCAGTTTCTGGTAGAACTTTCACGTTTCCTGAGAACGATGCAGCCGCTCCAACTCTGCATATTCTTGCTCTTCCAGGTAGCGCTTTTTCTCCCGAAAGATTTGGTTCCGCTGCATCTTCTTCTGTTTGTGTCTTTCCACGTTCTGACGTGTGGCACTGCGCATCTTGGCCGCCCGCGCAGCGTTCTCCTCATCCATCACCCTCCTACATTCATCGTCAAACCAATCGTTCCGCTGATTCCGGGCCACATGCCCGATGGAGCTCTCCGCTACACTGCTGATGGCTGTTTTGATAGTGTTCCAACAGTCCTCGAGAGGGGCTTCGTCCAGCTCGTCCTCTTCCGGCAGTGCAGCTTCGAGTGAATGCGCGTAGTTTGCGGCGACGTCTGGCTGCTTCAGCCGCGCGAGATCTAACCGAGGCTGGCGTCGGTACCGAATGTTGTTCACAACGGAGAGTCTTGGGCGCATCTTAACCATCACTAGGTAGTGGTCCGAGTCAACGTTAGCGCTTCGATAGGATCTGACGTCGATAATGTCTGAGAAGTGCCGACTGTCGATCAAAACGTGGTCGATCTGTGATTCTGTCTGATTTGGTGACCTCCAGGTGTACTTATGGTGGATTCTGTGCTGGAAAAAGGTACTACGTACGGCCATATTCTTGGAGGCGGCAAAGTCGATAAGTCTTAGGCCCATTTCATTGGTTCGCTGGTGTGCACTGAACCTTCCAATCACCGGTTTGTATTCCTCCTCCTGGCCGACCTGAGCATTGAAATCCCCGATGACGATCTTGATATCATGTTTTGGGCAGCGGTCGTATTCACTCTCCAACTGCGCGTAGAATTCATCCTTGTCGTCATCGGTACTTCTGAGGTGAGGGCTGTGCACGTTGATGATGCTTATGTTGAAGAATCGGCCCTTGATTCTCAACCTGCACATTCGAGGATTGATTGGCCACCACCCAATCACCCGTTTCCGCATCTCGCCCATCACTATGAAAGCTGTACCCAGCTCGTGTGTGTTGCCGCAGCTCTGGTAGATGGTATGTCCATCTCTGAACGTACGTACCGTTAAGCTCTTCCAGCACACCTCCTGCAGCGCTACGACGTCGAACTTGCGGCTCTTCAATACGTCGGAGAGCACTCGAGTGCTCCCTTGGAAGTTGAGAGATCGGCAGTTCCACGTCCCGAGTTTCCAATCCATAGTCCTTTTTCGTCGCATGGGTCTATTCCGATTGTTCCAGTAAGAATATATTTGTTCTTCGTTCCATGCTTTAATATTTTTCGTGGTGACGGCTTGCAAAGCCTGCTACACCAACCCCCTGTTTCGCCGGAGGGCGGAGGGATTCGAACATACGACGACTGGCTTATTAGGCCAGCGTCACACGTCGAAGCCAACTTGGAGGCCGGACAACTATCCTACGAAAATGGTTTTCGCATCGAATCCGGTAGGAACAAGATGAAGAGGGGGTCAGCGAGCGAAGTGGCAAAACCAGGTGCAGCGAGATCTGGCGAGCATTGGGTGCCCGCGGAACTGGTGACCAGCTGCCATGGACCGAGATATAGAAAATATAGGAGACCTAGGGCGTTTGTCAATTTTTTGACGGGTTAACATCCAAAATTGATCAATAAATGATCATGTTACAAGCATTTCATTTGGGTACCGAGGTACCCAGCTGAACACTTGAGTTTTTTTTAAGAAATTCACACATCTGGTAAACACATACATCGAATGCTATGCAAACCGTACAACTGTATTTAGCTTTTACTAAACTTTTAACATTCAAAATCTTGAACTCTTCCATATTTGTTATATCGTGGTACACATTTGTTTTCGTGGCATGCCACCCTATTAAAATAAGACGTAGTCCTACGTCAAAACTTTATTGAAATACTCATGATGACACCCACTATGTTCATTTATATTTGACGACCAGTTTTGAACCCGTGCTTGATCATCACATTCGTATTTCGAATTTATAATCTGCATAGCCAGTTCTGCAGATTGCTGTATTCATATACAGCACTACAGCAGAGTTGCAAATAACTGCTTCATAATCGCGCCATACCGTTAACCCAAAGGGTTATCGAGCTGCTGCACTGTAAAGTTCAGCCAAATCTTGCATCAGTGGTGAGCATTATGTATCATGCGAAACGTCATGGAATGCACCGTCTCTCTATGCACAAGGAAACGAAATTGCTCCGGCATGTGATTCAGTCGACTGTTTTCTTTTTTTACTACTTCCGAGACACCCACCCCGGAGAACATAAACAACGCCCCAGCCTGATCGCGCAACGGATACACAATGCCAATGGCCACATCAAGTCTAGGTCAATGTCACAGAGAGAACTTTATAAAAGCTTTCCAAAGCCGACGGACTGGCTGCTTGTGCTACAGACAATTTCGTTCTGCTTCGTGTTGATGGTTTCGTCTGTAGGGCTCTACCCGTTCACCAACGTTAGCCTTTAGAGCTTTGACTTATTTATCGCTCTTTACGTTTTGTTTCGATGACGTCTTCAGCGGAGCTTTTAATTCAGCTGGGATGCGTCGTGCGAAATAAAAAAAAATAATTTAACGATCTCAGCTGTACCTGTGCATCTGTGTGGCAGTAACAGAGACTGTTTAGATAATAAATTTTTTACTGTTGTATACTTGGGGTTTGGGAGTCGACTCTAAAAAATAGGTTATATTTGCATCTGATATTTTTTCTTATTTAAATTTCACTAAGTTCGTGTTAAAATTCTATTTCAACCACGCGTTCTCGTACGTATAAATTGAATTGAAATCAACCGTTGCCTAAAATCATTTATTATCCTAGAAACATCTGATGAAAGTATGTACCGCACTGTTTGAAGTCTCACCTGATCACCTCAACGATGTAGTTTTTCTGTAAATATTTTTTTTCTGCACGGCTGTCACTAAAGTTGCACCCAATAAATCATAGTATATAATGTATTAATAACTAGTTGGAATAAAAGTTGATAACATTGAAAATATGCAAGCTCCGGTTGAACAACAACAAAAAAAAAATCTTCCGTTTGCTTGAAAACACCACCACTTGAGCACTGGCTACTATTGCCGACGCCCGGCTCTGGTGACCTGATTTCGTTCGGCTTGTTCTTTCTCGCGAAGTTCTTTGATCGCTCCGACGCTGCCCCACATAACCTTGGCCGTCACCTGAGTAGCACCGGTTCCGGAACCCGGCCCTTGCGGCGTGCTACCACTACCACCGACAGTGGTTTCATTGTTTCTGCCATTGCTGGCATTCCTGGTTCGCACAGGTTGCTCTGCTGCGGCCCGAGCGGAACTGGCTCGACTGCCACGAGTCCCGTGAGCGTTAGCCGCGTACGTTGCGTTCACATAATTGTTATTTTGATCCTTTTCACGTTCACAATTTTTGCACTGGTAAGACATTTTCCGTAGTAAACTTCGAACCGTTTAAGCTCACAGTCTTATGCAACACACCACCGCCGCGTATGTGATGCTATTGGCAGAATATCGCGATCGGTTTTTCGAGTTTCGTCTCCCAGATGCAAGTGCGCATTCAAGTTGTATGAACCCAAAAATGCTGCATGAACCACTACCACAATAGTAACACTATATATCAGATCTCGGTCGTCGTCGTTCGGCGCGATCAACAGCCTTTTCCAGTTCATTTGTGGCAGAAAAAGCGTCTCTTGCTGGAATGTAACATCCACCGACACCGAGTATTGAAAGCCTCTTCTGGTTACGAAAAATTAAAACAACAAACTATTTCCTGGAGCCGTGTAAGGGATTAGAATTTTGCAGCCTGTTGTCCGCCAGTCGGCTCTGTCGATTTGTAAGTGTGTGCTCAGCTCCGGGTTCTCATTCGCGATCTCATGCGATCACGGTGCAGACAGGTGTGCGTCCGTCTTCTCCTTCCTTGCGGTTGCTCTTGGAATCACCTGTTTGATCATTCAATGCTTTGTTCGCCTATGTAGTCACATTCGTACGAACGTATACCACCACCTCTCACGGTGCTGGGGACGATGGTATGCGTTTGACCAAGATTACGCGACTGGTGGGTCGTTGAACTTTGGCACTACTTTGGCGAAAGCTTTTCCAATGTGCGCTTCTTCTGCTTTTTGTGCTTCGATGTTTACGCTGCTGCTAAGTTTCCAAACAAACCTATTCTTCTCTACGGGGAAGCTTTCTTTCTGCGGCTCTGTGGCATACTTGACAGGGTTGAATCTAATTTTATCAATATGATAATAAAAGTATAATTAATCTTCAAAGGTAAAAACTGAATGTTAATAAAATACCTAATATATTTCGCTGTGACATGCGGTGATACTAATGAAAAAATTATTCGATATTTGAAACATGTTTTGATCCCATTCTTTCAAATTGTATGTAGTTAGGGGCCATCCATATACCACGTGGACAGCTTAGAGGGGGGTGGGGGGTATAAAAATGTCCACGCTTGTCCATGGAAGGGGGGGAGGGGGTATGGAAAATGTCCACGTACAAGTTTTTTTTCCTACAAAAAATAGAAATTAATTAAATAAAAACATTGACCATTGATCAGTGATTGTTGTTGAGCTTAACGGAAATTAGCAGTCATTAGCTTTTCATCGGAGAGCCCAATTTCGGAAACAGTTTTTGGGCCCAAAAGCGGGATTCTGTTTATAAAAACGTATATACAGTAGGATTTCGAATTTGGCAACAAATGCGTGTCGCCTATGTTGCCAAAATCGAAACCGTGCCAAAATCGAGACCCTTTTTCGATATGAAAAATTTTAATGTAAATGCTTTAGAAGTTGACTAAATATCATTAATCACCGATTGCAACCATTTTATGTTTAAAAAGTCCGATAAGAGCTATCCATCCGGTGCAAATAAGTTATTGACACCCTGCGGTAAGACGTAGTCCTACGGCAATAAAAATATTATTGTTCGAAACCACTTAACTTTTTTTCATAAACATACTCAGGGCATCATTTTTTCGTCATTTAAAGCATGTATGCGGAAACTGATTGATATTTAAGCATATTTTTGGAAGAGAAATATCTTGTGTTGCCAAAAACGGATACTTTTGTTGCCAAAATCGAACCATGCCAAATTCGAAATCTAACTGTACTGCATTCTTCTTGCCAATCCGAACACAGCGAATTAATTTTCATGGACAGAATTTTTGTTTCAAACAAAAAAACTTCTTTTGAAATTGGCAGAATCGATGACGACTAATTACACCTTAAATAAAATTTTATCTTCTGAGGCATATGTTGACCTAAATACATGAACCGAGCATTACGAGAGCACATATCTGGCATAAATCTTGTTGAAAAGATTAAGCCTGCGTTAGTACACTTAGATGTTGACTGCCTAGCCTGGATGAATCCACGAATATTGCATTGCTTGCACCAAATGTGGATGGAATTTTGTCTCAACATCAAATGCAGCTCACCACAAAAAAGGTATCCATAGGCAACGTATTTCCAAAAGGATTCGCCTTCAGAAAATTTTACGAATCACATCGTGTCGGAAAGATCTTGCGTTGTGTTGAAGTAGACGGCCAAGCTGAAGTGCTCTGGTTAGACAAAGATATGCTCTGGACAAAGAAGAATCGCCAAGCGAAAATTAAGCTGAAACGGACTTTCTTGCAGTCGATAACAATAATTTGCAGTAGAACATGAATTAAGATCCAAACACCTTACATACGGATTTTAAGACGCTAAGGAAAATTGACGGAAAACCATGGAAAAACTCAAATTTCCGCAACGACTAAAAATTCGTATGCATTGTGTCGGTGACTTTAGACTGGAGCTTCCTTACACGTAAGCTTTTTCAATAAATATTGCATAAATGAAGTTGAAAACCAACATTTTCAAAATGTAAGCATGTCCACGTGGACAAACAGGGGAGGGGGGGGGGGGGTTGAGCAAATGTCCAAGCTTGTCCACGGGTTGAAAATTGGTATTTTTCTGTCCACGTGGTATCTGGATGGCCCCTTAGGTAGATTTACGGACTCTCTTCGTCATTCGTAAACACGATCCATGGATGCAAATAATCCATGCTGCTTGGATTACATTTTCGTTAATTATTTTGCACACTTACATGATCACTTACACTACGGTTTTTACACTAAGCCATATTAAATTCAACCGAGTACAATTTTCAACGCCAGTGTTTTGGGAGAGGGATAGCCAGAGTCAAGCTAATTTGTTTTGCATTTTGTAGTATTTTTCTTGTACTTTCACATGGGTAATAAATGGCTTGAATATATTTGAATGTTTGGGAGTTATTGCTATTGAAAATTGTATGATTTTTAAAAGAAAACTTTAATTTTCTCCGCAAATATTGACGATAGCAAGTTACTATATTCTAGAAAAGTATGTAATTTGACTGTTTGAAAATCTTTGCCGAACATGTCAAATGTGTATAAATATTGTAGAAAAAACTGTGGTCAAAAAATTGATTTTCGTAAAGTCTCCACAAAAATTGTACCTTATCTCTAAAACTATAATAGCTAGAAGGTTACTTTTTTGGCAAAGTTTTTTATACTAATGTTTTAAAAAAATTTGTAGAACATTGTTTTGCTGTATCTCTTACTGGTCAAAAAATAAACTTTTAATCTTACTTTAAGGGGGATTAATCAAATAATCGTTCATGCCATATGAAAGATCTTTTAACGCTGAGAAATTTCTCTGAACATACTTAACCAGTATAAGCAACCATTTCGGTGCAATTAAATAAACGCGTGTTTTGATACCTAAGGGACCACCGTGCGTGGTGCCGGCTGCGGTACCCAACCTCAGTTGTCGTACGCTAACAGAAAAGGGGGCACAGTGGTTCCCGCCCACGTTAAGACGGCAGCTTCGTCAGCGGGATAAGGACCTTAGGTTAACAGCTTTCTGTACCGGAACATAAAAAAGTTAATGAAAATGAAAGAAGAAATCTCTCTGAATTATTGGCAACGACCTTAAGCATGAAAACACGGACACGAATCGGAACATGGAATATACCGCCAGAAGCATGAAATCCTGGGGCTGTGCAAGGTCCGCTGGCCGGGTACTGGCGAACACAAGACACCATCCGGGCCAGTCTTACTCTACTCTGGCATACGAGGTAAAAATGCTACTCGAGAAAGAGGAGTTGGATTCAACGGAGTCAACGATACGCCGAACTGGAGAGGGCTGTTAAACGTGCTTGTAGGCGGGACAAGAGAGCCTGGACTAACTCCTTAGTCCAACAAGGAGAAACCGCCGCTGCCAATGGGGATATCCGTTTGTTGTACGATATTTCCGCCTTAGTGGTGCCAGGATGAATACAAAGATGCCGCTAAAGGACAGAGCTGGTCAGCTACTGACTGACCGTACAGAACAGCTTAAGCGATGGACTGAATATTTTGTACAACTCTTCCGAATTTCAAATGTGAGAGACCAACAAAACCAGCAGGGTATGATGCCTACAGTTCATCGAATTAATCACGTCAACTCGAAGGCACTATAGCTGGATGAAATTGTAGCTGCCATCAAGATTATGAAATCCAATAGAGCGCCAGGGATAGACTGTATTTCAGCCGAAATGCTCAAAGCTGACCTATCTTTGTTAGCCCAGATGATGCATCAGCGTTTCAGCAATATATGGGAAACCGTAACTTTTCCGGTGGACTGGATGCAAAGGTTAAAGTCCCTAAGAAAGGAGACCTAACTGAATGCGGTAACTGGCGTGGCATCTCGTTGCTCTGTATTACTCTCAAAGTGCTCTGTAAGGTAATCCTCAACCGGATCCAGGAGAAGATCGACGCTGCTCTCCGGCAGCAGCATGCTGCATTCCGTGGCCGATCATGTGTAGACCATATCACAACGCTAGGCATTATATTGGAACAGATCAACGAATTCCAGGACTCTCTTCTGCTAGTGTTCGATGACTTCGAAAAGGCGTCCGACCGACTCAACCTCGAAAAAATCTTGGGCACACTTAGGCGTAGAAGAGTTCCAGATAAGCTAGTCCATCTCATCGAGGCTCAGTACGAGGTGTTACTGCTGGCCTGATACAGGGCTGCATTTCATCGCCGCTTCTGTTTCTTATCGTTATGGATGAGATATTAGTTTGAGCAATTGACAGTAGACCAAATCGAGGATTACTTTGGAATCCTCTAACGATGGAGCGACTAAATGACCTCGACCTAGCCGACGACGTTGTCTTGCTCGCACAACGCCGAAACGATATGCAGAGCAAGTTAGATGACCTCTCCGAGAGATCCCAGGTAACAGGTCTCACAGTCAATGTAGCAAAAACTAAGTCTATGGTAGTGAACAATGACAATTCCACCAACTTCACAGTAGCGGGACAACAAGTTTAGCAGGTAGACGCCTTTCAAAAGCTTGGTAGCCAGACAACGCCCGATGGTGGTACTAGGACTGATATAGCCACACGGATCAGGAAGGCCAGGGGTGCCTTTGCAGGTCTGCGAAACATTTGGCGCTCAAACCAGATTACTCTACATACGAAAACCCGAATTTTCAATTTAAACGTTAAATCCGTACTGCTGTATGCCTGCGAAACGTGGTGCGTCTCAACGGGCTGGTACCGAATGGCCGAAACACAAATGGCCGAATCACGAATGGCCGAAATCCAAATGGCCGAATTTCAATAACAGTCACAGAAGGCCGAATCACGTAAGGCCGAATCACGAATGGCCGAATCACGAAAGGCCGAATCATGAAAGGCCGAATCACGAATGGCCGAATCACGAAAGGCCGAAATTTTTCGGAATGCCCAAATAACTACTCAATAAAAAACCATGAATTGGCAAGTAGTTAACAAATAACTTTAATCAAACAAAAAACAAACTGCTACTATTAAACAAACAAAACATGCTTTACGAACGCCTTTGTTAAGCGCTTAATAAAACCGCAACTGCGTCAACAAAATTTTTGCTGCTCATTTTGTGAGCATTAACACATTTCGAGTAGATTTTTTCGTCTATTTCTCGGCGCGAATTCGGATCATCCCCTTGAAGAATTCTAAGGATGTTCCTCTCTATCGCCTTTTGCTCCACCCGCAGCTCTGTGATGATCCTAGTCATTGACAGGTGATGGGAACCAACAATAGTTGCGTACATTACCTGCTTGTTTTTATTGAATAGTACCCCATCAATGGAAAGCATCGGTTTTCCTCTCTGTGACAACACAATTTTGACGACAGGTGCACTTTCTTCATCGTTGAAACCAGCAACATCGGATGAATCGCCGGATTCACTAATTTTTCACAGGACAACTACCAACTACCGTGCGGAAAGCAAACCGTGTTCAACAACAATGGACACAACTGTTGGCTTTGCTATGTGCGGTCAACAAAGATGGACACAGCGGGATATTGAATGAAATATTTCGGCCGCTTTAGTGATAGGGTAATAAACTTGTGTTTACCTGGTTTTTATCTCATATTTCTTAATTATAAATACATCTTCATTATAAGGTGCGAGACGTATTTACCGTGTTAGTAGCAAATGTTTCCTAGATGATTCAGGGCGAGACGGCCGTAGGCCGCGAGTGTGCGCCGGTGACCCGCCGTCGGAAGCGCCGGCCACTGCGGGGGGGCAGCCCCCCTGCAGAAAACACTACTATTCAGGTGCATGCATTTTCCTAGGTTTACTGTCTATTAGGGATTATCCCTTAGTTAAGTCCGAACGAGCAACAGCGAGTAAGGACAGCATGTACCCAACGTTTGCGCAGGTCGAAGGCTATGAATATTTTCATTCAAATATGACATTCGGCCATTCGTGTTTCGGTCATTTGTGATTCGGCCATTCGTGATTCGGCCTTTTGTGATTCGGCCATTCGTGATTCGGCCATTTGGTATATTATGCCATTCGTTATTTCGGCCATTTGTGTTTCGGCCATTCGTGATTCGGCCATTTGTGTTTCGGCCATTCATAGGTAATCCGTCTCAACGGAGACAACGCAAAAACTGCAAGTATTTATTAACAGGTGCCTGCAATATATCATACGTGCCTGGTGACCTGACAACTAGATATCCAATGAGGAACTCCATCGCCAGAGTAATTCGTGAACTAGCGCTCATTTCTAGGGGGGCTATACACTCGGTATTTTTTCGACTATTTAATTTGGTCGGCCAGCTCCATTTTTCTAGAGGAAACCAAGCCCCCTAGCTCCCCCCCCTAGTTCCACCAATGCATCTGTAACTGTTGCGAAAAATCTCAGAATGCAAGAAACAAAACCCTCTTTCTTCATTTGAATGCGTCTATTCTGTTTGTCAGCTATCTCCCCCCCCGCTCTTGCCATCCAAACCACTTATACAAATGTTATCGTTCCCAGATGCAAGAGAAACGCACTACTTTACCAATTTAAACCATCCTCTCCCCTTGGAAGAAACTGCCCACCTTTTGTCAACTCAATGCACTGATTCTTTTATGTCAAAGAACATATGTGCGAAGACTGATGAAGAACCGTCCTGACGTTTCGGAGTGATGGCTAAACATACATTCATACTCGCATTCCTTGTTTGTTTTTCTTTTTTCTTAAACTGCAATCCATTTACAAATCTTAAGTTAAAAAAAATCAAAGCGTCTGTCGACAAAACAAAAAGAATTGTTCCAATACGTTGATTAGCTTCCGAGATAAAGATATATGCAATCAGCGACATTTTATTACGACGAGTTTGTTCCGCTCGATACAGTTTGTCATCCATTTCCCGTGATCGAAACATTACAAAATTAGTATCAAAATAAACAGAAAAAGGGGCCCCGAGTTAGATCGGGCAATCAGCTAGTGTTTTATAAAAAGGGCGAATTGGAATCGAAATATTTGTTACTCGTAACTATATCTATACTTATAAAAATGGATTTCTGTATGTCTGTCTGTCTGTCCGTATGTTCCTTATAGAATCGAAAACTACTGAACCGATCGGCGTGAAAATTTGCATGTGGGGGTTTTTGGGGTCAGGGAAAGTTCTTATGATGGTTAGAGACCCCTCCCCCCACTAAGAGGGGGCTCCCATACAAATGAAACACAAATTTCTGCATAATTCGAGAATTAATCAAGCAAATGGAACAAAATTTGGCATGTGGGTGTTTTTGGTGACAAGGTTTTTTTCTATGGTGAATTGAAATCCCTCCCCTCTTTAGAAGGGGAATTATGACTCCTCTCCCCTTTAAGAGGGGGGCTAACATACAAATGAAATATAAATTTCTTCATAACTCGAGAACTAATCAAACAAATAGAACCAATTTTGGCATGTGGAAGTTTTTGGAGGCAAGAATTTTTTCTATGATGAATTAGGACCCCTCCCCACTTTAGGAGAGGGGGCTCCCATACAAATGAAAAACAAATTTTTTCATAACTCGAGAACTAATCAATTAAATGGAACCAAATTTGGCATGTGAAGGTTTTAGAAGGTAAGAATTTTTTCTATGGTGAATTAGGACCCCTCCCCACTTTAGGAGGGGGGATGCTATACACATGAAAAACAAATTTCCTCATAACTCGAGAACTAATGAATCAATCAAATGGAACCAAATTTGGCATGTGGGGGTTTTTGGAGAAAAGAAGTTTTTCTATGATGAATTAGGACCCTTCCCGTTTTAGGAGGGGGGGGC
The DNA here is from genome assembly GCF_943734655.1 of Sabethes cyaneus. Lineage (NCBI taxonomy): Eukaryota > Metazoa > Arthropoda > Insecta > Diptera > Culicidae > Sabethes > Sabethes cyaneus. The sequence continues at coordinate 51,901,221 of NC_071353.1, read as the reverse complement.
TCCCATAAAAATGAAATACAAACCTCCTCATAACTTTAGAACTAATCAAGCAAATGAAACTTAACTTGGCAAATGGGTGTTTTGGGAGGCAAATTCTTTTTCTATGGTGCATTGAGACCTCTTCCCTCTTCAGGAGGGAAGATAGGTCCCTATAAAAGGGGACGCTCTCATACAAATTACGAATACGAATTTTTTTTATGATGGTTTTAGTCGCTTCACCCCTGTGGTAGGGGGATAAGGACTCCTATACAAATAAAACAGAAATTTTTGCGTAACTTAAAAACTAATCGAACTCGATAAATTTTAGACTCTTCCATAAAACATTAGTCAAAAACAAGATCACCAAAAACTATCAATTAGGTTTATTTATTTCCCTAGGTCTACTGACATCTATTACTTTCTTTCAGTTGGATCCGAACGAGCGACAGCGAGTAAGGAGAGAATAACCCCTGCGAAATGGTACTTTCCACGAAAACAGTTTCCGTGAAATGGTACATCCCGCTTAAGGTTTTTCGCGAAATGGTATTCCGCGAAACTCTATATTCCGGGTCAACCGAGAAGTGGTGTTCCGCAAAACGGTATGCGGCAAAATGTTATTTAATCATGGCGAATATTTCAATGCTATCCGCTTTATTTTATCAGGCTAAGCAATGGGGGAAGTTGTTTTCTACTTTACTGTGAGGAAAATTTGTATATTGAACCACCCATGAACTCCTCAGAAACTTGCAAAACTCGAGATTATGATAAAGGTCATCCGAAATTCACGATTTATGAACAAAACAGTTTAATTTGTGGCAATACGAAGTTTGTCGGGTCAGCTAGTAATAATATAAAGTTGAGCCTTTAAAACAATTGTAAGAAACGTGCCGGTCGAGCTTCAAATGCATATTTATATTAATACTAGCTGACCCGGCAAACTTCGTACTGCCACAAATTGTACTAAACGGAAAAAGCAAAGCCTTAGTGCTACATTTCGCATTCGGAACTTGACCTACTGTTTCCTGTTTGAACGATTTCGCTGCCGAACCCCCCCCCCCCTTCCAAAGGATCCTAATTCACCATAGAAAAAATTCTTCCCTCCAAAAACCTTCACATGCCAAATTTGGTTCGATTTGTTTGATTAGTTCTCGAGTTGAAATTAGTATTTCATTTGTATGGAAGTACCCCTATTAAAGATGAGAGGGGTCATAATTCCCTTCCCAAAGAGGGAAGGGGTCTCAATTCACCATAGAAAAAATTTTAGTCTCCAAAAACACCCACATGCCAAATTTTGTTCCATTTGCTTGATTGGTTCTTAAGTTATGCAGAAATTTGTGTTTCATTTGCATGGGAGCCCCCCTCTTAGTTGGGGAGGGGTCTCTAATCATCATAAGATCATCCTTGGCCCCAAATACCTCTACATGCAAATTTTCACGCCGATTGGTTCAGTAGTTTTCGATTCTATAAGGAACATCCCGACAGACTGAGAGACAAAATTCCATTTTATAGGTATAGATGAATTGACCATTTAGTTTTATTTTGTAAATTTGTATGTGCGATGCTTTATTATTATTCATTGTTGACTACTATTGAGAGCCTTTATAATACGTAATGCTAGTTAAAAGAGACTGGGTTTTGTGCCTGTTCGAGAATGACTTCACAATCGGGTTTTCCCAGTCATTTACATTCATGTAATAGTCGGATGAATTACGTTATAATAAATAAATAAATTCACACACATACATATACGCACACATACACACATACATACACCTATACATATACACATACACATACAAATACACACATACATACACAAACATAAAACGTGTCAAAACGTCGTAACAAATCTTGACCGCTAGCCACTTAATGCCAATTGAACCGCGAAGGTTGCCTCTGGAGCACACAAAGAAAGTTTCGGATGACGCTTAAGCTAACTGTATTTTGGCGCCGAAGACATAAGCTTTTCCGATTCTCTCTGCCAGCTGGTATACGAGGCTTCTAGTTTCACGGGTAGTAATACCGTAGCATCGAACCTCCATATGAGCCGCTCCGAATTATAGTGGTCTATTGACCATTTAGTTAATTTTACAGGAGACGCAATTGTCTAAAAAACTCTATAATAAATTCTATACAATCATTTTCTCCAAACCAAGTGTGCTAATGTGTAGTGTATAAAGTGATTCAACATGAGAGTACATAAAAATCCCAACTTTTGTCAAAATATACGATTTATTCACACCAATGTACATAGACCACTATGATTTCATATATATTTTCACCGTAATCCCCAAAACGTTCCGCACCATAGTGGTCTATCTCCATGAGATTTGTAAATGGCTGTATCTTGCGCTGCTGACCGTCTAGCAAGTTGCGGTCTTCGGGAAGGTTAATCCAATGACTACCAGCTTTAGGGTGGTATGAAAAATAGCGCAGAATTGTCTCACTACGTGGCGCCAGTGTATATGTAATATTCATATACAGGCTGTATCTTGCGCTGCTGACTATCTAGAAAGCTGCGGTCTTCGGGAAGGTTATTCCAATGACTACCAGCTTTAAGATAATATCAAAATAGTACAGAATTGTCTCACTACTACAAGGCTATGAGAAATAGTTAACTTCAACACTCAATTTTATTTCTAGCTGCGTTAACTGCCTATAAAAATCCATCTACCATCTATTAATGGTACTTCTGAGAAGGCCAGAAAAATCCCACCAACTCACTTAATCTATTGGTCTCAGTCACGTGAACACATTCCCAGTTACTTTCTAAACATTTTGCACGATTCATGAAAATTGTATAATCAAAGAAAACTCGGTACCAAATTTTCAAAAGGGTCAATCTGCAAAATGTCAACAAACCGAGTGAGAGTTATTTTCTGCTGGACTAGCATAGGAAAAAACCCTCCATACCATCTTGAAGGTAACAGTAATTTTATAATTTGAGTCATAAAAATCCTTTTGTTATAATTTTTTCACTAATGATAATGATGATTATTTAAAAAAAAATTCTTCACCCGGTTAATCGAGTCTAAAATCCGGATAATCTTGTACGACAAGGTAGGTGAGGTAGCGTCTCAGTTGGCCTCGTGGTACGATGCTAATCTAATAAGCTAGTCGTCGTATATTCGAATCTCGGTTGGGAGGCGCTGATAGAGTCAATAATCAATCATCGCAGCAACTTGCCCTGCAATTGTCCTGTACTCTAACAGCTGGCTGCGAAGATTGTCGTGTAAAAACAGAAGGTCAAGTTTCGATAACGGAATGAAAATCAGGAAAATATTGAGATAGAGATGAAATAGACGAAAAAGTGAAGAAGAAAGATAACTACACTGTTACACTTAGATTTGTGTAAGAATACATCTTATTAAAGTTTCCAAACGATTTTATATCTAAATACTTTAACTAGACAATTTTCATAGACTATAGAGGGTAAACTTGACGCGGAACAGTACATTTCATTACTCTGAGTAATTTCATATTCGTTTGAATGAAAAATTATCTCATACACTTTTGTTTGAATTGCAATTCAAATTTTCCTTGTACTATATTGAAAATAATGTTAAAATATAAAATAAAATTGAATCAATTGAAAATGGGTCATTCCACGTCAAGTGACCAAGAAAAAGTAAAACTTGTAATGGACCTTCTTGGATTTTCAGTCAGTCAGTTCAGTCAGAATTCCAAGTTTGATGCCCCGTTTTTATAAGCAAAAGCTGTCCCAAGTATGTTAGTTTTACTGCACTCTTATTGCGGTTTTTAAGACCAAAATTGGTTTTCTTTGAATTTTCTTTGAAAATGTGAAAATAGTATCTTTCTAAACTTAATATTTCCGGAGATATAAGCAAACAAAAATTAGCGGATTTGACGAAAACAAGGCTTTTGTTGATTAGGGGGGGTGTCTCCCATAGAGGGAGGGGGAGTTCAATCGGCACAAAAAAAAACAATAGTCTACTTACGCTTATTAACTACTTTCACCTAATTATGGGATTATGGGAGTTTTATCTAAATCTCTGTCACAAGTAAGTCCCATGCACATAGACCACTATAATGCGGAACAGAATGGTCATTCTGTTCCGGACCTAAAATTCATCATGAAAAAAAGCAGGTTGGAAACCTACTATTTTGTAATTTATAGTGTTTATATAGTACATCTAGCGATAAAGATGCGATTTATGCAAAAATCTCATTTTTGACAAAAATGGTCTATAGACCACTATAATTCGGAACGGCTCATATCCAAAATATGGTCCACCAGCGCTTGTTCTGCAGCGGGAGCGAAAACAGTTTTGAAGGAATCCATTTGGTCCACCTCCTGCCCCGAGATCCGTTTCGTATCGCCTCACATAGCGAGCTAACGTCTGCCGCAGAATGCCGTGGTACCTGGCTGCTTGTTTTGCGGATGTCGTCGTCTCGCCTTATAGTGGTCAAGCCGCTTGCAAGATCTTTTTTGGCCAATTATGTCTTCCGAATTGCCTTGGCATATTCCTTCCATCACTGTAAACTACACGGTTTTATTCTCCGTTAGTTTCAACCATATTTATGGTTGTTTTACGCACAAACAAAAATTTCGTTTTGTTTCAAACTGAAAATATTTATTGTTACATCAATGGTAACTTCAAATTTGAAAATACTTTACTTTTAATTCAAAACTGTTATTTACTTGATTCAAACAGAATCTCGTTTGGAAACAACAATATTTTCAGGTTATTATAAAAATATTTTATTGAGGCTTAAAGCAACAATCATTTTGCTTGAAACAAACTGGAGCTTTTTCGCTCCGTGTAGCATTGACGCGACTAGCAAAGAAACTGACAGGTTAGTTAATGCGACATAGTGCTCGTTTCACCCCACCTAAAGGTGCCCATTTCGCCCCGAGTCAAGTAGTTAAAGTAAAAATGGGTTTTTACACTATTTATAGTATAAAATCAAAACTACGCGTGCAGGGCGCTATATCACTGCATATTAGGGTTGATAGGAGGAAATGCTTATCAACTTAGGGACTAGATTGGTACACTTCATTGTGCCTGATTTTTAATTTCAGCTATAATAAATTTAAATTTGTCACGAGGTTTTCAAGCCACCGTAAATCTCGCATGTGTTTAATATTTCTCGATATAAATTTTCAAACTTTGGTTCATTGTGTAGTACCATTACCATTATATTTCATTTATAGAATAGTTGTATTTTTTATCTTAATTTTCTTAATTACTGGCTTTACACGAAAATTTCCGAATATCCAGGTTAGTCTCAAACAACCGGTACTTACATACTGAGAATCTTTTCGTATGGTAATTTAGCATCGTTTGCTTTCGTGTCTCGCTCGTTACATTTTTCCGACAGCGGTTGTTTTAGGACGCCATTTTGAATTCATTTGAGCACACTTAGCAATGGAGCGTTCACCAACCGGAACTTTTATTGAAATCTTATAAACGTGTATTTTAATCGTAAAATCGGTTACTTAGGAACATCGCGCGTTATTTCTATCATATGAATATCAAATATCAAAAGCTTGATAGCCTTTATACAGCTCCCTAATAAAGTAGTCAGAGTTTTTAAGCAAGTTCTATGATCGAAGGATGCCAAAAGGTATCTCGCGCAGTCAATGTTTTCGATTTAATTGCCAAAATAAACCCGTTTGGCTCGGGACAGCTTTCGTGCATAGCAACAAATGTCTATCGGTATTTAATAACTGACCGCGCGCGATTTCGAACGAATCGAATATGTTGATAGCACATAACTTTCGGTGCGGTAAACTGATGATTTCTTATAGTTTTTTCCTATATCGGTATGTCGGATCTCCACAACCTGTTTCGCAATGGCCACGTAACCAAAAACGTCCTCAAATCGTACGCGAGCTCGAATGGCAGTGATCGCACCACCTGCCTCGGTGGATCCAGATCAATTCCTTTCTACTAACAACAACTCCTTCCTGTGATACTTGTGGATGATGCAGAGGATTCCTCGGTCTCTAGTAGCAGCAAGTGTCGGACTAACATTCCTTTCCCCCCCAAATTGACCTGCATGGGCGTGGCCAGCTTTGCTATTGATCATCACAAAGAATTAGATCACCAGAAAATGCACACTGAGAATGATCTGCTACTCCCAAGCATCGTTCTGAAGGTCCTTTGTGCAATCTCAGCTGGTCTAAATCAATCGCGGGCAACTCACGGGCGGTCAAACTATGCTATGCTATGCTATTTATAGTATAAAATCAAAACTTCAATGAAGGTGAAATTTGAGATACAATGTATACATCATATTGCGTGTGCACTTGATAGTTTAAGATATTTAAATGATCGTAAATGCTTATTTGGTTATTTTCCAAAATTATAATTTTTTCGCGTCAGAGAACCAAGTTGAGTGTTTTAATATGACTCCGTGTTGGAAAAGGAGAGATCACTCATTTTTTATAAATAGATACTGTAGTACCTACAGCAATATTTCGCATGCTATATGATATTACAAAATGCGTACTTTCGTAGAAAAGAGGGGTGCCCATTTCGCCCAGTGTGCTCATTATGCCCCTAAATCCCCTACGTGCTGTTTGTCACTTTCCTCCGCTAATAATCGTAGTAGCCTAAAACATAGCGTATAGGATGAACGGCGGGAAAAGTCAAATAACGGTTTTTTGCTTTTTTTCAACTTTTCGCGTGGATTTTCATTACGCAAACGAGCCAAATCAAATAAATGAGATATAAAAAAACCTGACGCTGACTAAAACAGAACAACTGAAAAAAAAATCCTGTAATTCCGTCCAGCCGTTCTTGAGTTTATCCCCTACAAACAAACGCACCAACTTGGTTTTATTATATAGAAGATTTTAAAGTAACACAAACAATTATCAACCTACAGCGTTTATTGTGTATCTGGCTTCATTCCGAAAATGAACGCAGTAGTTTTCGGAATCCGGTTCAAAACATTACTGAAAAGTTGTTACCGCCGAGGACTCAACGCTAGTCATACGTTGGTGCGGCACATAGCAACAGATCATCATATCTTAAACAAGGTCACACCAGAAGCGTACCTGCAAGCAGCTGATGTGAACGATTTACTCACCTTGTGGCATTGCCTTTTGATTGCCATTATCTTTTTTATTCATTTGCTGTAAAATCGAAAGTACTGTTGTTTCCAAGCTCGATGTGGCAGCGTAGTATGCAAATTTCAGGAATTTACCCCACGGATGTAGTCAAAGAATTAATCCGAATAGCAGCAATTGCTGACGTCAAACGCCCATTTTTTTCAATTTAGAGTTTATTTCTAATTCCCGTCGTAGTAAGGAAAGCCACTCTAATTTTCATCATGGTGGTTTGAATGAATACTCCAAAAGCTCTGCTGCTGATTTGACTCAAACACACTTACCTTCCGATCCGTGCCCTTTGAATTCACTAAAAAGCGATTAATAAAGCATTTGGTTGAAATTACACAACTGACTTTATATCTTAAATTCGTCGTACTGTTTTAAAATCCGTTCATCAAAATTTTTCGTCATCCGAACTAAAAATCACAATAATGTTTACGAAGCTAGCGCGCATTTATTTGATTACGGCATGACAAATGTTATTCTGCAAAATTTCTGTAGGTTATGCAAGTTTTCCCGGCTGCAGAATAACAACAATGCGTTGCGTGAATTATTTTCATTTTATGAATGACGGAAATTGAAACGATTAGTCGACATTTTCTTCTTCGACGCAGGAAAAAACGCTGGGAATTTGGCTGCTAGGAATTCTTTAATGAAAAAAAGCATTTAAATAGATCTCAGCTCACTTTGATTGATCGCGTATGAGAAGCAACAAACTAAAATATTAGGGAATAACTAATTTTGCATTGTGTGTCATAAAAATCGCTGATATTTTTAATAATTTGTGTTGGATGGGACGGAAATAGGCAATTCCGACGAAGCAGCAACATACCCTACTTAAACAACGGGGAATGTTAAAGTGGCATTTCTCCATTACTAACTTGTCCAATTAGTTAGGAATGTTTTGAATACAATCCTATTTTCATATTTTTAACATTAACAACTTGAATACAATCCTATTTTCATATTTTATCAACATTACCCAATACATTATTACAAATTTTCAAAATTTAAATCGCTGTATGTTGATTGTTGTGTTCAGTTGCAAACTAATAAGTATAAAATTATTTAACGTCTTTTAAATTTACGATAGGTATATCAATTAGAAAAATATCAGTTATTTTTGCAACGATTCGAGTCATGAACGTGCCACACTTCACTGAAGTTATGTTTGAAAGCTTCCGCTTGTACCATCTACGATTGGCTCCGTGCGTGAGAATAAAATGGAACGAAAATGCTATACTAGTGTTCGGCTCGAGTTACATTAAAAGCTCTGCAAAGGAAGCAAAGCTGCTATAATTTGAACTTTATCGTTATAGCTAGATGTTATGGTGTTGTTATGTTATGTGCTGAAAAAACCGAATAAATTCAAAATAATAAACAAACAAATGAATGAACGAATAAAACGTTTATTATACCGTTTTCATGTTGAGCCTTCGGAAAATATTGTTGTGAAACAAATGAATATATTTCCGAAAATTATCATGCGATAACAATTAATGCCTACGTAAGATCCTATTTATTGAAAAAGCTTTCAGACAGTGCAAACGTTTGCTTTTTCAACAAGACTCGTTTGTCACAATTTTCAACGGAAGACATGTGAACGAAATAAATTACCAACATATCTAGCGATGCACTCACTCCGATCCGTGACAGTCTAAGACAGTTGCAAAAAATATGATCAAACTTACAAGCAAATGATAAAGATTTATGATACACCGGGCGTGTGTAGCACAAACTTTAGCTCAACCATTAGCCTTCACAAAAGCTTCGGCAACAGAGGTAATCGGATTCGCGGTAACAATCGTTACCGTTGCGTGATTTATTTCCGACGGCACAAAAAAAAATTTTCTCTTCTCATATAATAAACATGGTGACAAATCTGACAGGTGGCTATAAAAGCGCAACCTTCAACTAAACACTATGGTGGGTGCAATATGTCACTCTAACGAAAGTGAACCATCCACTCTAATAATGTTGCCGCTCGCTAAGCAAATGGAATCCGCAGTAAAAAGAAAAGATTTATGTCTTTTCGGGGTGGTCAGGACAGTAGTGCGGCGCTGTTGCAGTTTTGTCTATATTATGTGTACATTACATACTGAGGGGGTTTCTCCTTTCGCCCGTTTCTATCCGAGATGACGGGAAGAGCCTTTTCAAAGAAGCACCTATGTTTCGTGTTATAATGACGCGTGGTGCTGAATTGGTCTGCATTGAGAAGTACGACAGAAGCAGATTGATAGAGTGATATCAACATGTGGTTGATACTGATAAAACGTAAAAGGCATAAACTGACCATTCTAGACTTCTCACGCGATGCTAGCTAGCAAAACTAGATGTGTTTGACTTGACCTCAGATTTTTTATTGTCCATTTGTAGCAAGATTAAAAACAATATAAAATTATTTAATTTTTATTCGATAAATTCGAGATGTGCATTTTTTGATGAAACCCTGTGACGTGATTCTCGTGAAAAGTCTGAATTCAAATACCTATGTATTTAAAAGTTGTAAAATGTACGATGCAATACAATTGTTGAATTACATGCGAAACGCAATAAGAAAGCTTTTTATAGACACCTTTTAATCAATACCAGAGGTTTTCATGTATTCGAAAGTCTCTGCCTCTCGTATCGTTTTTTATTTATTTATGACAGTTTTTGCATTGAATAGATAAACGAAACTCATCAAACCGCGAACCGTAAACCACTGACTGTTACTGTTTCAGCAGAAATCCTTTTTTTCCTCCTCCTAGCGCCGATACGCAGGGAGAAAATCATTTCGAAAGATAAATAATACTGCATGCCATAAATATGCCACATAGCGCCTAAGTCCCGCTCGGCGGCGGCATAATTGAAATAAAAATATACCCATAGGAAGCTCATTTTGCATGCGGCCCAGATTAGAACGATATTTGACGCGTACACACTACTGTCGTCATTATCGGGCCACGTTATCAATCCTAGGTCGCGGTTAGGATGAGTCTAATATTTCTGCACTCGACATTGATGATAGCGGAACACTACGGCGGACGATACATTAAGTACAATAAACTGTCAGTAATGCGTATGCTCTAGTAGTGGACTAGCTATTTATCACCCAAAAATATCGATAGGCTACCGATCGAATGATGCCACCCCTCGTCCGAAAAACGACGTCATCCGCGACTCCCACGGCTTGCGGCAAAAGCAGCTCGTAGTACCAAAGAAATTGGGCATTGTTCCGATTCATTGTGCATGTGTCGATATGGTGCTTCATCAGCGCTACCGTTTGACGTTTCCGCAGGCGTTTCGTGTTTTTTGAGCGAAAATCATAAACACATAGAATTACTGAAATACTGCGGATGATACACGATGTAGAAGCATTCTATTTTTCGTGTAAGTAATTCTATGGAATTCAATGGCTAAATTTATCTTTATAATTTATTGAGTCTATCTTGAGAGGTAGGTGAATCGTTCGAAAGCATACAACATTATTTTTAAATAATTTTCTTTCGCGAGCAACATGAATATTGTTTCTGAACTTCTCCATCGGAGTCACAATTAATTTGTAGTGTTCAACTAGCTGATCAAAAATGTATACTCTTAAACCTTCAAAGTGGAAAACTCGATTTCAAATCGGCATCCAAAAACATCGGAAATGACAACAAATGCCTCATGCTCATGAAGTAGGGTACGCCACTAGTTGTCCTGCCTATTTCTATTTTGGGCCTACCCTCCGTTCTCCGTATCCTGAGAGGAAAACTACCACTAATTCTTACCAAATGTATGCTTGCATATTCGTTTCGTGGTTACAATTTGTTTTTTCAGGATCATGTAACACGACAACAGAGTAGGTCCAATATTTAGAAGCATGCTGAAAATACCATCCCATGCCCTACGTCGCAAAAGGGGTTTGGACAATCGTATGATTTTTTGGCGACTTCCATTTTTTGAGAATCAAAGTGGAAAAGATATCTCACGGACGTACTCTTATGTAATAGACTAATCTCAAGTTTTTAGTCTTGACCTTGAAAATGCGGTCATACAAACCCAACCAAACGCGTCGCTATTCTTGAGAAGTGGATTTTGCGGTCTCCTTTTGTCCAGCGCCTCTATGGTTCAAAGGTACAAGTACCAGCGAATCACATGCCCTGGCGGGTGTTGTGGGTTCGAATCCGGTTATAATCTCAGATTACAGCTTGGTTCGACTCATGCACCTTCCAGCATTGGACAAAAGGTAGGAGTCAAAATGACTACTTGTCAAGCATAGCTACCAATATCCCCCCCCCCTTCCTTTCCGCTCTTCCCCTCCTTAACAAAAAAAATTTTTCATTTCTTTCCCCTACCGTCCCTTCATCAATTGTAGAACCATCGTTTCAAAAAATATCAGTACTCTTATGTTCGCTCAGTCAACTCTCAGTATTTACCATAATACTTGCGAGACGACCACTTTAACCCAGATTATTCCTCTTTAAATAAATTCTTAATGCCAGAAAAGTATACACAGCAGGTAACAATATCGCACATTTTATTACCAATCATTTAATCAACTGTATTTATGACCATTAACAACATTTTATAGTTATGGTGTGGTGGGCACCGCTAACCGAAATTTTAGCTTCGCTAACAGCTAATCCGCTAAATCAAAACGTTAGCTTCGATAACCGCTAACCGCTAAATCAACCAACAATTTAGCGAAAGCTAACGCTAACCACTAACAGCTAATTTTTTTGTCACTGTAGAATCAGCATTACTTTGATAAGCGCTGATTTCGGCAATAAAAGAAAATTTTTGTTTTAATGGTCTAAGAAAAAATACCTGAGTTAATTCTGTGCAAAGAATTGCAGGCATTCATGAAAAATGTTTAAGGAACATTTTCGCTTACCATATTAGCACATTAAAAGGATAAAAAAAAATTTCCATGTTCCATGACATAGATTTCTCGATTTTTATTGGAGTTTTCCATCGCTGTGAAAATTTTTGTAAAAGTTTTTCTAATAATATTTTCTCTGGATTGCTTAATAAAACGTTACTTACATTTTGTTGGGTCTTGGGTTTACTCTTGAGCATTACCGGTAAGCGTACCAGTAGTGGCGCATCTAGTAATAAAATTTCAAGTTTTTAGTAAAAATACTTTGAAATCAGAATAAAAGGAATGAGAATCAGAAGGTAGAAAATTTGTAAAAAATATTTTGTAGATAATAATTTTCCTTGGTCGTTTTGAAAACTTTATTGCGTTGATACTTGGCCTAACACGTATGAATTTATAAAACGAGTGATGTCCGAGAAAATCGAAAAATCTCCCTTGATGTTTTCAGTGAATGTAGGAGGCCTCGATTTTCTCAAATATCGATTTATTTGAGTCCGCGTACAAAAGTAGTCCTCTACGGACTTGAGACAGGAACTTTTTTACGGAAGTGCACTTGCCGTATTTGAACGACTATTTTTGGAAGAGTACAAACGGATAGCGGAGAGTGGCATAGGTGTATGAACCATGAGTTGTAGTCACTATTTGGAAAAAGTTTGGAGAGTACGGTTGGCCGGTCACATATCAAGGATACCGAGCAACTGTGCAGTAAAATCCTTTCTCTTCAAGAGCCCCACCGGCACCTTGAATAGAAGGGCCAGACGAGTTAGTTCTGCCAAAAAATAGTTAGCGGCTTATTTAGCGGTACATAAATTTAGCGGAAGTTAACAAAAACGCTAACGGTTGTAAAAATTAGCGAAAACGCTAACCGCTAACCAAAATGTTAGCTGAGCTAATTAGTTGTTAGCGGATTAGCGGAATTGTGCCCACCTCTGGTTATTTCTTAGGCTCCCCAAGGCGGTCCACTGAGAATCTTGTCGTGTCCGTCGGTTATTTCCAACCGAGCCCTCCGGAATACGGAACAACGTCCGTCAAAGTCTACGTTCGTCCAAAAACTGACTTGTTTAGAGCATGCTATATCATGCCACAGTATGCGTAAGTCTCATATTGAACGATTCATTTCTCTCCTTGTCTCTCATCGTTCGTATGACGGTATTCTTCCTATGCAAGGGGTTTCAGTTACACTCAAGTAAATAATTCAGTTTCATTAGATTTGTTTTACGCTGATTCATCTAACTCGGCTCGTTCCCTACATTCACCCCCTCCTCTACTCTTCTGATTAATTGACCAAAAAAAATCTTATGACCATCATCATTTTTGACATCCGCATCGTTTTAATCATTACCACTATCAATTTCGTCATTACCATTATAATTACCATTACCATCATCATAATTAAAATCGTTAACATAATTAAAATCGTTAACATAATTAAAATCATCAACATCATCAAAACGTTCAAAATCATCATTCACGCCATCGAAATAATTAAAATCAACATCTATATCAACATCTTCATCAAATAGTCATCATTATCTAAACCGTCAACATTATCCACGACTTCAAAATCATCAGCATCATCAAAATGATCAAAATGATTATCATCCAGGTCAACAAAACTAACATCATTGAAATAACCAAATCGTCAATATCGTCTACATATTTTTCGACATTACCATCATCATTTACGTCATTATCACTATCATTTTTATCGTCATCATTTTCTATCATCAATACTATCATTGTCGTCATTACCATTATCATTTTCGTTATTACCCTCATCATTTTCGTCATTACCATTGCTATTTTGGCATTACCATCGTCATTTTCGTTATTAGCATCATCGCTTTCGTTTCGTCTTTACAATCATCTCTTTCATCAGATTCGTCATTGCCATCATCATTTACTTCATTTCTATCTTTATATTCGTCATTACAGCCATCACATACGTCAGATTCGATATTACCATAATCATTTACCTCATTTTCATCATCACTTTAGTCATTATTATAATTATTTTCTTCATTGCAATCCTTACTTTCAATATCACCAGAATCAGTTTTGTCATTACCATAATTATTTCCGTCATTGCAATCATCATTTTCATCATCAGCTCTCAGGGAAACCTTCGCACACAAGCGATTTTCTACAGGCCAGATCAAACTACGTATATCAGCGTGTTTCAGTAAACTATTCTATTTCTACCTTCCTAGAGGCACGCGAATCACACACGAAGCATATGCAAAAAGTAGCCCTCACAGAGGCAGCTAAAAGATATCAGGATCAGATTCGTGTTTTTCGACGAAGCATATGCAAAAAGTAGCCCTCACAGAGGCAGCTAAAAAAATAACCAGATGCATACAAGCATCTTATCAACTTTCTCCGATGAACGTTTACCAGACACCGCTAATACGCCCATACCACCGTATTCCGAAAAGGCAGGCGCACACAAGCGAGTTACTAAAAGTCCCTCTCAGGGGAGCAATCGCATACAAACAAATTTGCACTGTCTTCCCAGAGGCGATCAAACTACGCATACCAGCGTGTTTCAGCACACGAATCACACACAAAGCATATACAAAAAGTCGCCCTTACAGAGGCAGCTAAAAAATAACCAGATGCGCACAAGCATCTTTTCAACTTTCTCAGATGAACTTTGCCAGACGCTACTAATACGCGCACACCAGCGTATTCCAATAAAGTCTGGCGCACACAAGCGAGTTACTAAAAGTCCCACTCAGGGGAGCTTTCGTACACAAACGATTTCGCACAGCCTTCTCAGAGGCGATCAAACTACGCATACCAGCGTGTTTCAGCACGCGAATCACACACAAAGCATATGCAAAAAGTCGCCCTTACAGAGGCAGTTCAAAAACCAGCCAGATGCGCACAAGCATCTTTTCAATTTTCTCAAATAGACCTTTGCCAGACGCCACTAATTCGCGCACACCAGCGTATTCCAATAATAGTAAGACGCACACAAGCGAGTTACTAAAAATCCCTCTCAGGGGAGCTATCGTACACAAACGATTTCGCACAGCCTTCCGAGAGGCGATCAAACTATGCATACCAGCGTGTTTCAGTAAACCATTCTGCCTTCCCGGAGGCACGCGAATCATAATCGCAAATCACACGCAAAAAATACGCATGTGCAAAAAACAGCCCTCACAGAGGCAGTTCAAAAACCAGCCAGATGCGCACAAGCATCTTTTCAATTTTCTCGAATAGGCGTTTGCCAGACGCCACTATTTGTATTCAACTTAACATACTCACCACTTGGGAGCACTACGCCAATGTCGTGTCCGTCGGTTATTTCCAACCGAGCCCTCCGGAATACGGAACAACGTCCGTCAAAGTCTACGTTCGTCCAAAAACTGACTTGTTTAGAGCATGCTATATCATGCCACAGTATGCGTAAGTCTTATATTGAACGATTCATTTCTCTCCTTGTCTCTCATCGTTCGTATGACGGTATTCTTCCTATGCAAGGGGTTTCAGTTACACTCAAGTAAATAATTCAGTTTCATTAGATTTGTTTTACGCTGATTCATCTAACTCGGCTCGTTCCCTACAAATCTCTATTTAAACGATGTAACGTATGCATTGGGTATGAAATGGAGAGAGTTACCTGGAAGGAGCGTCAAATATAGCTCTGGCTCTCTCAAGCTCCCACCTACCCAAGTAGCACACTTTAGGTCCATTTATTTGAAGCAACCGGATTACGACTGAAATTAGTCCTATTTCGGTTACCACATCAACTTTGTAACAACCGTGCTAGTAGGGTAGCGCCTCCACGCAAATCTAAGTCAAATGATGACGGTCGATGACCTTACCCGGAAATGCTTAATGTACTTACTGGAGCAGCTAAGCTAAGAGGTGCGAACTAGAGCGCCTGTTCTCCAGGTGAGGGGTGGCTCACACAACGTTTGTCTCGAAACGGGCGGCTGAATATGAAATGCTGTATCTCCCAAGCTATACCTAAGATGGCAGACCCAACAGCGGGATGTAGGTATTGCGACCCCGGTGAGGTAGTATACCGAAAACTCAATTACCACGAATAACGAAGGAAGAAATTCAGGACGGAACAACCGGGATAGGACACGGCAAGGGACAAGGAAACGATTAAGGGATAATGATTGGAAACTTGGTACATGGAATGTCCGAACTCTCCATGAACCGGTACGGGCTGGCTTGCTTGCTCGAGAGCTGCATCAACTCGGAGTGGAGATCGCTGCTATTCAGAAAGTTCGGTGGTCAAATTAGCATAGCATAAGCAAAAGCATAGGATACCGCCCGTGTGCTGCTACTCCGTTATTGACCAGGACCGATGAAAATTGCAAAATGATGGCTGGAAAAAGCATACTTGGCGCAGCACCCTATTCCTCATTGTGCAACCTTATCAGGTCCCTGCATGCTGATCAATACCCGAGTAAATGATTATAGCAAAAAGATAGCAAAAAAATATCTCAATTAGATATAAATAACAGAATTTGTTATATTTTTGATCAAACAAAATAATGAGGCAATCAGAATTATTACAAGTTTTGTTATTATATCAAAATTTGTTATAATATTGTTATAGAGCAATTCCAGCTCAATTAATAAAACGGTTTGTCTCGACTATTTTTGATTTCGAAATTTTGCTAATACATTGAACCACGCACGGATTCACTTTCCATGAAACTTATTTTTTCGCCAAGAGTAACTTTTAAAAAGGGCGTTTTTAGAAATAAGATTTTTTTTTTGAAAAATGCATTCTCGAAAACTACTTATTTTATGAAAATGACGTCAAAGGAAAAGTTGTAGTAAATCTTATGTATTTTCAGAAAAAATACACTGAAAGAGAAAGCTTTGTAAATAGGGTGCGGGATGGTTTCATCTACTTTCCCGACATAGGCGCGAAAAACAAGTAATATAACTAACTTTGAGGTGAATTACATTCAAACTAAT
The DNA here is from genome assembly GCF_943734655.1 of Sabethes cyaneus. Classification (NCBI taxonomy): domain Eukaryota; kingdom Metazoa; phylum Arthropoda; class Insecta; order Diptera; family Culicidae; genus Sabethes; species Sabethes cyaneus. Next base: position 51,884,368 of record NC_071353.1, on the reverse strand, counting down.
ATGTAGGGTATTGTCGTTATCGTCGGGCCACTGTTATGGTCGGGCCATCACGATTTTACAGTTTTAGTAACTCATGATATCTATGATGCAACCATTGTAAAACTTCTTACTGTGATAGCAAACTTTTCACAATATTGTGAGTTTCAATCGTGTATTCAAAACACTCGTACTGAATTCAGTGACTAAATCTTACAAAAAAAGTTGTCCAGGCGCAATGAACTTTTCGTCAAGAAATGATTCATGAAATGCAATTATCGATATAAATTTTGAAAATACATGAAGTGTGTTGTGCTGCACACGAGGACTATAGAAAAATCCCCTCCAGTAAGGTGTTTGGGAAGGCTAAGGTGAAATACTAGAAAAGCGCTATTTGTAAAGGTCGGGTCACTTGAGTAGTCATGGTTGGGCCACCATAATTTTAAACGCAGAAGCCCAATAATCGCTAAAGAATGTCAGTCGCGTAAATTGTGATGAAATAAAGCAAAATTAATACGATAAAAACCTAGATTTTTGTTGTTTTTTTTTTTCATTATAGTTGTACACTTCAGAAAAGGCGATTTTAGTAATATTGATTTTACAAGATCGCCAAAATTTCGCAAAAATGCAATTAAAAATAAGGTATTTGTACCTATATGAGCCGTTGTTCACGGAATTCATTCTTTCCATGTCTCTATATAGAATTTCAATACGTATGTCTTAGATTTTCTGAGATGGCCCAACCTGTACACCATTTTTTGTCTTCACGTAAATGCTTATAACCTTTTTATTTTTCAAGCAATCAGTTCAAAACTTTCTGCAAATATACCTTATTCTTAGACCTTTGCAACGATGTATTTAGATTTCCAAAACTCTTTTTGAAACGAAAGTTATGGGCGAATACCAAAACGTGGCCCAACCACGACGACACTCCCCTACTTTGCATCAATATTTGTGTATTGTCCCTTAGTAATCGACAAAAGATAATGAAAGAAAACCACTATTTTCACCATTTTTTTTTTTTTCAAAAATAAAAGTCCTCTTGGTTTTACTATCCGCTTTGAATATGACGAAGAGCATCAGCAGCACATTACTCGGAGTAAAAACATCGATATCTAAGCTCTGATTCAAACTACTTGCATTGTTTTGGTGCCAGTTGAATAGCTCATGCACACGGCATAACGAATACATGCATAAATTTTTGTAAACAACTGTGTTTGTCCATGGTGGACGAGAACAAAACTTCGTCATGACGAAATGCAGTTTCCGTATGACGAATTGCCGCTGAACAAGAACATCTGTGTCTGTAAAAAATGTAAATTTTGAAATATTTTATCTTCCTAAATGGGTGTATATGCAAGAAGCGAGAGATTTATCTCGTGCCAAAAACTTGAGTACTTGTGAATATAATTCTTTTAAAAACTCGAAATAAAGTGTGAATCATGACTACGTTTGACGAGGTGGAACCGCAACGCTACGCTGCTTTTTTGTAAAACTAAAATAAGAAGAATTCTTCAGGTAATTGTACGCAAATTCTACGCATAATTTTGAACAAATTATGTCATGTAAACTTTTTTTTATGTCGTTCTCAAGTTATTGCAAATGTAAAATCTAAATAATACGTATTAGAGTAACTCTGCGCGAAGGATCCGAGATGTATCGATCTTCACGGATTTGGACCGGATTTGGCAGATTTTTCATTTCAAGTCAGAATGTAAAAATCCTAAATTTGGTGCCGGTTGGTCCTTTCCACGATTAATGCAAGCAACAACTAGCAACATGTCGCATTCTATATGCATTTCACATGTTGCTAAAAAGTTGTCTAATCTAAAACATACTCGATGCAGTAACGCGCCGCTCCTGTCAAGTCACGTTTTGGGAACCTCACGCACTTTATTATCAAAAACTACAGAACGTATTGACAGAAGTCTTTGTTTAAATGACCTTAAGAGTTATTTTCGAACGTCATTGTAGAATTTCATTTATGAGAGAACCAGTTTTTTAGTCAATGCTACAACTATGGCATGTATTTTATGGAGAATCTCTCGTTTACTCAAACTTTTATGTTGTTGCTAGATGCTTGGAACTGAAATCTAAAATGGAATCTTATATCTCTTATATTCTCGGTTATGTTTTGTTTACAAAGTTACATAGTGACAAAGTCATAGTACAAAGTCACATAGTTACTGAGAAATAGTTTCTTTTACGCATCATTTGAATAATTAAGTTCGTAGTTGTTTTTAATCGTTTCTGTGGTCGGGTCCTGCCAAAATGAGCAGAAAAGTCTATAGACACGAAAGCTGAAATATACGCGTAAGATTCATTGCAAAAAAAATCTTGGAAAGTTTATTTATTTATTAGGAATCCGGAAAACGTCATTCAAAAAAACATGAATTGCGGTACCATGGATTGGCGCTCGAGGGCTTATCCGAAATGAAAAATTCCAAATCGACATGAAAGTGTATTAAATTATCTCGTGTTTGACCCATCTTTTTTTTTAATTCGAACGCATAACAAAATGACAGACATTCAAACATAAAAATCAGGTTTTTAGTCGAAAAAATTGACTTTAAACATTTCTAAAAAATATATAAATTGCAATATCGAAAAAAGATAGCTCAAACACCAGATAATTTTGTTAGCTTTGGAACAAAAAAAGAAGCAAGAGAATTGCTCGAGCCGTTCTTGAGATAGTTATGGTATCGACTTTGAAAACCTGGTTTCGAGAAAAACGGCATTGAATTCGCTGTGCAATCGTTCCAGACATGCGCAGTGCAAATAGCTATAACTTTGTCAATTTTCGAAATTCATCCAAACGACTTCAACCACATATGCTCAAAATGTTAATCTTTCGAATTAATTAATAAAAAAAAATTCAATTTTTTGGAATTGACAAAAGTACTATGCCCCCTTAAACGGATTCGATTTCTTCTTCTTCTTGATCACGGCTTTGGACCGAACACCGAACGCTTTTTATCTATTTATAGCCAGCTTGAATCCAAAACTGACAACCCCGAATAAACTATCGGCCAAATCATATAAGCATTTAATCTTCCTTCATTCAAGAGTAGTTCTGGTATAGCGGATAAGACGGTTGCATTCTATGCGACATGTCATGAGTTCGATTCCGGTTGAAGGAGGAGCAATTTTTGAAAATGTATAAAAGTTTTTTATTCTGTGCTATTTATGAATGTTCTCGAAAGTAGTTGTCTATTTTTGACAATTTCGTCGAAATAAAATGTCGATATAGCAGATAAAGGCAAAGAAGTTTTTGTTATATTTTAACAAAATTATATCAAAACCTGTTAGATATATTACAACAAATTTTGATATAATTTTGTTCTAAACATAACAAATTTTGTTATGTTTTGCTACAGCTGCATATAAGTTCTGATAGAATTTTTGATATTTTAACTACTAACGAGACCAAAATTATAACAAATCATGTTAGAAAAACCGTCGTAACAGAATATCATGATTTGTTATAATTTTGTTACGTTTGTCTGATCGGGCAGGGACGGCATAGAAATTGTAAGCGATGGTCAAGCTGTGGAGCCACCAACACAGAAGGAGGTTAAGAAGGCAATCAGTGAGCTGAAAAACGGTAAGGCTGCTGGGAAGGACGGTATCCCGGCTGAACTTCTAAAAGCGGGGAGCGAGCGGCTGTACGAAGCAATCCACCGGATCATTGTCAGGATCTGGGAGGAAGAACAAATGCCGGAGGAGTGGTTGGATGGCCTCATTTGCCCAATTTTCAAAAAGGGACATCTACTGGAGTGTAAAAACTATCGAGGAATTACATTGCTCAATTCTGCCTACAAGGTGCTTTCCCATATCCTTTTCGGAAAACTGAGACCGTTAGCGGAGTCCTTCGTCGAAGTACCGACGAGGCGAGTACCAAGCTGGTTTTCGTGATAGTTGCTCCACGACGGATCAGATCCCTGCGTCAGTTGCTAGACAAGTTCCGGAAGTACAACTTGCAGACACACCATCTGTTTGTGGACTTTAAAGCGGCGTACGATTAAGTTAAACGAAATGAGCTGTGGCAGATAATGCTAGAGCATGGTTTCCCGACGAAACTAGTTACGCTGATTCGTGCGACGCTGGACGGATCCAAATCATGCATTAGAATAGCGCGTGAGACCTCAGCTGCTTTCGTGAGGTTGGATGGACTGAAGCAAGGGGATGCACTCTCTAACTTGCTATTCAACAAGGAACTTGGAAGGTGCATTATGAAGGGCAAACGTGGAAAGGAATGGAACTATCATCACGAAATCTCACATGCTTCTTGGTTTTGCGCATGACGTCGATATCATCGGAATCAACCGTAGAGCAGTGGAAGAGGCCTTCAGGCCTTTTAAAAGGGAAGCGGCGAGATTGGGACTTACCATTAACACCGCCAAAACGAAGTACATGGTTGCTGGTAGAGAACGTGGGAGACTAAGTGGTGTTGGTGCCCACGTGGAGTTAGATGGGGAACGATATGAAGTAGTGGAGGAATTTATATACCTTGGTACACTCGCGACATGTGACAACAATGTAAGCCGCGAAGTAAAACGACGAGTTGCAGCCGCGAATCGGGCTTTCTACGGATTACGTAGCCAGCTGAAGTCCCGTAGTTTGCAAATTCGCACAAAACTGACGCTCTACAGAACACTAATCCTCCCGGTGGCCCTTTACGGACACGAATCATGGACGCTAAAGGAAGCTGATCGGCGAGTGCTTGGGGTTTTTGAGCGTAAAATACTGCGATCTATACTTGGTGGCAAAATGGAGTGTGACGCAGAGGCATGAATCACGAGATGTACCAACTATACAAATATGCTGATATAGTAAAGGTAGTGCAATGTGGCAGGCTGTGGTGGGCTGGACACGTGGCCAGAATGCCCGACGAAAGAGTAGCCAAAACTATTTTCAGCAGAGAACCAGAAAGACGCCGTAGACTTCGAGGCAGACCCCGCACCCGGTGGGTGTGTGCTGTCGAAGACGATGCACGTTCAGCTGGTGTTCGTGAAGATTGGAGAACGGCAGCCCAGGACCGACGGTACTGGAGGACCATAATCCATTCGGCGCAGGATCGGTAACGGACCGTTGCCACTAAAATGAAGTACACTCAAGTCTCTTTTTACACGGTTTTTTTTTACGATTTTTGAATTAACACGGTTTTTTTTATGATATTTTTTGAATTAACGCGGTTTTTTTTTAAACGGTTTTGCCTTTCTACTATATAAATATATAGTATAAAGGTATAGAAATCACTTGGAAAACCGGAAATGGAAAGAAGGTCCTGCGGGCCGAATGTCATATACCATTCGACTCAGTTTTGAAAACTGAGCATTTTCTGTGTGTGTGTATGTATGTGTGTGTGTGTGTGTGTGTGTGTGTGTGTGTGTATGTGTGTGTGTGTGTATGTGACGCTTTTAATCTCACTCACTTTTCTCGGAGATGGCTGGACCGATTTTAATGTTCTTAGTGTCAAATGAAAGGTCTAGGTGTCCCATTGGTCGCTATTGAATTTCATACTGATCGGACTTTTAGTTCAAAAGTTATGTATAAAAATACGAAAAATATGGGACTTCATTATCTCATAGGTCCCTTAACCGATTTGAACAAAGTTGATTGCATATGAAAGAGGAGCCTTGCAAACCCTTAACTTCCAAATTTCATGATGATTGGACTTGTAGTTTGAAAGTTACAAAGAAATGTGAAAAAATAGTATTTAAAACATATTTTTGTAACATATAAGCATTAATTCAATGAAAAACCCGAATTAATCCACCTAGCGGCGTGACCTAGCCTTTCTACTGCCACAATAATCATTATTTAATTTCTCAGGAACTTAATTGTAGATGTATAGATGTTATATTAGACTATATTTTTAAATATCCGTTCCGTATTCCTCAAAATCCTTATTTGTCAGTAAAATTCACAACGTATTGTGTAGAATAATTATATTTTCTTTCCTTGGGTGCGTAAATATATGTAAGCGTCATTTATGTTACTTGATGAACACCTTATTTAGTTTTATAATATTTATAGAAAAATAATGTAAACACAAAAGATAATTTTTACAGACTTGAATGAATATGTATAGAAAATTAGAAATTAACCCTCTAACGGGTCTACAGACGGCCTTAACTTTCGGGCTTCAGAGCCACATACGAAACTTGTTTTGAATTGACAACATGAAGTATTTGTTCATAGCAGATTTTTTGATATTTTGATATTAATACCAGTTAGCATCTTTGAAAAACAAGAGTTCAGAAAAATTATTATTATATTTCGCTTTTGAAGAAAAAGGATATCTACAACAAAATGATTGATCTCAAAATTTTACTATTGGTTTGCTTGGCTTCAATTTTGCAATATATCTGAATTAGAAAAAAATTACTGAATAGAGCATTAGATATGAAAACGAGAAATGGAACTATTTCTTAGCTAGCGCTCCTTCAGATAATTATTTTTGCACTTAAGCTTCTTTTGAATGTACTATCATGAAAAGATAGTCATTAGCTTGATCGCATCGTTTTTACAATGTTAGAGGGTTAGGAAAACAAGATGAGGTCGAAAAATAGTGCCAAAGCTGCGCCATAAACATGCTTGAGAATGGGAAATACGATCGATATGATTCCCAGTGCTTGTCTTTTTTTGATTTATTTATTAAAACATGATACATGACATAAGACATCTGTCCTTTAAAATATCACTAACGAAAACAAATCTTACAAAATTTCTACCGTGCATCGTTTACTTCCTATTTTTCATATAACATTTCTAAGCTCTAGTATCTATTGATTGAAAAGAGCATCTATTGATGAGCAGAATTTGTTTGGAATTTGTACAAATTTATTTGGAAAAATCAATTCACTAGTATTTTTGATTCTATACACCACTATACCTACATGCTTAAATAAACTGCTTTTCTTCGCTTTTTGCTTTTCTTGTACAATTGTGAGTAACAGCAAGTGAAGAAAATGACAATTGAAATCTGAAATCAAAGAAAAGAAAAAACTTTTCGAATGAATCCCGCTATTTAATATTTATTTGCAACAGATACGTAGTTCACCTACGACGTGCAGGCTTCATCAGTGTCTTATTTCAAAGCGTATACGTATCTGTCGCGAATAAATATTAAATAGTGGAATTTAGTCGGTAAAAGTTTTTTCTTTTCTTTAATTTCAGAGTTCGTATTCCATTAAGAGGCTTCAAAAACTTCAGACAATTGACATATTTCTCACTTTTCTTGAATTTCATTGCCAATTTTAAAATTGCAAATTGTCATCACATACATACATACACACATACATACATACATACATACATACATACATACATACATGCATACATACATACATACATACATACATACATACATACATACATACATACATACATACATACATACATACATACATACATACATACATACATACATACATACATACACACATACATCACACACATCTCATACATTGAATACAATCAACATTTGATTGATATGTTTTGATTTCACACGTTTTAACGGTTTAATATACGGGGCTTAAATGTTAAAGTTTGAATAACTTTTGAATGAAGCGTCCGATTTTAAATAACTCGGTTTCGTTTGATAGATCTCAGCAGTAATTTTCAAATAATCATAAAATGTGTGATGTTTTTCATTGAATTAATGCTTATATGTTACATAAATATGTTTTAAATACTATTTTTTCACATTTCTTTATGTAACTTTCAAACTACAAGTCCAATCGTCATGAAATTTGGAAGTTAAGGGTTTGCAAGGCTCCTCTTTCATATGCAATCAATTTTGTTCAAATCGGTTAAGAGACTTATGAGATAATGAAGTCCCATATTTTTCGTATTTTTATACATAACTTTTGAACTAAAAGTCCGATCAGTATGAAATTCAATAGCGACCAATGGGACACCTAGACCTTTCATTTGACACTAAGAACATTAAAATCGGTCCAGCCATCTCCGAGAAAAGTGAGTGAGATTAAAAGCGTCACATACACACACACACACATACACACACACACACACACATACATACACACACACAGAAAATGCTCAGTTTTCGAAACTGAGTCGAATGGTATATAACATTCGGCCCGCAGGACCTTCTTTCCATTTCCGGTTTTCCAAGTGATTTCTATACCTTTATACTATATATTTATATAGTAGAAAGGCAAAACATCACACATTTTATTATTATTTGAAAATTACTGCTGAGATCTATCAAACAAAACCGAGTTATTGAAAATCGGACGGTTCATTCAAAAGTTATTTAAACTTTAACATTTAAGCACCGTATATTAAACCGTTAAAACGTGTGAAATCAAAACAAATGTTGATAGTATTCAATGTGTGTGATATATGAGTGTATGTATGTATGTGTGTATGTATGTATGTATGTATGTATGTATGTATGTATGTATGTATGTATGTATGTATATATGTATGTATATATGTATGTATATATGTATGTATATATGTATGTATGTATGTATGTATGTATGTATGTATGTATGTATGTATGTATGTATGTATGTATGTATGTATGTGTATGTATGTGGTGACAATTCGCAATTTTTAAATTTGCATTTAAATTCAAGAAAAGTAAGAAACATGTCAATTGTCTGAAGTTTTTGAAGCCTCTTAGTGGAATACGAACTTTGAAATTAAAGAAAAGAAAAAACTTTTACCGACTAAATTCCACTATTTAATATTTATTCGCGACAGATACGTATACGCTTTGAAATAAGACACTGATGAAGCCTGCACGTCGTAGGCGAACTACGTATCTGTTGCAAATAAATATTAAATAGTGGGATTCAATCGAAAAGTTTTTTCTTTTCTTTGATTTCAGATTTCAATTGTCATTTTGTTCACTTGCTGTTACACACAATAGTACAAGAAAAGCAAAAAGCGAAGAAAAGAAGTTAAATTAAACATGTAGGTATAGTGGTATATAGGATTAAAAATACTAGTGAGTTGATTTGTCCAAATAAATTTATACAAATTTCAAACAAACTTTGCGCATTAATAGATGCTCTTTTCAATCCATAGATACTAGAGCTTAGAAATGTTATATGAAAAATAGGAAGTAAACGTTGCACGGTAGTAATTTTGTAAGATTTGTTTCCGTTAGTGACATTTTAAAGGACAGATGTCTTATGTCATGTATCATGTTTTATCATGTTTAAATAAATCAAAAATGACAAGCACTGGAAATCATATCGATCATATTTCCCATTCTCAAGCATGTTTGTGACGCAGCTTTTGCACTATTTTTCGACCTCATCTTGTTTTCCCAACCCTCTAACATTGTAAAAACGATGCGATCAAGCTAATGATTATCTTTGCATGAAAGTACATTCAAAAGAAGCTTAAGTTTTGATTTTCATGCAAAAATAATTATCTGAATGAGCGCCAGCTAAGAAAAAGTTCAATTTCTCTTTTTCATATCTAATGCATTTCTAATCTAATGCATATCTATTCAGTTATTTTTTCTAATTCAGATATATTGCAAAATTGAAGCGAAGCAAACTAATAGTAAAATTTTTAGATTAATCATTTTGTTGTCGATATCCTTTTTCTTCAAAAGCGAAGTATAATAATAATTTTTCTGAACTCTTGTTTTTCAAAGATGTTAGCTTTTGAACGCATGGTATTAATAACAAAATATCAAAAAATCTGCTGTGAACACATATTTTATATAGTCAATTCAAAACAAGTTTCATATGTGGCTCTGAAGCCCGAAAGTTAACGCCGACCGATTATAAAACTAAATAAGGTGTTACAAGTATTTACGCACCCAAGGAAAGAAAATTTAATTATTCTACGCAATACGTTGGGAATTTTACTGGCAAATAAGGATTTTGAGGAATACGGAACGGATATTTAAAAATATAGTCAAGTTAATTATAAATAGATGTTCCTGAGAAATTAAATAATGATTATTGTGGCAGTAGAAAGGCTAGGTCACGCCGCTAGGTGGATTAATTCGGGTTTTTTGAATTAACACGGTTTTTTTTAAACGATTTTTTGAATTAACACGGTTTTTTGAATCAGCGCGATATTTATGTTTTCTGAATTTACACAGTATTTTTTCGATGGTTTTTAAATTATAATGTTTGTATATCGTTCGGAAATTTTCTAAGAAAAGCCAGTATATGAAGTACCAAGACCTGCTACGTCTAATACGTACATTCCCAGAAAAGAATAGCGCAGAACAACGTAGGTCAGAGGGAATGGATATTACGAACCCCCTAAAACACACTCACATAATTAATAATAAAAAATAGTGTTCAATCAACAAAAAACTATCAATTTTAATCAACAAAAAACAGTAACAATGTCCAAAATTCTAACCGTAATAACCAGATCCTGTTAATTACAATTTTTCGCAACGGTGGCAGCGATCGGGCTCCTAGAGCGACGATGACGAACAGCAATAGCCACAGCAGACAACTAGTCCTTTAGTTCCAGTCGCATACACAAAATACTGACACGAAATCAAGCGAGGTACGCTGGCACCATGTTGTTGGTGTGGTGTTACGATCACAGCACATTCGTAAAGCATTTTGCCCAAGACCATGTGACGGTAATCATCGCACTCAAGCTGCAGCGATTCTAAAGAAGGGAATGTATCCTTGCTGAATTATAACGTCTTGGGTATGTACTTTTTATGGCTCTTTGGTTAGCGGCATCGACGGCATCGACAGGAGTCCCAAACAACCGAGTTCGATTATCAATCGAGCAGAAGTGATTTTTCGGGTTGGAGTTTTTCACTTGTTTTTTTTACAGATATAGAGTAGAAATTTTAATTAATTTTGGTTATTTGCTACCAATAATTGAATTATGCATTATGCAACTGTGACAAATAACACAGTTTTGTGTTCCTACTACCACTTTTTTGATAGTAGGAACACAAAACTTCGCATCTAATTACACGTAAATTCATTTAAGACTGTACGAAACTATTTCGTGGTAGAAAACAACGAAAGGAATTCGTACATTTTAACTTTTATGTACTGATACAAGATTTTACATTTTTACGACGATTTTGGAATTAACACGGTTTTTTTTACAACAATTTTTGAATTAACATGGTTTTTTTTACAACAATTTTCGATTTAACACGGTTTTTTTTACAACAATTTTTGAATTAACGCGGTTTTTTTTTAAACGGTTTTTTTTTTACACGGCACGTATCCCCCGTGTAAAAAAAGACTTGAGTGTAACGTATGCATTAAACATGAACTAATTTCAGGTGGCGATGAAAAAACTGCCAAAGATAATTCCATGGATTTTTTTTCTTAAATCCTACGTTTACTAAGCCTTTACAGAAAAAAAATGAATAGGGCTATCAGTTACTTTGAGGTGGCAAATTTCATTGGGGAAAACAGTCAAGCAACTACACTAGATGCTTCGTTCGTACTGCCAGCTCCAACCCGGAGCAAACTTCGTGTTCGCTGGATATAGGCTGATCCAACACTTACAATATCCTCTTCCATCTGGAGAAAGTAAAAATCGTCGAACAGAAGCCTGGTTCAGGCCGCCTGACGGTGCTGTGCGTCCGTAAAACGCAGCAGAAGCTGAAAAGGAAATGCAAACAGCAAAGTGGGCTCATCGTTCCGCGCCATGGTCCGGGAGGTCGGAGCAACGGGTTAAACGGTAAAGAAGTACTTGGCGAAATGGACATTTTTATGCAGAAATATCAGTCCATACTGGTCGTTTCTGAGTATTAGGAGCGGTTGAAGGCGTTGGTGAAAAACATCTTTCCGGCGAAGCGCGACGTCGTTATAATGGATGACCTACTGCACGTTGGACGATAACGACTGGTAGAGGGTCAGGTACTTTACGTCCCTCGCCAAGAATGTAAGCGATAATATCAAGAATATATCTCTTAACCAAGCTCTGTGGTGGAGCTGGCAGTACAAACAAAGCATCGAGCGTAGTTGCTTGACTGTTTTCGTCATGGCTGCTGCAAATCAACTCATAACACTCTCCTTTTTTTCTCTGTAAGGCTTAATAAACGAACAATTTAAGACAAATGTGTTCATTGAATTACTGAATTATTGAGTTTAACGAATATTTTTTCTAAAGAATACGAAATGTTGTTCTCAGTGTGCGATTTCCTGCAAATTGATAAACTTGATCATTGATAGTCACGACGCTAGTAAATAATAGATACCATTAGGGTCTCAATAAAAATGGATTTTAACGGAACAACCTGCAAAATGTTCATGTTCCTCAGACATGTTGATTCGCAAATTTAGATTTAGCCGAAATCATACTTTTTCCCCTTTCAGTTTCGCACAGTGAAGCGAATCGACTGCCTATACCGGAATCATGTCGCCTGTCCGTTATCCAGGCTTAATACGACCAGGTTTTAACATTTTCAATACCTATGCTTCAAATCACCGCATCCGACCACCAACAGAAAATTTCACCACTTAGCCACCATTGACCCGACGGCAATGGCACACGGATAGTCAATTTATAAACCGGAACAAGGCAGAGCTACGAAACGTAGTATGAATTCCTAATTGTGAGGAATTTTTACTCGCCGAAGGGCTTTTCAATAACAAATAAATCGACATACTGGCGCGCTTTATGACTGAGTGTATTAGCTTCTTTTCGGGCAGAAGGGGGTGGATTTTCCCGTACACTTCCGTAATGAAAACACCGCACTGGTTGGATCGTTCTTGCGTGGGCATTGCAACGAAGGAAGGAAAACTTTCGACACGTATTCAGGAAAATTGAAATATTAAAATCCTGTCCGGCTGAACGGAGATTGCGGTGTTGTGGTAGGGTTTAATTGTCCCCATGAGAGTTCCACTGTATTTATTATCGCATTGATGGTTCAACGGAAAGAGTTATGTACAAATATCCATTCCACGAATAGCTGCAATATCCCAGTCTATATCCCTGAGATATATTGCTGTTTTCTCGTATCTGAGTATACCAGACGATTGGTTTCCTCTCAAGACTGGAAAATATATCCATCGAGTAGAGTATTGCTTTCGAAATCTTCAACAACAATGCAAATCATCTATTTCGAAAATGGAGTGCATATCATCTGTTGCTCCTGAGACAGGGTAAGGGTTTCTGTTTTATCCGCGTCGGTTCTGGAGTAGTTTTTATGAGCGATCGTAATTTTCTCCCGTTTATCATCAATATGCACTGCCGGGGCGACGGAAGTATTCAACCGCGAGGCGAAGATATCGTCTAAGCAGGAAACAATCCTTATGTAGCTTCCGGGTTCAGTAATTTCACTATTTTCTATGCTGGTATCAGGAATAATTTCCTGTTTACAGTCTCGAATGTTATCGAAACAAAAATTAGGAATTAGTTCACCGTCAAATATTTTATTTTCCTTGAAAGCAATTTTTAGGCTTATGAAAATAATTGTGCTCGTTGTTGGCTAGAAAAATGAATTTTCAAGCTAAATATTTTATATTTTGGGCAAACTTATTTACTTAAGTGGCCATGTTCGTCGGTCCGGCAGAACAAAGGGTTGAAATCAGAGATCTTCACTGCCGATACGGTTACCCGCCATGGCTTTCACTTGTCGCCAAGACAGAATCTCGCCTTCTCGCCTGGATTTTGGGCAAACCCCCTTTTTATTTATTTTATATCTTTAAATACAGTGAAAATCTCATTCAAGATTGATTGTATGATTGAATTTGAGTGTGTTATCATCTTCATCCTTCGACCTGTTGAGGAGTATTATACTTAAGAAATTAGGTTTCGAGAAAAAGTAGACACTTTGTCGTCTTTAACATTATATTACGCAGCTGTCAGAACTTTTTATCACTTGTTGCCTTTGTGAATGGCGGAATGTCCGTCGGAAATGATAGTTTTCTGAAAGAATCTTTTTTTGCTGTGAGTGAAACAGAATCGAAGTTTGTTAGAAGGAGAAATTGCTTTGCTCTTTAATTCCTTTTGTGAGACAGAGTATCTTCTGGTATAAGAGGCCCTGAAATACAGTTATAAAAACTTGTAATTTTATCTCATGTTTATCCGTTTATTTTTACATGCAAAAAAAAATTTAATAGATAATTCAGATTGTAAAGTCACTGACAATAATGTTGAGAACGAACAAAGTTTCGGAATTTCGATCGACTAGCGATAGTATCTTTGTATATGCCAACAAAATTAAATCTACGATTGACTCGATCGAATCTTCGATTCAAAATACTATACTATAGAATCATGTGAGTTGTTGACGAAATGTTTCGTTTCTGTCTTCGCTGAACAATCAGCATCTGATTCTGATTGATTTAGTGGATATAAGCACGTAGTCTACACCTGTTGTGCAACGGCGTTAGTGGGGCCTATGTGCCTTATATTTAATAAATTCGAGAATGGACAATTTCCGACGATCCAGAAGTAGTCAGTCACGTTTCCTGTTTTCGAATGTGACGACCGCCGAAACGTTCGCAATTGTCGGTGCATTACCAATCTTTCTACTGCATCGAAATTATTTGAAATAGTAGTGAGTAATTTTTTCCTTGCTAGAACAAAATACTATATTTCCATCGACCAACACAGATTTATGCCTGGTCGATCCGCACGAACAAGAACCTTATGGATTTTACGACTATCTGCATTTTCCACATAGAACAAATAGTACAAATTGACGTAACTACACTGATCTAACAGCAGCGTTCGATCGTATTAACTATAAAATACTACTACGTAAGGTTTCGCGACGCATTTCGGAATTTCACGGGATGGCTCAGTTCCAATTAATGCAGCAGAGTCTGGGAGTGCAGCTTGACTCCTGTTTCTCTTCCCGGTTTACTAACTTGTCCGATGTGCCTTAAGGCAGCAACATGGGACCTCTTCTGTGTGTGTTGCTTTTCGAAGATATTACTTACTTTACATTAGTGGCAACGGTCCGTTACCGATCCTGCGCCGAACGAATTATGGTCCTCCAGTACCGTCGGTCCTGGGCTGCCGTTCTTCAATCCCCACGAACACCAGCTGAACGTGCATCGTCTTCGACAGCACACACCCACCGGGTGCGGGGTCTGCCTCGGAATCTACGGCCTCTTCCTGGGCCTCCTCTGCTGAAAATAGTTTTGGCTACTCTTTCATCGGGCATTCTGGCCATGTGTCCAGCCTACCGCAGCCTGCCACATTGCACTACCTTCACTATATCGGCATATTTGTATACTTGGTACAGCTCGTGATTCATGCGTCTGTGCCACATTCCATTTTTCATTTTGCCACTAAGTATAGATCGTAGAATTTTACGTTCAAAAACCCCAAGCACTCACCGATCAACTTCCTTTAGCGTCCATGATTCGTGTCCGTAAAGTGCCACCCGGAAGATTAGTGTTCTGTAGAGCGCCAGTTTTGTGCGAATTTGCATACTACGGGACTTCAGCTGGCTACGTAATCCGTAGAAAGCCCGATTCGCGGCTGCAACTCGTCGTTTCACTTCGCGGGTTACATCGTTGTCACATGTCACGAGTGTACCAAGGTATATAAATTCCTCCACTACTTCATATCGTTCCCCATCTAACTTCACCTCGGCACCAACACCACTTGGGCTCCCACGTTCCCTACCAGCAACCATGTACTTCGTTTTGGCGTTTGGCAGTATTAATGGTAAGTTTCAATCTCCCAGCTTCCCTTTTAAAGGGCCTGAAGGCCTCTTCCACTGCTCTACGGTTGATTCCGATGATATCGATGTCATCCGCAAAACCAAGAAGCATGTGAGATTTCGTGATGATAGTTACATTCCTTTCCACGTTTGCCCTTCGTAATGCACCTTCCAAGGCAATGTTGAATAGCGAATTAGCGTAACTAGTTTCGTCGGGAAACCATGTTCTAGCATTATCTGCCACAGCTCATTTCGTTTAACTGAATTGTACGCCGCTTTAAAGTCCGCAAACAGATTGTGTGTCTGCAACTACTCCCGGAACTTGTCCAACAACTGACGCAGGGTAAACATCTGATCCGTCGTGGAGCGACCCTCACGAAAACCAGCTTGGTACTCGCCGACGAAGGACTCCGCTAACAGTCTCAGTCTGCAGAACAGGATACGGGAAAGCACCATGTAGGCAGAATTGAGCAAAGTAGTTCCTCGATAGTTTTTACACTCCATTCGAAGTCCCTTTTTGAAAATTGGGCAAATGAGGCCATCCAACCACTCGTCCGGCATTTGTTCTTCCTCCCAGATCCTGACAATGATCCGGTGGATTGCTTCGTACAGCCGCTCGCTCCCCGCTTTTAGAAGTTCAGCCGGGATACCGTCCTTCTCAGCAGCCTTGCCGTTTTTCAGCTCACTGATTGCCTTCTTAACCTCCTTCTGTGTTGGTGGCTCCACAGCTTGACCATCGCTTACAATTTCTATCCTGTCCCTGCTGATCTCCGCATTTACCTCTCCATTCAATAGTGTCTGAAAGTTCTCCTTCCACCTGGCTGCTACCGCTGTTTTGTCGGTCGCCGTCTACCGTTAACCGCTGGATGTTGAAACGCAGCGTCCTCTCAGTTCGAGCTTTCGCCGTATTCGACAGCCTTGCGCGAATCTTGCTCACTACGAGATAGTGGTCAGAGCCGATATTTGGTCCACGAAAAGACCGTACATCGATAACATCCGAAAAGTGTCGACCGTCAATCAAGACATGATCGATCTGAGAGCTAGAGTCTCCATTTGGATGCCTCCAAGTGTGTTTCCGAATATTCAAACGTGGAAAGTAGGTGCTACAGATGGCCATCCGTCTGGCCGCGGCAAAATTTATGAGCCTCAGACCGTTATCATTGGTCGACAGATGCAGGCTATGTCTTCCAGTAACTGGGCGGAAGAATTCCTCCTTCCCGATCTGCGCGTTTGCATCTCCGATGATGATTTTCACGTCGTGTTTTGGGCACTCTCCATAGGTCCTCTCAAGCCTGCCGTAAAACTCGTCCTTAGCATCATCGGATTCATCATTTGTCGGTGCGTATAAGTTGATTAGGCTATAGTTGATGAATTTGCCCTTAATCCTCAACACGCATATACGGTCATCTACGGGCCTCCACCGGATAACTCGTTGCTTACGTGTTCCCAACACTACGAAACCGACTCCATGTTCTGCTTTCTTACCGCCACTGTAGTAGATGTGGTGCTTGAAAGAAGTGCCTGCAATAGAGTCTACTGCACGGAACTCCCTTTCTCCGGAATTTGGCCACCGAACTTCCTGAATAGCAGCGATCTCCACTCCGAGTTGATGCAGCTCTTCATGGAGAGTTCGGACATTCCAGGTACCAAGTTTCCAATCGTTATCCCTAAATCGTTTCTTTGTCCCTTGCCGTGTCCTATACCGATTGTTCCGTCCTGAATTTCTTTGTTCGTTTCGACGATATTAGGTCGTATGAATAAAACAGTTTACTTTGCTTTTCCCGTTTAAATCGTATAGGAGCATTTGCTCTAACTCTTTTATTCATACGGCATATTGGCTCGCTGTTTGGAGTTGGATGCAAACTAATGTAAGGATGACTTAAAATTGTATTCGTCAGATCGTTCTATAGATGGTTGTATGGGGTTTCAGAGACTTTTGGATATGTTCGCCAAGAGGTGCCGAAGAAAATGGCTTGTCATCAGCATCCTTAAATGCCAAGTAATGACTTGCCACCGCAACGCTAGTTCTGGGGTTCACTCTGTTTTGGACATCTTTATGACAAATGTGGTCATCTCCGCAGTACCGGAAGTCTTCGAAGAGGTGTCCTCTGACCGGCTAACTGCCTCTGCCGATACGGTGGACAGTCGGCCCGACGAAACTACCATCGTGCCAACGCATCGTAGACGACAGCATCGATTCCGAACAGCCTCTGCATACACCGAAACTGATCGATGAAGCGCTGGAATCCCTCCAGTGCGGTCCCAGAACAACAACTGCAGGTGAACACCTCTCCTCAAATAGCTTCCACCACCAAACATCTAATGAGGTTGCGTAATCTATACCAGCGCCAATACCAGTGTACTGGGTACCGGCGGAAAAAATCGATGGCAAACAGTCTTTCTAGAGTTATCCAGGAGCGAATTCGAGAGTTAAGAAACAAGAAATTCCAACAGAAGCTGCAACAAATTCCACCTCATTCAAAACCAATTTGGTCTTTGACTAAAGTCCTCAAAAAGAAGCCAAAGCCTATCCCTCCTCTTGTCTCGTCAGGTGGCTCAGGCAATGGAATTTTACTAATCACTCCAAGTGAAAAAGCAGACGTGAGAACTCTGTCGCCGAGGGAGTCATTGAGGTCGATCGATCAGACAGCTTGGTACCTGAGGAAGAAAAAATCACCTGGTCATGTCAAGGGATGTAAAAACATGAAGGCCCCCGGTTTCGAAAACACGTTTAATATCAAGCTCAAGCACTTGAACTACGGCTCCTTTACTTTTGTAGCAAACCTGCTCAACCGGTGCTGGGAGCTAGGCTACTTCCCTCCCAGTAAACCATTTGGTTTGTATATCTCGATTGCAACTGAGGTATACGAAATCATATCTGAACGAAAAAGTTATATTTCACGCCATATAAGAACATATATGTACCAAAGTGGATATACGTGCGAAAATTTTGACAACTATTTGTAATTCTATTTTGCGCAGTTTTTATAACACGCAACTAAATACTCCTGAATATATGATAAAGATATAATCAAATATTCCAATTGTCTATCCTGCTTCATAATTCACAGTCATGAATTGTATATGAAGACACGCACGTCTGCAAAACAACTTATTGTTCACTTCGATTTGACATACTCTAATCATTATACAATTCCAATGTGAAATTGACATGAAAACGATTTAATGTGAACTTTCTGTTACGATTTTGTGTTATCTGGGCTTCAAGGTGGAAATTAGCTAAAGTTATTCCAGTGCTGAACCCGGGGAAAGATCCTACTGTTTCCAAGAGCTATCGGCTCATCAGCGTGCTCTCTGCCCTCTCCAAGCTGTTTGAGAAGTCAATCCAAAGCCGGATTTTTACGTTCGCTGATGATAATGGTGTCTTCTTGGAGGAACAGTTTGGATTCCGCAAAGAAAGGTCCACCATCCATCAATTCTATCTAGTCACCAACATAATCCAGTGAACTATATCGGTATCCAAGACGACAGTAATGGCGTTCTTGGATATCGAAAAAGCATTCGATAATGTGTGGCACGACGACCTGGTGTTCAAGCTGCATCGATACAATTTTCCGATGTATCTTATCAAGATCATCAGAAGCTATCTGTCAGACAGAGTGTACCGGGTATCTCTAAATAGTGTCTGTTCGCAAACATTTAACATTCCTGCAGGTGTGCCTCAAGGAAGTATCCTGGGGCTCATTTTGTATAACATATATACATCCGACATCCCTCCCCTCCCAGAGGGTGGGGTACTGTTACTGTTTGCGGGCGACGCAGCAATCATGTACGAAGGTCGTGTCGTACGTGCCCTCACATGCAATCTTCAGAGAGGTCTGGATACTCTGACAGAATATTTTTCGTGCTGGAAGATTGTGATCAATGCGGCTAAAACTCAGGCAATCCTTTTCCCACACTCGAAATCTCCAAAGCTGATTCTGGCTGCGAACGTAAGGGTCCGGTTCGGCGACTTCATCATACAGTGGTCCGATGAGGTCGATTATCTCGGACTCATACTAGACAGGCAGCTGATCTTTAGGTCTCACATGAACAAAATATCAACAAGTGTAGCATACTCATCCGGTTCTTGTACCCGATGAAATGCCATTTGTCCCAAAATTGAAATCATAATATCGCATGATAGTATACACCCCAACCAACGTCCCCACGGAAGCCGATTGTAAAAAAATGCATTTCCGAAGGCCTACTACGTAAAACAATTTTGACTAATATCCAAAATAAATGAGAAATTGGCTAATATCCGTGATCATTTCAAACCACATGCGCAGCAACCGATTTGTTCTTCTTTCGCATTTTTCCATCACACATTCAAATGGATCATGTGGCGTGGAGGTTTCAACTGTAAGGCTAGCAATCGCTAAGTTTTTGGATCGAATCTTGCTATTTTTTTATTGCTACGACAGCCTACACGGCAGGATTCAGCAGAATTGCTGTTTATAAATGAAAAAATGGCTACTGCGTTAAAAATGTTCCTCGGAAGTAATTTGGCTACAGGTATCATTGCTTCAATTCAATGGCATGACTCCGGCATTAATGACGGGTAATATAGGAGACGTAATAGGAGACGTACTTTTTGCCGCAGTCAAATCATAGGGAGATCAAAGGGAGATCAATAGAAACAAATCTTGTTGAATTCTCATCGCTCTGCATCAATGCTATTGAAGATGGATACCAGATAGATAGAATTTACACTGACCTTAAAGCAGCTTTCGACCGTGTTGATCATCAACTACTGTTGGCTAAAATCAATCGCTTGGGTGCCTCGTCACATTTCGTAGGTTAGTTGAGATCCTACTTAGTAAACCGTAAATTAAATATCCAACTTGGTTCATGTCAGTCGTACTGCTTTACAAACAAATCTGGAGTACCACAAGGAAGTAACCTGGGGCCATTACTATTCTCGATCTTCTTTAATGATATCTGTTTGCTAATACCGGATGCTTGTAGACTTGCGTATGCTGATGATCTGAAGATTTTTACTATCGTGAAATCAATTGCAGAATGCAGCGAATTACAACGGCTAGTGAAATTGTTTGAGGATTGGTGCGGCTGGAATCAACTGGAAATTAGTGTACAGAAATGTTGTATAATATCCTTCACGCGCAAAAAATCGACTATTGATTGAGTTTATGAAATCGGCGGATGCCCCCTCCATAGAGTTAAAGTGGTGAAAGACCTTGGAGTTTTGCTAGATTCACAGTTCTCGTTCAGAGATCATTACTCGAGTATCATTGCCAAAGCCAACAGAAATTTAGGTTTTATATCCAGAGCTGCCAGTGATTTCCGAGATCCCTATTGCCTGCGATCATTATTGTTCGCTCGGTTTTAGAAACAGCTTCAGTAGTATGGAGTCCTTACACAAACTACAGGGTAAGTAGGATTGAAGCTGTCCAAAAACGTTTTCTAAAGTTCGCTTTGAGGCTGCTTCCATGGAGTAATCCGACACACCTACCGCCGTACGAAGATCGCTGTCGTCTGATTGGAATGGAAAACTTACAGCATCGTCGAAACTCAGCCAAGGCCATGTTCGCAGCTAAGCTATTGCTCGGAAATGTTAATTCTCCGCAACTTCTAGAGAAGATCAATTTAAATGTGCCATCAGTATTCCTGAGATCTAGAGAATTTTTGAGGTTAAACTTCAGACGAACGGACTACGTAAAAAATGACCCGGTTTATGCTATTTGCAGTGAATTTAACAAAGTGTATCATACATTCGACTTTTCTCAATCTGCTGCTACTTTTAAGAAAAGACTGAAGAACTTAAATCTGTCCACTAGGTAGTATATATTTGTAATTAGTTGTAAGAGTTATTCATGTAGACAAAATAGTCAGATGGATTAATAAACAAATAATAATAATTAAACAGGTTGCCAGTACCGCCTAAAACCTTTTTGACAGACAAAAGTAATCAAATTTGAATTTATCTCAATATCATGTTCATGGCATATTAGCCAATTCTTCATTTATGGGCAGTGCAGAACATCCAAACTGAGCCTGGTGAATCGGCTGGCCGTCTACTCGAGATTGTGACAAAGACCATCCGAGATTCATAATGTATGTAGGGTAAGGAACGAGTTAAGCAGTGTTACCTATTTTAATCAGTTGAACATAAATGATCCGAAAATGCACTTTTTTATTCATATTTCCAAAATCTTTTGATAGGATCATCTTCACAAATCACTTAACCATACATTTGATTCACACAAACACAATTTACTGGGTTTCCGACAAGAAATATGATGAATTAAAAATTGTTGTCCAAAAACGTACATTTTTCAGCTGCTCTTCAGCAATCGCCACCTCGCTACTAACGAATTCTTCAAATTTTCAGCACTGATTACAACCACTCTGAAAGTCAAGCACTCAATTGTCACATACCATATTATTCACTCTCTTTTTTTCTATTATCTAAGGCTTTGTCACTAGCCAAAAGTTTTATTATTTTCTAATAAAACTGAAAACAAATTCTGAATTGACGGAACCTGTTCACCACTAGCAGCAGCTGCAGCACAACTGATGAACTATCGTGTTGCCAAGACACTGTTTCGGTTCTGGAAATAAGAATTTTAAGTTTGAAATTAACTGAAACCTACTATGGTGAAAACGTGGTTCAATACTTTCAAGAGAAATGTATGTTCATAATTAATTTTTCTTTATTAAAAACAACACAAAAGACAGCTTTTTCAATAATTTTCGAAGATTTTCTCAGTGATTTAATAAAGCAACGATGTGTTTCAATGTTATTTGCTTTGACAACACTGTTCTGAGTCGGATCGTTTGTACTGCTATATGTTTACCTCTTTTGTTCTCCCACCATCCTTATGAACAGCGAGTGAGACGTCAAACTCGCAGTTTCCCGTAAGAACACCAGAGAATAAAAGAGACGACGAATACCGTTTGCCGAACGGTGCGGTAAGTGTATGCCCGATAAACAATTTAGACAGATGGCATTTTACGCATCTAAATAGTAATAAATCACTGAATAGGGGGAAAAGTTCGAGGGATTTTTTAAGAGGGCGTAAAAATATTCAGATTTCAGAATTGCTTAAAAAAGCACCTTGCGGGTTCGGTCTGTTCAAAATTAGTTCCGCCGCTCCAACTTTTAAAGCGAAAAATCAAAAGTTTAGCTCAACAATAGTGTCTTCCAATGGTAACAGCTTGAAGAACTAAAGATAGCAAGAAGATTGGTATGCTGATATCCCCCACTTAGTCAACCCATCGCTTGTAATAAGGTAAAACAATCAGTGACCCGCTTAGACTGCTTAAAACTAGTTCTTTACCCTACAACACAGTTTAATTTGTGGCAATACGAAGTTTGTCGGGTCAACTAGTATACATATAAAAATGCTATCTTGGATGTCTATGTCAGCAGCATTTGTCCGGATTGATCATGATATTGCTCCGAAGAAGTTCGCTAAGCTTGGGTTTTCTCAACCGATACTTGAAAAATAGGAAGCTGCAGGGATAAATCGGATCATCGCTGTCTGATATTTTCGCGAATGAGACTGGAGTTCCCCAAGGTAGCCTTAGCCTTAGCCCGTTGTTATTTTCACTGTTCTTCTATGTTGTGACAGCTCTACTTAACGGTAGATGCAAACTGCCCAAGCAACAATGTGAGTTTTATAAGAGTGTCGCTGTGAAAAGCTTGGCCGATAGCTATGATAGTCTTTGTTGAAACATTTTTCCAATTGGTGCCGAAAAAACAAAATGACGCTCAGTCGTGAAGTTTTTAAATTTGATTATCGTATTAATGATCTGACATTTGAACGTGCGGAGTGTATCAAAGTTCTTGGAGTTTTAATTTTAATTTTAATGTTCACAATTGCCAGAAAGTTCGAATACTCACACTGCCTTCGCCTATGGTACTGTGCACATGTCCGATCTCAGCTGGAAAATTCATCAGTTGTTTGGTCACCGTTTCGTGTAAACTGAATCAATCGACGTAGATCTTTAAAGTCTTACTGTTATTATACGGTTGGTTAGCATAGCATGTATATGTATTCAACTGGAAATGCACCTGTCAAAACCCCATTTTTAGTTATTTATGGCTTTATTTATTGGATTGTGGGAGGCGTTGTCAAACGCGCTCTCAATATCAAGAAAAGCTGCAAGTGTAATTTCTTTATTGTCAAAAGACTTCCTAATTTTTGAAACCAACATATGAAGTGCTGTTTCAGTTGATTTGACAACTTAATATGTAAACTGGAATTTATTTTGGAAAGGGAGAAAGTGTCTGATACTAAAAATGACTAATTAGATTCACTGGATAATTTCGATATAGGCCAAATATATATCTGGTTGTGCAATCGTAGGTGGGGCTCGCACGCAGATGTTTTCCAATCGGTTTCAATTCAAATGTTCTGTGAAATGTTCAGGTTTACATTAACAAAGCTCTCAAACTTAGAAATTAAAATAAAGTGGCGATTTTATCTGGAGTAATTTTGTTGAGCTGGTATTATGACAGACATACGAGGTTCGTTTCCTATTCGTGTTAGGATTTAACTACTTGAAATCACTACGGCCAGCGTCATTACCACCGAGTGAATCAACCCATGCATGCCTTATAAAAAGCAATGAATAACTATTTCCTGTAGTTGCACTAGTTTCCGAAATCACAGAGCGCCAATATTAGGTAGCACCCGTATTGGTTTTGAAATTCCAGCAGAAATATTAGCTTCTGACAGCTGACAGCCTTTAACATCCTTCGGAGCTGTCGGCGATTATCTCTTTACGGCTAGCCTACCACCACCCAATGATGATGGGTTGGCCCACGACATCGACGTCGATGCCACTCGGAGCCTCATTTTCAGTGTCACATTTTCCATCCATGCCGCGCGCCAGTCAGCATAAAAGTGTAATAAGTCGAGCAACAGTCGGGCGGACAAAAGCGGGTGCCCCGTACTCGAAGAACGCAGAAAAGCGCAACCAACATTATCGCCCCTGTCGACGTTGTCGTCGTCGTTTGTCGTTTATCGTGTATCCTACGTTTCTTCGGTTTGGTTGATGCCGACGGCAGGAAGTGGGGTGACTTTTGGGGAAGTGAGTGGCGCGTAAAAAGGCGCAGAGCAACAGTTGGCAAAAGTGGCCATCCGATATATAAAGCGACTGCTGCGATACGGATCGACCGTAAATGCTGTTGAACCACCGGCAGTGAAGCAGGCATCAGATTATCGCCAGATCAGACAGAACGGGAGTGAAGAAAGGACTCGAGCACGATTAGTTGAGCAGGACAAATAGGATACAGTAGTGGAGTGTTTGTTGTACAATCCGTGGTGCTAAACAGTCAAGTGAGTGCCCACCAATTGATCTAGCGGTCATTTTAACACGGATAATGTACAGTGCAAGTGCAAACGGGTTCAAACAGAAAAGTCGTTAAGATAAAATCGTAAAAATTGGAATCGATACGTTGAAGGCAATAAAATACAGTAAACCAGGGTACGGTAGGAAAAAGCGGAAATTAAAACAATTAGCGGTGCCACAGGCATACAGTATTGCCTTACTGGATCCCAACCAGAAAAGGAAAAACACTGTAAGAAAGGTAACTGTATTCCAATTTAAAATTGTTCTTGATAGGTCGATCTAAATCAACCATCAGTCTAAAATACCATTGCCCTTCGATTAGACTAAGAGAAATCGGTTGACGAAAGTTTGGAACTAATGATGCTGACAATTGGACAGACGATATCAATCAAATGCCACTGGAACATTTGGTGTGTCCCAGCACGCCGAACGGCGGCAGTGATAAATGGTTTGCTTTTCAGGACGAGGATATGTTGGTTCTTTAAAAAAGTGACAATGGTAAATTGTGTACCCGGCTAATGGGTATATTTAAAAACGTGTTGGTGTGAATTGAATTAACAGCTCAGGTATCCGATTCGGGATCAAATTTTAAATGAACGATTGCTATTTAGTACACCAGCATGTTGAATTATGGGTTTGGGTGAATCGGCAATTACATTCGGCTGTATGGGTGCGGTATATGGATATATAATGCAATGGTAATGACGTACTTCAAGGCTATGGATTTCGTATCATTAATCTGTGCTGTGTGACTTTTAGAGCAGGGAAAACCAGCAATGCGTTTAAAATTTCTCCTGCTGAAATAAAGTGATATCGTATGGCCACATACAGAGAAAACACCTGATTACAAGAAGAAATTAATCACTATCAAGGTTTTCCATAAGAACGAACTAGCAAAAATGTTAGTCAATTATTACACATGTTGATAAATTCATGAATATATATTGTAAATACGTTGCGAACTTGCAATAGAACGTAAGACTTTGAAAATAATTAGACTTTATTGTAATGTTGCATTAAATTGCATTTCTAGTCCAATTTTTCAAACATGTATCAAAATATTTTTACAGCACAAAAATTAAAATAAAACGAACAAATAAACAGCTATTAACACTGATGTAGGGGAGAGTAGTCAACAGTGAGACAGCAGGAACAGGGAATCATCGGGAATACCTACGCCATAAAACATTCGAGATCCATGATATTTTCCTGGAAAGTGAAGTTTGTACCTAAAATTTATTAATTTTTCAAAATTTCAGATTTGAAAAATCTGAAAGAATGTCCAACGAAGGCTCTTCACCAGATTTTAGGACATAATTTAAGCTATCTATAAAAAAAAAATTAGGCAAATCGGAGATGATGTTTTTAAGATAATTGATATTTTATGATTTTATGGTTTTTTTCTTTTTAGAGAACGGCTGGGCCTTAGAAAAAAGTTTATATGACATAATTTGTTCAAAATGATGCGTAGAATTTGATTTTGTTTGAGTTTTTACCAAAACCTGCAGAATTTGGATTTATGAAATTTCAAAGATTTAAAAAAAATCCGAAATCGTGTCCATCGAAAGCTCTTCCCCAGATTATAGAGAATAATTGAAGCTATCTTTAAAAAAATTTATGCTCATCGGAGGGGAATGGTTTTGAGATAATTGACATTTTCTAATTTTTATCATGGTTTTAAAAAGTTTTTTCTTTCAGTGTATTTTTTTTCTAAAATACACTTAATTTCCTACAACTTTCCCTTTGACGCCATTTTGATCAAATAAGTAGTTTTCAAGATATGATGTTTTGAAAAAAGGTAATCTAATTTCTAAATACGCCCTTTTGAAAAGTTATTCTTGACAAAAAAAATCAAGTTTAGTGGAAAATGAGTTCTTGCGTGATATCCAACACGTTAGGAAAATTTCATTCCAATCAAAAATATTCGAGTCAAATCGTTTTGCTAGTTGAGCTGGAATTGCTCTTTAGTGTTTTGATATGGTAATTTTGGAAAAAATGTTAGCCGGAATTAGAAAAAAAATCTAACTTTCTCTATTAAGGCGAAAATTTTTCTAACGGTTTTTAGCGATTTAATACCTGGAACGGGTTCTCTATTAATATGGGGATTGATTTACAATTCTTAAATTAGACATTTGATAATAACTTTCGATTGATTCGAAAATAGCGCGTGTACTTACCTGTTTACCAGCAATAGATTTTGTAGGCGTTTAGCGGGAATGCAACGAAGTATAACATAAATATATTCTAGGCATTTACCAGCCGAATTTTTACTGAATTTTTTATATATCTTACCGACAATTTACAAATTAACAAGCTTGCAGTGCCACTTAGATGAGGCGTAATTTCGGCTATATTGTACAAACAGGAGTATTTAATAAATAAGTGATTAATCTGATACTTTCCAGCAGCATAGAACCGAAATGGCTCGTGCTGTATCTAGAGTTATTCCCCGTACTCGGTTCTGGGCTACTCGCTGCCAATTTGTTAAGCTTCTGGACACAAGCAAGTCGGTTTCAAACTAATCGAGCCATCCAGCTTGTTGGGTCCCTCAATCCCTGATGCCGGTGGGGCTTTTGAAGAGAACAGATTTCACAGCACGGTCGTCCGGCATCCTTACGACGTGACCGGCCCATCGTGATCTCCCGCCACTTGCCAGATGTGGTATGGGATTCTCTCCAAGTAGTGCCTGCAGCTCCACAATTCCTACACCATTCTCTGCTTTCCGTTTGTACTCCGCTCCGTGTCGCAGTGCAACAAATTATAGCCTTGATTAATCAGTCTTTGAAGGAGAATGAACCATTGCGACCAATAATAGAGATCTATTGTGGTATACTCCACCTTGATCTAAGTGCATACTCTTGGCTCATCACTATTGGCGAGTTGAAGGCCGTGCCAGATTGCACATATATCCCAGTTCGGTACTGCACTTCGTATGAAGTTAAGTACATCAATGGAATTTTCATTCCAGATGTCGGAAGGCTCTAAGATTCCCTTCCCGTGGATACGCAGTCTGCGTTATATCAATACTCGGCATTCGCAGAGTAGGTGTTCCGAGGTCTCTCTGGCTAGGGCGTTCTTACCGTATCAAGAGTTTCTTTCCACTCTACTCGGTTCTGGGCTACACGAAAACAATTTACATTAAATTTTGTAGTGGAAACAATGCATCTACAACAGTTTTTATTGTGGACATTGAAACTTATGGTAAATTTATTGTAAAAGTGCCTCAAATTCAAATTTTATTCATATTTTGTTTCTTAGTTTATGCAATCCCGAGTAAATGATTATAGCAAAAAGATAGCAAAAAAATATCTCAATTAGATATAAATAACAGAATTTGTTATATTTTTGATCAAACAAAATAATGAGGCAATCAGAATTATTACAAGTTTTGTTATTATATCAAAATTTGTTATAATATTGTTATAGAGCAATTCCAGCTCAATTAATAAAACGGTTTGTCTCGACTATTTTTGATTTCGAAATTTTGCTAATACATTGAACCACGCACGGATTCACTTTCCATGAAACATATTTTTTCGTCAAGAGTAACTTTTAAAAAGGGCGTTTTTAGAAATAAGATGTTTTTTTTGAAAAATGCATTCTCGAAAACTACTTATTTTATGAAAATGACGTCAAAGGAAAAGTTGTAGTAAATTTTATGTATTTTCAGAAAAAAAAATACACTGAAAGAGAAAGCTTTGTAAATAGGGTGCGGAATGGTTTCATCTACTTTCCCGACATAGGCGCGAAAAACAAGTAATATAACTAACTTTGAGGTGAATTACATTCAAACTAATATGTACTTTGCATCAATATTTGTGTATTGTCCCTTAGTAATCGACAAAAGATAATGAACTATTTTCACCATTTTTTTTCAAAAATTAAAGTCCTCTTGGTTTTACTATCCGCTTTGAATATGACGAAGAGCATCAGCAGCACATTACTCGGAGTAAAAACATCGATATCTAAGCTCTGATTCAAACTACTTGCATTGTTTTGGTGCCAGTTGAATAGCTCATGCACACGGCATAACGAATACATGCATAAATTTTTGTAAACAACTGTGTTTGTCCATGGTGGACGAGAGCAAAACTTCGTCATGACGAAATGCAGTTTCCGTATGACGAATTGCCGCTGAACAAGAACATCTGTGTCTGTAAAAAATGTAAATTTTGAAATATTTTATCTTTCTAAATGGGTGTATATGCAAGAAGTGAGAGATTTATCTTATTCTTATTCTTATTCTTATTAATACCAACACAGCCACAATAAAGGATTCCTGGAAATAATTTTAAATTATTTCTAATTATAGAAATATTTCAAATTATTTTCTTGTCTGTATTAACATTTGCAAAAATATCAGAGATATATTGCAAAAGTTTAATCGGCCAGGCCAACTGTGAAGCATTGCCGCAAAGACGATTATAAGAAATAAATCTTGGCAAGAAGTGAGAGATTTATCTGGTGCCAAAAACTTGAGTACTTGTGAATATAATTCTTTTAAAAACTCGAAATAAAGTGTGAATCATGACTACGTTTTACGAGGTGGAACCGCAACGCTACGCTGCTTTTTTGTAAAACTAAAATAAGAAGAATTCTTCAGGTAATTGTACGCAAATTCTACGCATAATTTTGAACAAATTATGTCATGTAAACTTTTTTTTTATGTCGTTCTCAAGTTATTGCAAATGTAAAATCTAAATAATACGTATTAGAGTAACTCTGCGCGAAGGATCCGAGATGTATCGATCTTCACGGATTTGGACCGGATTTGGCAGATTTTTCATTTCAAGTCAGAATGTAAAAATCCTAAATTGGGTGCCGGTTGGTCCTTTCCACGATTAATGCAAGCAACAACTAGCAACATGTCGCATTCTACATGCATTTCACATGTTGCTAAAAAGTTGTCTAATCTCAAACATACTCGATGCAGCAACGCGCCGCTCCTGTCAAGTCACGTTTTGGGAACCTCACGCACTTTATTATCAAAAATTACAGAACGTCTTGACAGAAGTCTTTGTTTAAATGACCTAAAGAGTTATTTTCGAACGTCATTGTAGAATTTCATTTATGAGAGAACCAGTTTTTTAGTCAATGCTACAACTATGGCATGTATTTTATGGAGAATCTCTCGTTTACTCAAACTTTTATGTTGTTGCTAGATGCTTGGAACTGAAATCTAAAATGGAATCTTATATCTCTTATATTCTCGGTTATGTTTTGTTTACAAAGTTACATAGTGACAAAGTCATAGTACAAAGTCACATAGTTACTGAGAAATAGTTTCTTTTACGCATCATTTGAATAATTAAGTTCGTAGTTGTTTTTAATCGTTTCTGTGGTCGGGTCCTGCCAAAATGAGCAGAAAAGTCTATAGACACGAAAGCTGAAATATACGCGTAAGACTCATTGCAAAAAAAATCTTGGAAAGTTTATTTATTTATTAGGAATCCGGAAAACGTCATTCAGAAAAAACATGAATTGCGGTACCATGGATTGGCGCTCGAGGGCTTATCCGAAATGAAAAATTCCAAATCGACATAAAAGTGTATTAAATTATCTCGTGTTTGACCCATCCTTTTTTATAATTCGAACGCATAACAAAATGACAGACATTCAAACATAAAAGTCAGGTTTTTAGTCGAAAAAATTGACTTCAAACATTTCTAAAAAATATATAAATTGCAATATCGAAAAAAGATAGGTCAAACACCAGATAATTTTGTTAGCTTTGGAACAAAAAAAGAAGCAAGAGAATTGCTCGAGCCGTTCTTGAGATAGTTATGGTATCGACTTTGAAAACCTGGTTTCGAGAAAAACGGCATTGAATTCGCTGTGCAATCGTTCCAGACATGCGCAGTGCAAATAGCTATAACTTTGTCAATTTTCGAAATTCATCCAAACGACTTCAACCACATATGCTCAAAATGTTAATCTTTCGAATTAATTAATAAAAAAAAATTCAATTTTTTGGAATTGAAAAAGTACTATGCCCCCTTAAACGGATTCGATTTCTTCTTCTTCTTGATCACGGCTTTGGACCGAACACCGAACGCTTTTTATCTATTTATAGCCAGCTTGAATCCAAAACTGACAACCCCGAATAAACTATCG
This sequence comes from Sabethes cyaneus, assembly GCF_943734655.1. NCBI lineage: Eukaryota > Metazoa > Arthropoda > Insecta > Diptera > Culicidae > Sabethes > Sabethes cyaneus. Next base: position 51,853,335 of record NC_071353.1, on the reverse strand, counting down.
GCCAAATCATATAAGCATTTAATCTTCCTTCATTCAAGAGTAGTTCTGGTATAGCGGATAAGACGGTTGCATTCTAAGCGACATGTCATGAGTTCGATCCCGGTTGAAGGAGGAGCAATTTTTGAAAATGTATAAAAGTTTTTTATTCTGTGCTATTTAGAATGTTCTCGAAAGTAGTTATCTATTTTTGACAATTTCGTCGAAATAAAATGTCGATATCTATACCTATAAAGAAGGATTTCTGTCTGTTTGTCTGTCTGTCTGTCTGTCCTGTGTTCCTTATAGAATCAAAAACTACTGAACCAATCGGCGTGAAAATTTGCATGTAGAGGTTTTTGGGGCCAGGAAAGGTTTTAGTGATGGTTAGAGACCCCTCCCCCCACTAAGAGGGGGGGGGCTCCCATACAAATGAAACACAAATTTCTGCATAACTCGAGAACTAATCAAGCAAATAGAACCAAATTTGGCATGTGGGTGTTTTCGGTGACAAGAATTTATTCTAGGGTAATTTGAGACCCCTCCCCTCTTTATAAGGGGAATTATAACTCTTCTCCCCTTTAAGAGGGGGGGTTTCCATACAAATTTCCTCATAACTCGAGAACTAATCAAGCAAATGGAACCAAATTTGACATGTGAAAGTTTTCGAGGGCAAGAAAATTTTCTATGTTGAATTAGGACCCCTCCTCACTTTAAGAGGGGGGGCTCCTGTACAAATGAAATACCAATTTCCTCATAACTCGAGAACTAATCAAGCAAATGGAACCAAATTTGGCATGTGTGTGTTTTTGGAGACAAAATTTTTTTCTATGATGAATTGGGACCCCTCCCCACTTTAAGTGGGGGGGGGGCTCCTATACAAACGAAATACAAATTTCCTTATAACTCGAAAGCTAATCCAGCAAATGGAACCAAATTTGGCATGTAGGTGTTTTTGGAGGCAAGAATTTTTTCTATGATGAATAAGAACCTATCCCCACTTTAGGAGGGGGGGCTCCTATACAAATGAAATACAAATTTCCTCATAACTCGAGAACTAATCAAGCAAATAGAACCAAATTTGGCATGTGGGTGTTTTCGGTGACAAGAATTTATTCTATGGTAAATTGAGACCCCTCCCTCTTTATAAGGGGAATTGTAACTCCTCTCCCCTTTAAGAGGGGGGGCTTCCATACAAATTTCCTCATAACTCGAGAACTAATCAAGTAAATGGAACCAAATTTGGCATGTGAAGGTTTTCGAGGGCAGGAAAATTTTCTACGGTGAATTAGGACCCCTCCCACTCTAAGAGGGGGGGCTCCTGTACAAATGAAATACAAATTTCCTCCTAACTCGAGAACTAATCAAGCAAATAGAACAACATTTGGCATGTGGGTGTTTTTTTTGGTGACAAGAATTTATTCTATGGTGAATTGAGACCCCTCCCCTCTTTACAAGAGGAATTATAACTCCTCTCCCCTTTAAGAGGGGGGGCTTCCATACAAATTTCCTCATAACTCGAGAACTAATCAAGCAAATGCTACCAAATTTGGCATGTGAAGGTTTTCGAGAGCAAGAAAATTTTCTATGGTGAATTAGGACCCCTCCCCACTTTAAGAGGAGGGGCTCCTGTACAAATGAAATACAAATTTCCTCATAACTCGAGAACTAATCAAGCGAATTGAACCAAATTTGGCATATGTGTGTTTTTGGAGACAATTTTTTTTTTCAATGATGAATTGGGACCCCCCCCCACTTTAGGAGGGGGGGTCCTATACAAACGAAATACAAATTTCCTCATAACTCGAGAAATAATCCAGCAAATGGAACCAAATTTGGCGTGTAGGTGTTTTTGGAGGCAAGAATTTTTTCTGTGATGAATTAGGACCTCTTTCTACATTAGGAGGGGGGGCTCCAATACAAATGAAATACAAATTTCCCCATAACTCGAGAACTAATCAAGCAAATAGAACCAAATTCGGCATGTGGAGGTTTTTGGAGGCAAAAATATTTTCTACGGTGAATTAGGATCCTTCCACACTTCAAGAGGGGAGGCTTCTACACAAATGAAATACAAATTTCCTCATAATTCGAGAACTAATCAAGCAAATGGAACCATATTTGGCATGTGGGTGTTTTTGGAGGCAACCATTTTTCCCATTATGAATTAGGACTTCTTACCTTTTTAGGAGGGGGGGGCTCCCATTCAAACGAAATACAAATTTGCTCATAACTTTAGAACTAATCAAGCAAATGGAACCAAATTTGGCATGTGAGAGTTTTAGATGGCAGAATTTTTTTTCTGTGGTGTATTACGACCCCTTTCCCTTTTAAGAGGGTGGGCTCACATACAAATGAAATACAAATTTCCTTATAATTTTAGTACTAATCAAGCAAATGGAACCAAATTTAGCATGTAGGAGATTTTTGAGTCTTGAATTTATTTTATGATAGTTAGAGACCTCTCACCCCTGTGGTAGGGGGATATGGACTCTCATACAAATAAAACAGAAATTTTTGCAAAACTCAAAAACTAATCCAACTCGAGAAATTCGAGACTCTTCCATAAAACATTAATCAATAACAAGACCACAAAAACTATCTATAGTAACACTAGATCATTCAGGACGAGCCGGTCGCGAGTGTTGCCGGTGACCCGCCGTCGGAAGCGCCGCCCACTGGGGGGCTTGCAAAACTCGAGATAGTGACAAAGATCATCCGAGATTCATGATTTATGTACAACACAGGTTAATTTGTGGCAATACGAAGTTTGTCGGGTCAGCTAGTAGCAGATAAAGGCAAAGAAGTTTTTGTTATATTTTAACAAAATTATATCAAAACCTGTTAGATATATTACAACAAATTTTGATATAATTTTGTTCTAAACATAACATATTTTAACTACTAACGAGACCAAAATTATAACAAATCATGTTAGAAAAACCGTCGTAACAGAATATCATGATTTGTTATAATTTTGTTACGTTTGTCTGATCGGGATAGAATTGGCCAAAGTTCATCACAAATTTACACCCTCTTTTAATTATATTTTGTTTTGCCGCCTCAAAAAATTACCATAAAAGGACAATAACTTTTACTGTAAATGAAAATTTTTGTTCGCGAAAAAGTAATTTTTTTTATTGTTAAGATGCTTAACAACCCGTCATTTTTATGGTAGAATCTCTCAAAAGTAGGTTGGGAACCTACTTTTTTGAAATTTTTATTGTTTGCAGAGTACATCTAAGCAAAAGGTTACGATTTATACAAAAATCTCATTTTCGATAAAAATGGTCAATGGACCACTATAATTCGGATCGGCTCATTTGTGGGAAATCAGAACATATTGTTATTTTTTACAAGTTTACAAGCAGTATGCTGCATGTTAAATCAATCAAAATTTATGAAATATAAAAGTAAGTAGGTACATAATATTATCTCAACCAAGGAACTGTTTCTCCCTTTTCAGACAGTCCTTGCTTCTTGTGCGTAGAGCCTAACGTAAACCAAAACAGTGTACAATAATGTCGACCACATTTATCAATTTTGTTTCTCACAACTTAAGCACCATCAATCAAGCTGCTGTAAGTCAGTATTCAAAAAATAGGGTTTGGCTTACTAGCTAGCTTGCTTGCCCCTATTAGAAACGGCTGTGTCAATTCGATGAGCCGAGCCGAAATATGACGTTCGCCTGTCCATCTGACGTTAGGGCTTTCACCGCCAACTCAGTGCATCAAGCGAGCTATCAACTGAATTCAGTCGTGCTCGGCAAAAAAGATTAGCAATTTTTTATTCTCAATTTTCCAATTGATTGCCTTCGTAGCGATTATTTCCTGCACCAGTGACATCGCCAATTTTATGTATTTCGCATCAAATCAACATTGATCCCTGTTGTCATTCCACAGTTTATCATTTAAATGTGACTACCCAGTTTGCTTCTGCCATGTCCTCCGTTGTTTGTAAATGTAAATTTTTAAATACAATATCATGATAGCTACAGTTTGTATTGACTAGAGCATTTAATTGGTTGTATCTCTTCCTGACGACAACGGTAAACTGACTACCTGTTGCAAGTGCTTAATGTAAGAAGATTTATTCGACAGTGAAATGTCCTAATAACATATTATGTGCCGCTAGTAGCGTCGAAGAAGAATATCATTAAGCTATTATTTTGTTAATTTAGTTGCAGTTTAAATTCGATATTCATTTGTGAATTATTTGGACGGATTTCATGTCAAATGATGCTTATGCTTAAAAATATGAGGAGAAAGTCTAATGATTACAAAAGATATATTCTAAAACTTTAATTAAATTGGCATTTGAATTTTCAATCGAAGGTCACAGCCATAGGATATGGTGCTTATGTGACTGACTGCAAGTACACGACATCGTTAGTTTGCAAACTGGATTGTTTCGTTGGAAGCACCATACGGGATTTCGGATCGAAAACATTCAATTGAAACGTGATTCCTTTGAACTGTGTTTCCTATTTTCCCGCGTACTTACTACGTTGTGAAACAAACGGTTCCCAAACAGTGTACTCAGAAATTGATTCATTTCACAACTTGTGGGTATAATAACCGTACAAATGATGCGAAATTGTATTATTTATGTTTGCGTACGCGGAGGTTGTGGTTCTGTGGGTGGATGCTAAAGGATGTTGGTAGGTATGAACCAACGGGTTCGTCGGTGACACATATTAGACTGACGGTGAGCAGAAGGAGTTGTTTACTTGAAGTATATGCAGTAGAGTAGAGATTGCTACCAGGCGAATGCAATTAATAGGGACAGTACAGTAAGAAAACGCAAATAGGCAATTTGAACTAAATGCGATTGATATTTTATAATTTAGAGAGTTTTTGATTCGACGCTAAGATGATGCTCTTGAGAAAGTTATTGTGAAATCCACATATTCGAGCACTAAAGAATTGTACTGTCCCAAAATAAGAAGTAGCGTTTACTGACTGATTGAAATGGTTTGATAAAAATATACGAACAATTTGGAACTCCGATGAAAATTAGAGAGCATGTTTTATTCAACGCTTGCACAGGCAATCCCACAAATGAAGACTGTCACAAAAGGTATGGACCCCTCAATTTGTAGTAAAAATAAAATACAAATAATATAAATTTAATTTTTATTAGATATATGGTATGATCAATACCCCCGCAATATTCAGTAGATGTTCCTTTCCAGGTAAAAGATTCTCCGTTTGCATTTTGTGAGGCATGTAAATTAGAAACCGAGAGTTGATAAACACAGTTGAATCAATATATATAGAATGCCAGTGTCGCTGTAAGTGCTTGTGGTAAACATCACACATTTGAAAATTATGTATTTTCATTGTATGCGCATATGTGTGAGTTGTCGATTCGAAACGGGAATCTGATTGTCAAACTAAAAAGGCAACCCAATAAAAAATCCTTCTGCTTTTCCGTAAAACACGTAGGATAAATCACCCGATTTGGTCGTTTTGGGGTATTTCTTCGGCAGGACAATTTTCTATTGGGCGATTTGACAATGTTGTTCCCGTATCCAAGACACGAACCAGCAACATGTTTGCCACCAAAATATCCATGAAACACCAGCGACACTGGCATTCTATATATATTGATTATACTATAAACACCTTAGCTTCAGCGAAAACCGTTAGCAATATTTCACAAGACAAGACCATGCATACCGTCATCCGGGGCGAGATTGTGCCAAAAAAGCATATGTTTTGGTTCTTTGGCTCAGTATACACATAATTTAGGAACTAAGTTGATTTCAAACCTGTCAATATATACTAAATTGTTCAATGAACAACTACCGTAGATATGGTTTAGTTTTAATGAAACCTAATTTTACTGGAAGTGCATGAACTTTGGCACAATCTCACCCCTTCTAGAGGGTGACATTGTGCCAAAAACATAAAGTTAGGCTTAAAACCTAAACAGTGAACATTAGCATGTTTATAAACAATACACATAAATACCAGTATTAAGTAGTTCATATGAGGCCGTCCATGAACTAAGTGGACTATTAGGGGCAGGGGTCGGCTAAAAACAACGCATCATGCAAAAAGTATGAACGAAAATAACCCGGGGAGATCTGAAATAACTAAAAATGAGTTCGCAGTCAATGGACAGTCTTTATATAGCCAGTAGCGTTTCTAGGGTTAACAAGGAGAGATATATGAAGGGCGTGTATCCTAAGGGGCATACCTAATTGATCATTTAACAAAAGTAACCATTACTTCGTTCGAGAACCCGCGGCCGCAGAACATTTAGCTCGTCCCACCCCCTCCCCTATCCTTAAAACTGGCAGTTTATACACGGTATAATATATTCGTCTTATATTAGACTGTTTATTCAAAGCATTTGAAATTTCCAGAGAAAAAGTAAAAACTAGTTTAAATTATTTTGCAGACCTATGATGCTGTTTGCTCCAAAATGGATGATGCAATCTAATCTATCAAAATATTGTGGTCAATAGTAAAGAATGTGAGTGGACTGGTGTATACTAACGTACTTTTGTTGTGTATATGAAATCCACAAATTGGGTCGATCATTATGGCTTGGCACAATCTCACCCCCGTGAAGCTCGAAAAGTACAAAGTTTCGAAAAATATTATTTTCGTAATCAAAACTTATCCAACGCATAATAACCTTTCAATACATTGTAAATGATTAGTTTATATACCTTCAAATTAGCAAGTTGATGCGTTTTCTTGTTCGGTTTAGTTAATAAGGGAACATTTGTTACAAGCGTTATTTCCGAGTATTTTTGATCGCGAACTTTGAAACCCTGTTTAGACTAAATAGTTTGCTAATATTATCTGTGTTCCACTCTAAGTTATGAATAAATATGTTATTTTCATCATCATTTTGAATTTAAGTCATCAGTTTCTATAGATGTAATTTCACAAATAAACATTTTTAGTTTTTGGCACAACCTCACCCCCGTGGCACAATCTCACCCCGGATGGCAGTAGCTTTGTTTACGCTACGCACCACGTGCTCCCACATATTACATACACGTAGGGTTGAAAGTGGATTAAAAGACCACATTTTTCATCTGTAAAAAGCATCTTCGCATTCATTTCTAATCTGAATATTTTCCGAGATAATTCCTACCATGGCACCAACCATTATTCGAGAATGTTTCAATTGGAATTTGGAACCTAAACACACGAACAAATCTGGGTCAGGGGTTGGGGGTCAGTCCCGGCGTAGTGGTTAGCATTCACGCCTCTCACGCTGAAGACCCGGGTTCAAATCCCAACCCCACAGAAATCACGAATGACTCAACCTTGTGTGACCAGAAGTGCCATTTGAGGCATTTACGGTCTCCTTCATTGAATAGTGCATCATTGACAGTCTCTTGCATTTGTATTCAGCAACGTAAGCTAGGAACTTCATAACGTTCACGCACTTTATTAGTGACGTTCGACTGTAGCACAGTCTGTATATCTGTCTAGTGAATTATGTGATAACTGTTTTAGTGGTGTTTATATTAACCACTTTTGTAAGCATGTATGCGACTGGACAATTTTACGTAAAGGTATCTTCTGACGATACACATTACTTCATCAGCATAAGCAAAGACTTCATAACCAAGCTGCGACAGCTTATGAAGAAGCACGTCGACATAGCACAGCAAGGAGGAAACAATTTCTTTTTTTTTCTTTGATCAATATTTTTTTATCGCCGAAATTATGACTCCGTATCTCCCAATAATGCAGTGATTAATCTGCACGCAGCATTACTTAAATCCAGCTCACTGTAGTGTGGTCGATTCCACACTACAGTGCACAAAGTGCCGTCTCTTGATATTTGAACGATCTTCAGTTAGCAGTGAAGTGCGGTTTCAGTAGACTGACTGTGTTCGCATGAATAGGCTAAATTTGCATTTTGCATTCTCAATGAATACAATTTAATTTTGAAAAATTAAAACCTCATCGTGTTTCCCAGATTTTTTTTTATATAAAACTAGCTGACCCGACAAACTTCGTATTGCCACAAATTAACCTGTGTTGTACATAAATCATGAATCTCGGATGATCTTTGTCACTATCTCGAGTTTTGCAAGCCCCCCAGTGGGCGGCGCTTCCGACGGCGGGTCACCGGCAACACTCGCGTCCGGCTCGTCCTGAATGATCTAGTGTTTCTATAGATAGTTTTTGTGGTCTTGTTATTGATTAATGTTTTATGGAAGAGTCTCGAATTTCTCGAGTTGGATTAGTTTTTGAGTTTCGCAAAAATTTCTGTTTTATTTGTATGAGAGTCCATATCCCCCTACCACAGGGGTGAGAGGTCTCTAACTATCATAAAATAAATTCAAGACTCAAAAATCTCCTACATGCTAAATTTGGTTCCATTTGCTTGATTAGTACTCAAATTATAAGGAAATTTGTATTTCATTTGTATGGGAGCCCACCCTCTTAAAAGGGAAAGGGGTCGTAATACACCACAGAAAAAAAATTCTGCCATCTAAAACCCTCACATGCCAAATTTGGTTCCATTTGCCTGATTAGTTCTAAAGTTATGAGCAAATTTGTATTTCGTTTGAATGGGAGCCCCCCCCCCTCCTAAAAAGGTAAGAAGTCCTAATTCATAATGGGAAAAATGGTTGCCTCCAAAAACACGCACTTGCCAAATATGGTTCCATTTGCTTGATTAGTTCTCGAATTATGAGGAAATTTGTATTTCATTTGTGTAGAAGCCCCCCCTCTTGAAGTGTGGAAGGATCCTAATTCACCGTAGAAAATATTTTTGCCTCCAAAACCCTCCACATGCCGAATTTGGTTCTATTTGCTTGATTAGTTCTCGAGTTATGGGGAAATTTGTATTTCATTTGTATTGGAGCCCCCCTCCTAATGTGGGGAGAGGTCCTAATTCATCACAGAAAAAATTCTTGCCTCCAAAAACACCTACACGCCAAATTTGGTTCCATTTGCTGGATTAGTTCTCGAGTTATGAGGAAATTTGTATTTCGTTTGTATAGGACCCCCCCTCCTAAAGTGGGGAGGGGTCCCAATTCATCATTGAAAAAAAATTGTCTCCAAAAACACACATATGCCAAATTTGGTTCAATTCGCTTGATTAGTTCTCGAGTTATGAGGAAATTTGTATTTCATTTGTACAGGAGCCCCTCCTCTTAAAGTGGGGAGGGGTCCTAATTCACCATAGAAAATTTTCTTGCTCTCGAAAACCTTCACATGCCAAATTTGGTTCCATTTGCTTGATTAGTTCTCGAGTTTTGAGGAAATTTGTATGGAAGCCCCCCCTCTTAAAGGGGAGAGGAGTTACAATTCCCCTTATAAAGAGGGAGGGGTCTCAATTTACCATAGAATAAATTCTTGTCACCGAAAACACCCACATGCCAAATTTGGTTCTATTTGCTTGATTAGTTCTCGAGTTATGAGGAAATTTGTATTTCATTTGTATAGGAGCCCCCCCTCCTAAAGTGGGGAGAGGTTCTTATTCATCATAGAAAAAATTCTTGCCTCCAAAAACACCTACATGCCAAATTTGGTTCCATTTGCTGGATTAGCTCTCGAGTTATAAGGAAATTTGTATTTCGTTTGTATAGGAGCCCCCCCCCCACTTAAAGTGGGGAGGGGTCCCAATTCATCATAGAAAAAAATTTTTTCTCCAAAAACACACACATGCCAAATTTGGTTCCATTTGCTTGATTAGTTCTCGAGTTATGAGGAAATTGGTATTTCATTTGTACAGGAGCCCCCCCTCTTAAAGTGAGGAGGGGTCCTAATTCAACATAGAAAATTTTCTTGCCCTCGAAAACTTTCACATGCCAAATTTGGTTCCATTTGCTTGATTAGTTCTCGAGTTATGAGGAAATTTGAATGGAAACCCCCCCTCTTAAAGGGGAGAGGAGTTATAATTCCCCTTATAAAGAGGGGAGGGGTCTCAAATTACCTTAGAATAAATTCTTGTCACCGAAAACACCCACATGCCAAATTTGGTTCTATTTGCTTGATTAGTTCTCGAGTTATGCAGAAATTTGTGTTTCATTTGTATGGGAGCCCCCCCTCTTAGTGGGGGGAGGGGTCTCTAACCATCACTAAAACCTTTCCTGGCCCCAAAAACCTCTACATGCAAATTTTCACGCCGATTGGTTCAGTAATTTTTGATTCTATAAGGAACACAGGACAGACAGACAGACAGACAGACAGAAATCCTTCTTTATAGGTATAGATTCACTCATCATCACAAGGTGTTTCATGGCGAACCCGAGATATGGTGTTATGAATCAAACAACCCCCGATTGCTCAACTCATGTAACCTGTTTGAAAAAACTTTATTATATACTGTATACATGCTTCCACGATAAGCAAAAAGTATGTGGGCCACTATATCTCTGCATATTTGCGATGGCAAGAGGAAATGCTTATCATCCCAGGGACTGTACTTTTCACTTGTACTTGTACTTTTGTACTTTGTTTGCTTCGCCTTGAAGCTTGGGTCAGGTACTACAAATTTGCATAGGTGCCGCTTGTCCTCCCGTCCTCCCATATAAGAGTACAGCAAGCATACCCAAGCAAAAATGGGAGTTTTATTGTACTCTTCGTGACTAATTTTGATCTTAAATGCCATCATAAGAGTGTAATAAAACCCAAAATGTTACTTGGGTATGTTTTATGTGTTTTGCGTACGCCATAAACTAAATACACACACACTGTTAAACCACTTCATAAAACAAAAAAAAAGTAAATTTATAGGTTCCATAACCTTCTAGAACATTGTAAGCTTTGAAAAAGATTGAAACAATTTGAATTTGCTCGTTTTTTACATTTTCTACAACTTTGCTGAAGAAACCATGTTTCTAACAACTAACATAAAGAAGTTATTTTTTTATTTTTATCATAGTAAGCCATGATTAACTTTTGACACTCTCAGATAAGGGAAGCATTTTTATGAACAAAAGTGCTGAAGACCCGGAATGCTAAAAAGAAAGCAAAAAACGCTAGGGAAGAAGTTCCAATTTTCATCTACTGGTCCATCTGGACCACTGTGCTACGGGATAGCAGCCCTATGGCTCTATAAATACAAAATATAAAACCATACTTTCTTCAATAATACTGTAGATAAATATTAACTTTACAAGTGCCTTATACCCGGCCTTTTTGCTGAGTCAAATCAACATATACTGAGCAAAACACAGCAATTGAATGTTATCGAATTAATAGCCAAATTATCTTCTGGAAATACTTCGCCTTATAAAGTCATCCATTCATAGTTGCTCCAGCGATGAAACACCTTTGCTTTCTTTCCACAACTACAGATGTCTTGCCAAATCATCAACTTACGAGCGAATTTATCTGCGAAGACAAATTTGAACTTACCCGGCAAATCCCTCTTACATTTAGCAAGGTAATATTTGTTAACCGGGATAGCATAGCGTAGACAACAGTACACACCATCAATGGCTGATATGGTGTATCCGTAAGTACACCATACACCTGGCCATGTCCTTACGATTGTAGAAATGGGTACGTTAGTTGAACACTTACTTTAAGAGGATGCGCAAAAACTCACGCAAACTTCATAGGTGTTCATGTACCCAGTAAAATACGATGTGAATCTAATATGAATATATAAGCGTAAAAATAAAATGAAATGGAGCATATACAGGCAAAAATAGAACAATCTCACCAGCAATCCGTCGAATAAAATATAATTGCGCCTTTGAGTTTCCATTAGTGCATCTAATATTCAATAATTAATTAAATTTTCCCTTCTGATAACCTTGTGTATTATTTAAACTTGTCGCGGCCAAAGCAGGAGCTGCTTGAAGAGCTAAAACAAAACAAATCATTAGAATAACATATTAGGCTTACCTTGCCGTGTGGCTCCCGTCTGCCCAAAATTGCAATTTTGAAATCAGGCAGCCGCGAACCACTAGGCTACTCAACAGAGCAGGTAATATTTTTTATCCGGGATTTGTTTTTTATCCGGGATTTGTCCAAAATACATTTTTGTGTATGTTTCATCGTCCCTCAAAATACATCCGTTGTACATGGTCACAAGTTGATCGTACAGTTTCCTTGCACGGCTTCTGGCAAGCAGATACCGTTTTATCCTTGTTGGGATGTTTCCTGGCATGGTGTGACCGAAATATTTGCCGCATTCTGATTCGCTGAACTGTACTTTGTACCGCAGAGATCCTTTTCGTCAAATCACGTCCGGAAATGCCAGGATTATTTCAGACTGCACTAATGGTCTTCGCTCGTAGACTACGGACATATGTTTCACTTCTACGTTTCGTTTGCCATGCGCAATCCATCGTCAATGTTTCCAGGTACCATTTGAGCGCGGTATTTATAGTCGATTTTGAAATTTTGAGAGCCTTGTCGATCATTCCTTCGGACCACATTGGGCTTTCAACGTGAGTGTGCCGAAATTTTTAACGTCACTCGCGTTCCATCCAATTCCGATGAAATTTTTAACACTAAGTAAACAATCCTCCCAGATCAAAATGCGATCATTAGTTTCTTGGCACGACAACTGGAAGCACTGCCAATCTAAAAGCATCTTATAAAGTCTGCTCTGTGGCGAACCTCCGTTTTTGACACGATCCATTAGGATGTACCGAATGCTGAATTTACTGCGAGCAGCGTTTTTGCTGTGATGAGCGACCTGGCCGTCTCAACGACAGAAGTCCGAACCCCGAACAATGGCGAATTGATCCTGCGAGGTTGAATTATTGGTCATTTTCTGGAAAATATGACGTTGAGTGACTGCACAAAAGAGCATTCAACTGCTTATGGCTGATTGCTGATTGCATTGTACCATCCAAAGTGGGTAATGGCTCACAAAAGTACGATCCTACATTAAAAGATTTCGGTATCTTTGACACACTTTTTCATTGCATTCCAAGCAATTAGTGCATCGAAGAGACCGAAACGATTTAACTCAAAATAGCAATTTTATGGGCGATTGCGCACTTATTGATTGGACAGTCTTCCTTGCAATCAGCAATTGAAACATAGATAACTTAATTAAAGTGATTAAAACTAACTCAAAGGCAAAAACAGTCTTCAGAAAAAATGTGTATTTTATCATACTGAATAAGATTGGAGAACAGATGAAAACAATAAATAAATTGGATGTAAAGTTATTGTGCAGAATTGATTTTTAAGTGTAGTTTTTAAGTAAATTATTATATTTTGCAACTAGTAAAAGATATATAGTTACTATATTCAGCAAAGTTGTTCATTTTAGTGTGTTCTAGAATGTTTCGACGTATCCAAAAAAACAAAAGTTTGTATCACCCTAATAGATGAATATAAGATCACCCGAATAGTTTAAAAAGATGCGCTCTATTTTATTGATAAACTTCTCTTAAAACACCGTCGTTGAAAAATTACGAATTTTTTACGCAATAGCAAATGAATGTGTTTTTGTATATCTAGGAGAGAATCAGACAAACAAACAGATTGTGAATTCTTCATGATCGATGACATTCAACTCTCCTGATGTCTTTCGAATGAACCCGTGCTATTCGAGTTTATTCCCCTGTCTTTGGATTAGTTTTATTTGCTTTAATTAGATTTTACTATGTATTTAGGGGTAAATTGGGAAAAATGTACTGGGAGGGATGGGATTTGTGTCTTCTGATGTTTTAACACCGTTTGGAAGCTATTTAAGTTCATGTCACTGACGGAAAATAAGTTTTTATACTGTTTAATAAGCTTTTATCATGATTTTTGGGGATAATAGGGCAAAATGGACCACTTCCCAAAGCCTGCGTAGAATGAAACCATCACCAATCGATTTTTAGTATTTTTTACATAGGAATAGGTATCTTGTAAAATACCAGCGGCTTCTAATTCTTGGGATTACGAGCTCATTTTTGTCCATTGTGCATTGGTGCCCAGATGTAGGCATCATTCGAACTAATTCAATATCCCCCACCAAAAAGCCACGTGCAACAAATTGACAAAATATACGACCTTATCACTTTTCATGACTTACCACAAGATTTAGAACGCAACCAGTCTCAAAATATGCACGACTAAAGGCCTTCTTAGGCCTTCACCTCGAGGACCCGAGATGTTTATTAGTATGTGCATAATCACCACGCAACTCCATTAGTAAAAATTCAATGGAGGAACGTACAGTACAAAGCTATTCGCTGAATTTTGACTGATGGATAGATTTTGTTATTTAGTTTATATATTAGCACTATTAGCACTAAGCACTAAAAGTCTATCAAATATTGTTTCGAATACGAAGCACTGAGTAAGCAGGCTTATGAAACAAATTCCATTGATATTTTTTGGTGTTTAGCTGTCGGAGATTCGCAAAACCCTTATCGTTAGGAAAAGTTTAGCCATTTTAATGACAATAGCCAAACAGTGCATCTTAAACCATTGATTTAAGTAAAAATTGCTTTATTAAAGTAATAGTTAAGAAAATCCGGCAAGCAAATTTCCACGAAAAAAAAACATTTTAAAATCGAGTTTAGAATTTTTGTTAAAGCACGTTATTCATTTATATTAGACACTGCCCTTAAAACTCGTCGTAAGATTAAAAACAAACAATACTGGTCCAAAAATAACCAATCAAATCAAGTCTCAGCATCGAGTACTGTTTGAATCAATGCAGATAGAAAAATAATGATTGTCAGCTCGTATCCAGCCACCTATTCCATCGTACACAAGCGAGCTTTCACTATGTGAAACAGGTTATCCTTCATGCACTGATGTCGAAGTCGAACGTATCCGTAACTGGATCAGGTATGCACGTCCTTGCCACTATTCCAATTGCTAGCTGACACATTTACAACAGATTCTGTATTGGACTCAACAGTTGTTCTGTACGAGGACTAACCGTTACACAAAAACAACCGATATCGAATCCAGTCCAGTACCCTTGCATTGACACAGTGTTTTTCATTGTGTAACTACATTTGGATATCGCGGCTGCTTGTATTTTCTGACCCGATACCAACGATAGATACGATAGTTGACACCTGTTGAATTCTAAACGAAAATATAAATCAACTACTATCCTGACCCCTGACTTCTTTTACTAGGATACTATTTCCAATCGTTGTGAAGAACCAACGACCAAGGTATTGGTAAGAATTAATGATTATTTTCCCCATGCAGTTCACCGCATATTCTTATATTCCGAATAAATATGTGAGTAAAATACACTATGATCTTTTCATAGTATAAATTCGAATATTAGAATATGTTGCATGAGACCAGATGACGTCACATTTTTGACAACCCTGGAGTGTTTGCCAGTTTGTTAGAATTTAAAATATTTTCGTATATATCTTTCTGGTAATGATGATAGTTTCTTCCTTTTAATTAAATATTAAACGTTGAATTGATTGTTTTTTTTTGAATTCCCATTCGAAATACCTAGCGTATGTCAGTGCAATTCACATCTATACCATTATCGGACAATTACAGGACATGCAACAAGTAAAAGTTTTTACGAATTTCTGCTTCTACTAACAGAAAAGTATATACCTATATAAACTAATCGCTTGGAACAAACAAAATAAAAAACATTGCTTAAATTTATTTCTGATAATTCTGGGTGCATCGTCCCGATGACAATAGTCTGTTTTCCAGCTCTTCCCCGGTATGTATTGCCAAGCGAACGATTTCAGCTAATGAGCCATTTTTTCTGTCTTCAAGCAAGACTCAATTAGTGCCACTGCAAGGTACTGGCAGGTTTAGCTTTGCTTACAACGATGCAGCCTTCGATTGTTGCTGTGCGTTAAATGGTGAATTTTAATGAAGCTCATTATGTACTCATTATATTATAGGGAAATTCTACTTCTTTTCGTCCTCGCGATAGGTAGCTGGTGCTTGTCTAGCACAGAGAAACTTGATCTTATTACGTGCTATCTTCAGGATTAGCGATGTTACTTTATCGGTACCTGTGTCATACAGAAATACAATGATGTTACAATAGATCTATTAATTGGCCAATACAACGGTTCAAATGTTAACAATAAAAACCAAAATGTCATTTAAACTTGCCGCAAATTTATTTCAAGCCACAATTCCTTCGGCAACAGCAAGCTGGACTTCGACGAATGATTTCACTCAAATAAAAAGATTTTGTGCAAAGAAGGAGCCAATATAATGGCAGTCATTATTTGCACGATTTATGCGGCCCAAAAAGTGACCCCACGAGGAAGGTTCGATTATGATAACACTAACCGTACGTGATGATAATACAATTTAGGAAATCTGGACGCACACGGATTATTTAGAACTCCGGATCGTTTAGTTCGATGACAAACGATGTTGGGGCGTCTTCGTTCGAACTGCACTGAACAACATTAAAACACTGTTGATTCTGCGATTTAATTAAGTGCTTCTGATTGCTTTGTGCTCGGCCACAACGGAAAAGAAGGGACGTTGCCTCTTTTTACCATTCCTTGAATAGGTCCTCGAAACGACGGGGATTAGTTAAGCTTTATTGATCTGTGACAAAATCACACCCTGACGTTATTATCGAGCCTGAACGTGATTGACCAGCTATTGATTTTGGTTTGGTAGAACAGCAGATGGCTATGTTATCCAATATTATTACCGGAGAAACTGCAAAATGACAAATGAAATTAATAACCAACATGTGTTTAATGTATGGCAAAACAAAAAAGTTGTACGAATTGGATTGAGGCATTTTCTTGCTCTGTTTGTCATATATTTCTGTTTGGCTTCCACTGTTCCTGTTATTTACCACTGTTAAACGAACCATCCTGTGAAACAGCATCGATGGTGAGCAACGGACTGCATTGCTGATGATTTTAAATTCAGCATACTACTTGTCCACTTGTCAGCTGTTTTCAACCAGCTAGTTATTGCTCAGTTTCCCGTTCGCAATCCATAGCTAAGTAGGTACTGCTTCCCTGTATTCACAGATACTGTCCTTCCCGACCTGCTTCGCATTCGCTTCGGGAAAGAATTCATGCTTCACCCTTCGCAAGAGAGCATAACATTGAGCGTAACTGTTTTTTTATCATACCAAAATCCAACAACCACCCACTGCTCCTTATAAGCTTGCGGTACGGCTATTACAAAAGATTGTCATCATTCGACACTAATGGAGCAGCATGGTCATCGGTGACTTTGCTGCATGCTTCCAGATATACATAAGTGCCGGTCGCAGCTGATGGCAGTTTGATTATGCATGGCTTACGCACACGAATAGAGGCGGACGTCTCGGTACAATAATCAAATGATGGATGGATTCTATTTTTTGGCAAGGGTGTGTGAAATTGAATCTGATATGCATTTTTTTAAATAAATTGCAAGGAAATAAAAGTACGTCGGCCTCAGAAGGAAAACTCAATAAGCTTTAGTCTCGAAGAAAATTTTAGACAGGTAAAACTTCCAGTTTAAGGGGAACCCTAAATGTGCTCGCGTGTTTGTGTTAGTGCGGCAAACGCTATATTGCAAAACTCATGTCTTCGTTTAAAAACACTTCGGTTTTTCATTTGAATGTAGCATTAGTTTATTGGTAAACTATGTCAAACAGCAGAGCTTATAAACATAAACATAGTTGATCCACTGCGAATATCCGAAATTTGGTTCATTTTCTTCATCAATGCATTTATATGTCACGCACTAGGACAGGACGTGCCAAGTGTCAACCGCGGCGTTGACCCAAAATTAACTCAATTTCTGATTGGCTGAAAGCGACGAGCAACCGTTGACTGGAAAATATAACGCGGTATTGCTTTCAGTGTTGCTGAAACTAATTAGTGGGAATACGACAATAAGTTATTATTTCCGAATTTTGATTTCTTTTGTATTCTGTAGTTCTATGCTTGGTTCTACATTAGTTTTGTTTGTACACGAATTTTAATTTTCAAAATGAAATGCAAAACATGATTTTGGTCGCAACTGTGGCGTATTCGGGAGCTATAGTTCGGCAAACGATGTTATTCTTAAGATAATATGTGCAGGCAACAGTGGTGCAGAGTGTAACAAAGAATATTCAATCGGGATGGCGGTAATAATAAGAAGAA
The DNA here is from genome assembly GCF_943734655.1 of Sabethes cyaneus. Lineage (NCBI taxonomy): Eukaryota > Metazoa > Arthropoda > Insecta > Diptera > Culicidae > Sabethes > Sabethes cyaneus. The sequence continues at coordinate 51,835,349 of NC_071353.1, read as the reverse complement.
GAGTAAGAAGCCAGTTGACACGTCCTGTCCTAGGTCACGCATATAAAAGGTGACATTTCGTCAAAAAGAGAACGTTCAGATTTCAGGAGTTATTCTTATCGTTAGCTGTTCTTCTGCGATCTATGTGGGAAACCACAACTGGCAACCCGGCTTAGATAAGTTTGCTGAAAAGCATCCGTACAAGTTTAAAAATTTTTTATACAGTTTTTGTTAGATATATTTGAAAAATGCCCGCTCAGTTAGCTTTGGGGTACGATGCATCCGAATGCCCGTAGATGTACTATCGTAGACAAAAACAAAATTCCATTGGATTTCATTGCCTTTTTGCAACTTTATTTCTTTGCAAAAATGTATCACAAGAACATAAGATGTTACATATATATAATTTTTTTGACGTAGAACTACGTCTTACGGCAAGGTTTGGCTAGATAGGGTGTCATTCTAAACAATCTTTCTCGAAAAGTGGTCAGATTTTGAACACTAATAGCTTAGCAGTTTTCCGATCGTTATTCAATATTTTTGCACCAATCGATTAGAACATTCTCTACCGATTGGCCCAAATGAAGAACGCTATTAATTCGTAAGAGTACACGGATAGAAATTTGATCTCCCAAATCAGTAAAATGACTCATGATTTCAGGTTTCTAACTTATGCTTTATGAAAATACACCAGAATAATAGTCATGATATCACGAGCTTCTTGCAGTACAATACAACGCAAAATCATAAACTAGTATTCATGATTTTGTGCTGCCTAATATCATTTAGGGATGTGCGATATTTTATCGATACCGCAGGTACCGGAGTATCTGGCATCGATATTTTGCCTTGCGATATTATCGGATATCGATACCTTTTCATTCGATATTATAGGTATTGAAAGCTGCAAAAATGCCAGCTCTTCACGCATAACTTTTTGCCAGCCCGGTGTCACCAAAACACTCTCACATATGATTTGACAATACCCCCATACTGATGGGCCCCTCGTTGCTGGGCCCCAAACAACAATGGCCGCTCCATATATTTTCTATGAAATGATTTCCCGCCCAGTGTTTTGACGGTTTAGATTGCGGTCATAGAAAAATGGCGACGTGCCTGGAGGTCGCTTTTTGCCAAATCATCGAACTCACGTTTTTCAGTTCTCAACACCCCATCGGCAGGCAACCATGTTTTCACCGCCAACATCTCGTGTGTGCGAAAATGAGAATGCATGTCAGCACTGCGTTTCACTCAACTGCCAGCAGTCTGATTTGGGCCCGCTGTCAAATTTTGAGCCCAGGACATGCTGTCGCTGACGTTCACTACAGCTTGTTATAGAGATGTCGTTGGGGTGGTTCTCAAGCATTCCAAACAGGCATGTCTAAAAGCTGAACCATACTGCATGCCGCATTTAAAAAATTCTACAAAGTTTATTTGAGTCGATACGCTGCTGCCGTGCCTGATGAAATGAACTGCACGCTCAAAAAAGCATCCGCAACCCGTTTCGGTGTTGTCTTTCAGACGTCGATTTTTAACACTTCGGTAACACTCAGGATTGCGTGTGCTAGCTTCGTAAAAGATCCTCGGATATAGGGCAAAGGAGGGTATTTTCAGCCCATTAAGCGATGGCGTCTATTTTTTCGGTCTATGGCCTAGTTATAGTGCAAGAACAGGTGGTTTTGACGTTCTTTGAATAAAAAATAGTGGATTACTTACAGTCTTGAGAAAATAGTTAAAAACATGTTAAAAACAAAATAGTATGTCGGCAAAGTATTTTTATTGGCGAAAGAAAAGGTAAATATGGTGAATTTAGAAACCTGCTGAAAATACCCTCCAGTACCCTATGCTGGATGTGTGTCTTTTTGCTAGCGTTAGGTTTTCGTATTCCCTTATCTATTTCATTCACTCACACGGCCAACTGAAATGAATATGAAGCGCCTCCAGGTGTGTTTTTGCAAACTTCAGAATACTCTTCTACGGTGGATGCTGATATCAACGGACTGTTGGGTTAATTGTTTCTTGAAGCCACCACCGAACATCGTATCGCTGCAAGCGCTGATTGATTTACAAGAACCATTCATACTGTGAACTGTGAAGCGAGCTACGTATGATAGCTTGCTTTAAACCGATCCTGCTCCTGATCAATTATTTATTCTCTCCTTAAAAATGCGTATCTCATAAATCCAGCCATGCCTTGTGTCACTCAAAATATTTCAAAAAATCGAAAAACTTTTTTCTTAACATCAGTTTATTAGATGTTTCCGGAAATGTGTTAACCGGGTGCATTGAAAACTGATGCTAGAAGTATTACAAATTCAACACCACCGATAAATTGCTAGCCACAATTCGTGTTTGTTTGAAAATGAGATGAACTTTGTTGCGTCGTTTTAGGAAATGGTAACGACCGTATACGCTAAGTTCGGTGTTTTGCCAATGCCTGATTCTAATTTTGAATTTTATTTCTTGAGATGTAGATTATCTTAATATTTTCCCCCTGGAATAACACAATGTGAATAAATAATGTGAGAAGGTTAACTTATGCGAATCTAAATTACATCTAACACTTTTCTGATTATAGGAGTTAATGTAAGCATTTATGCTGCTTCTGTTGAAATATAACAAACTATGCAGCAAATCCCCGGGTTTTTCAACAAAGTCTTGCCAGGATATTTTGTTGCATTTTAGACCAATCTATTGAACAAAAAATTGTTTGAAACTGTTTAGTTTTAGTCCTGCTGCTTCCAGTTAAAAAGCGCCCGCCTGACCGATAAATCTGGGGTGACATTGCGCATCTCGTTTCGAGTGATTTTGGTTCGAGACGCCCATTTGTTTAACATGATCGAAACGAACCAAAATCACTCGAAACGAAAGGGTGCGCAATGTCACCCCTGATGTGAACACTGTCGAGTGGAACGTATACGGTATCTTGGAGGTGCAGAGATGCCGGTAACATAAACGAGGCAGGTGGCCGCATCGCAAGCCCGTGCCGGATCGTATCTGAAAACTTTCTGAATATTTCGGATTCCGATATCGGTGAATATCGAAGTATCGATATTTTGGTTGCGATATACTCATTACTCAGTGTCGGATCGGTCCGATATATTGCGATACCAAATATCGATACTTTGGCTTTCGATTCCCATCCCAATATGGCAGTTCAGTCATGATTCGACAGTAATTCAAACTTCATGATTTCATTCATGGTACCGGAATTGGATTTCTTTCCATGTACACTATTGGAAAATTGAAAATAATGAAGCGTTGTCCATCTAGAAAACTTCGCATCCTGATTGGTTGAAAAAGACGTTATCAAAGTTTGAACGTGTTTTTACCTTTGTTATACTATATAACAAAGGTTTAGGAATTGGTCGAAAAACACGAAGTTGATCTAAGGCCCGGAGGGCCGAGTCACATATACCAATCGATAGGGTTCGATGAATTGAGCAATGTCTGTGTGTGTGTGTGTGTGTGTATGTGTGTGTGTGCGCTGCTTATTTTCTATCGCCTATTTCTCGGAGATGGCTGAACCGATTCGTCTGCTATTACTTTCATTTGAAAGGTATTATTACCTAGTATATCACTTTAAAAATTGTTTCGTGATCCGACTATTAGTTTAAAAGTTATAAGCAAAAATGTGAAAATTACGTGACACGATTTTCTCCGGAACCACATAACCGATTTCATCGATCTTAGTACCAAATGGAAGCTCTTACTATCGCTAAACTTCACACCAATTTTTATTGAAAACAAACAAATGGTTTAAAACTTAGCCTTAAAAAACCAGTTTTGACAAGGTTCAAATGATCGCCTGTTTCTCAGAGATGGCCAAACCGATTTACCCGCTACTAGTTTCATTTGGCAGGTAATATAGCCGGATAGATCACTATTGAATGGTTTTTTGATTGGATGTTTAATTTGAAAGTTATGAGTATTTGAATACACCACACCAAAATTAACAATAATTTATAATGATTTTAACCAAGATAAATAACCTAATTTCAATTATTTTAATATCGAACGGGAGGTTTTCACACTACGAATATATATGCAAAATTTCATAAGAATAGGTTTTGTCGGTCAAAAGATATTAACCCTCGAACACTAGCACCAACTTTTATAACACAGTTACTCGCGCGCACAATAGCCCAAAACCAAAGAAAACGTGCGCACTAGAGTTTTGACTAGGAAAACTTGGTTTTAAGTTTATCAAACCTTTGGAAGAGTTTCTTAAAATTGAAAGCTCTATCGTTTGGTAGAATCTGAATTTTGATTAATCCCCCTAAAAGTGAAATAAAAAAAATATTTTCCATCAGTTTCAATATAACACATTGATGTGTTCTGCAAAGTTTTAGAGCATATTATCACAAGAAATTTTGCCGAGGATAGTAACCTTCTATCTCTTCAACGAAGAGATCTTATTTATTGTATATAAGTTTGTAAAATCAGTTTTTCTATTTTAGCTCTTTTTGTAATTGTTTTATGACTTTTTCAAGTATTACAAAGTTGTATAAATAATAAAAATACACAACTTTGCTGAACATAGTATACCTCTATGTTTGCTTGTTTACGAACTGTAGAACTTTGATTATAAAAAATACCCTGATTTTGACCCCGAATTACTCAACTATCAACAGACGGATATATTTTACATTTGCTGGTGGTTTTGCTGCATACAGACACCATTTTTCCATATGAAGAAACGAGAGAAAATTCCAGTTGGGACCAATTGCGGTACACCTCACATGCTACTTGCTTCGTTTCTGTGATGTCGGGTTATGCTAATCTATTTTCCTAACAATTTAATGTATTAATGCATTGAATAATTCTGACATTTTGCTCATAACAAGTTGATTGCAGAATATACGTTAGTATATACGTAATACACGATTTGTAACTTTATAACAATATGGCATTCAAAAACCTACACATGGTGTACAAAATACAACAACGTGAGTAACCGTGAGTAACGTGAGTGAGTAATAAAAATTGATAAAATTTATTCGAGAAAACTTTATTGTTGTGAATCAAATAGAATGGCAATACAGAAAATTATGCATAGTTCAAAAACCTATAAACTAGACCTTTACTACGCAATGTATATGTTAAAGAATAATATTTCATCTTACAACTTACTTTTACTTGCACTTACCCTCATTAGTAACAACTTGCACAGCAATTTCATGAGAAAAGGAACTATCAAAATTTATACGTGCTTCTATTTGGTTCGAATTTTGTAAACTTATTCAATTTCCAAAAATTTCATGTAAACCAAGCGTGTCGATTTCTATCTCAAATAGCAAGTAAGACCGTATAACAAAGGTTCCTTTCACCACTAGGTGGATTAAATCAGGTTTTTCCCTTAAAGTTAATTAAAAAACCTACAAAATGACATTCTTCCCTTTTTTGTATGTTATTGCTATGCTGGGAAATGTCCTACTTTATGCGACCAAATTCTAACTGAAACAGGCTTTAGTCCCAGTATCCACCAGATCTTATAGATGTTGTAAGTCTATCAACCTTACCTTCTTGAAGTCAATGGTCATGCCATGCCAATTATTATCTATCTAGTTTTAATAGAATTTCCGCTAAAACTTGGATTTTACATATTCTTTGGTGATAATACGTAGTATGGCAAATGTTTTTTGGAATCTAGTCATCTAAACAATCTAAGATCTAATACATATGGTTTACATTTGATAGTTGGTATTAACTGTTTGCTAGTCAACGAATGGCACACGCTAACTGGTGTAAAAAATTAGCGCAATGAGTGAAGTAAATAATTTAATGTTTTGTTCCATTTATGATTGTAGAAAAAATTAAGATTGTGGTTCCAAAGACTAGAATGAAAATCCAAACTGTGGCGAAGTCGATAAAATCCAATAGAAAACGCACAATTTATTATACATTTTAGCATTTGTTTTTGGTTGGTGGGTTTATTTCCTAACTTGTCAATCTGGTAGTATTGTTAAATAAAGACTGCTATCACAAACTATTACATCTTTACTTGAATCAGCATCCAAAGATTGCATCTTCATGTTTATTATGAAAACTGTGAACGTTTGCTTAGACCAGTGTGAAAAACAAACAAGCCGAAGCTTGGCTATACATTAAGACCAGCTATTCCATGTGGGAGTAGAATGGAAGGAAACCCCGATTCCGGTTTTGTGCGCTGGACCCTTTTTGTCGGAGAAGAAGAATGCGTGTGGAATGATTGCGAAAATATGTCGCATCGCTACCGTTTCTGTCGACATCCCCTAGGTCATCCCTACTGAGAACGACAACGGTGACGACGAGTGGCAAGCGGATTGTATGTTTTCCGCAGAGCAAAACAGCAATTCCGAAACGTGATGAAACCGGATTGTAATAGTTCTTACTTCGGCCGTAGATACGTTTTTCCCACAGAAAATCTTTGAGTCTTCGAAAGCATGAGCTTCAGACCGTTATGGTTGAGAATATGAAATGTAATAAAACATTTCCAAAACGTGACAATTAGGTTATCAATTTTGATACTGCCGGTGCGCTTATGAAGATTCATGGAAGCATAGAGAACGGCTGGGTGAAATGTATCGTTTGAATTTGTAAGCAACTGTTTCGTAACTACAAAATGCAAACTGCAACAGTGCAATACTGTTTTGCAAGTTATTATCTTGAATTTATTTTACATTATTTACAAAGCTCGTGTGATTTGTTAAAAAAATTAGTTCGAAATGTCCGAAATGGAAATCCTAAAATCAAAAGCATCTCGACAAAATATATATTCATACATTTGCGTGGCTTTTTATTCTTTACTCCCATTATCGGACCCCAGCGTGCCCTAAATTAATTTGCCCGCTAAGTGCCATGCGGAGGTCGTCCAAGAAACAGAGCCAATTCAAATATGTTCACATGATTGATATGCCAGCGGCGTGCGAAAGAGCAACCTTGCCAGGATGGGGTTCACATGGTACGAATCATGGCCATCCGTCACTTTCGGCGAGGGAGTACGGTAAATAAAGATCCTGTGCATTCATATGATTCAATAAGGATTTTGTTTGCACGGCATCTACACCAAATATTTGCGGCATTCTTCGGATGGCTTTCCTAGCACCTAAAACGACCCTGCATTCAAATCATTTGCTAACTCAGAATGTACTATTACTGGTACTATTTATTATTATTTCATTCCATAAGTTTGCATTGTATTTACGAACAATTACAAAAATTAATAGGTGTAAAATCTGATTACTATCACCAAGCAGTTTTTTATCAATCTGGTGCGTACTAATGCACCGATTAAATCTGATCACGGTTCATTAATTCGGATAATTTAATACAACGCATCTGAAAAAGCAATGTATATATGAAGCTGAGGTTAGTGCGGGCAGTTTATCGTCAGCTCTAACCATGAATAGCCTTGATGCGAAACGATTTTTCCAATATGTGACTGTAGTAGCTGCTGTGTGTCTTGCCAAAAAAGTATCACTGGTAAGTATGCAATGTTTCGAACAATTTTTGAATAACACTTTTACGCCTATATAGAAAAACACAATCAGCCGGCATGGATACCCAGTGGACATTCATAACGTTACAACAGACGACGGATACATTCTTGGCATAGTACGGATTCCAAAGCAAGGTCACACTCCGGTCCTTTTGGTGCATGGCTTACTGTCCTCATCGGCCGATTGGTGCATTGTGGCAAAACATTCGCTGGCTTTTCGCCTCTTCGATGCCGACTTTGATGTCTGGCTGATGAACGCCAGAGGCAACACATTTTCCCGACGACACGTAAGCATCAGCGCCGACCAGGAGCGTTTTTGGAATTTTAGCTGGCATGAGATTGGAATGTTTGACCTTCCCGCTGTTATCGATTATATTCTAGGAATCACTGGTTTTAACTCGTTACACTATGCAGGGCATTCCCAAGGAACAACGTCCTTTTTTGTTATGTGTTCGAGCCGTCCAGAATATAACCGTAAAATAAAAACTGCGCATTTATTGGCACCCGTAGCGTACATGTACCACACCTATTCACCCCCAACGCGGGTATTAATCCCGAGAACTAAGGAACTTGGAGTAGGTATTGCTTAAAAAGTAGCTACCTTTTGATTGTAGTTATAAAAAAGTTCTTACAAACAGGTTGTGGCCCGATTGCTTGGCATATGGGAATTACTTGGTCGTTCGGATAATCCTTTAATAGCTGGTGTTCAGGACTCTATACCACCCGAGACATTCATGTCGGTCATCTACGCATTCTCCGGTCAACGAGCGGTTCAGTTCAACGAATCGATTATCCGACAGATCATGGAAACCCTTCCGGCGGGCTCCGCGCTGAAACAGTTTGAACATTATTCCCAGCTGATTTCGACCGGACGGTTTCAGCAATTTAACTACGGAACAAAGGGCAACCGGCAGCATTATAATGCTTCGAAACCACCCAGTTATCAAGTAGAGCGGATCAAAGCACCGTTGGCGCTGTACTACAGTGATAACGATTGGTTTGTGGCGTTGAAGGATGTCAAACAGCTCAAAAAGAAACTGAAAAATGTGCTTCTGGATTACCATGTGCCCTTGCCGCAATTTAACCATCTGGATTTTCTCTACGACGAGTACGCGTATAACTTGTACGATGAAATAATTCGACTGATGAAAGATAGTGAGAAAAATGAATATTGATGCAATAATAATAGCAATAAAATGTAGCCCAGGTCAATAACGAAGAAGCAGCACACGGGCGGTATCCTGTGCTTATGCTTATGCTTAATAATAATAGCAATAAAATGAATGGAAACAAAGCGTTTGGGGCTGGAAAAGATTGCCTTCTTGGTATAATATTTGTTTATTGTAAGTACACTGAAGTCGCTTTTCACGTGGTTTATTTTTTACGCGAATTTCGGAATTTACGTGGCTTTTCACTCGATTTTCGGAATTTACTTGACTTTAATTACGGGAATTTCTGCATTCAAGCGTGTTTGATTTTTGCGGAACGTATCCTTCGCGTAAAAAGCGATTTGAGTGTACATACTTAAAAATAAAAAGCCCAAATTAAAAGTAAAAAGTCGCAAGTGGTGACTTTACAACACTATTAAAATTACATCAATTGCTATAATTGGGATTTGTTTGCTTTCGTCGTGTTTTATTTTTCAACCTATTGTTGAAATAAACATATCGACCGCCTTCATGGAATTATTCTGGTGTCGTTCTATATTGGCCGTCCATACAACAATCAAAGACTTTATCGATCACAATTCGCTCGATTAGCATAGTAAAAGCGCTTTCGTCCAAAAAGGCTAGTACATCTACGGAAGACGTACCATTGTGTACGTACCGGTGTGTGCGGCCTGGATGCTTTCTTCCGATCGCTGAAGCAACGGGTGACGTCGACCAGTACAATGGCCAATATTACACCGGGAATTGAACGTACATCGTGGTTTTCCGTGATCGCTTAAACAGAGTTGGCATAATTTGCATTCATCCACCCCCTTGATGCAATTCTGCAGCGATAGTTTTGCGAAGTCATCGCAAAACCATAGTTTGTGGTCCGTGCGTCTGCACGGTTGCTGGATGCGTCTCCATCGGTTGCTGGACAGATTGTACACTCGGTTTCCATACAACCGGGATTTGGTTTGTGAAACGAATTCTTTTTTGCCGGGTTTGTTGCGTTCTGGGATGGGGATCCTCTTTTCGGTTACCACGAAATCTCTTCCGATACTTCAGAGACAATTTCGTTGATAAAATCCGTAAAAAGTCTCAGTGGTATTCCAGTTTCACTGCGTTTGAAGCGCAGTCAATCGAGCTTATAATCCGACGGCAGTTTGTGAATCAATTCTTGCAATCGGATTATTAGTTCCGTAGATCCGCTTGTCGTACTTTAGCTTAAGGTTATAAGCACAGACTAATTATTAGACTATATTAGATAATCTCACATGTAGTTTAGATCTTTTCAGTCGTTCCAGGATCGAAACTTCTGTTCATGCTTCGGAGCACCATGCGTGCTGCGACGAAGGAGCACAGCGACCTCGAAGCGCGAGTAAAAGTGGAAGAGAAAGAGAAGACGCTTGTATCAAGGTCTGCACAAACGGATGCCTGCCCGTCAATGGCTGACCATTCCGTGGCACTCGGGACTACGGAGCAGTCTAACGACAAGGCATCCGCCAAACGCGCAAGGCAGTCCCCAGGGGAAGAAACCCCCGCGGGTCCAAAGCAGCGCCTGATAGCAGAGGGTCGTAAGCCAACCGAAGAACCTACTGAGGGTAACAAGACGCCGACAACCAGTGGGAGTTGGTCAAAAAGAAGAAGGCCAAGAAGAAAGAGGAAGATCGAGCTCCACCGAAAGTGGCTAGGAAAAAAAGGAGCAAAGGCGATGCCCTTATCCTCAAAACTAAGGGGGCCGAAATATGCGAAAGTTTTAAAGGCCATGAGAGGGCATGATCAGTTGAAGGGTCTTGGCGCGGATGTGCGGAGTATCCGCCGCTCTCGCACAGGCGACATGATTCTTTAACTCAAAAAGAATGCCACTGAAAAGGGTTCTGCTTACAAAGTGCTGGCAGAAAAGGTCCTTGGCGATAGCGTGCAGATTCGCGCACTAACGCCCGAGATGACTCTCCAGCTTAAAAACCTGGACGAGATCACCCAAGCGGGCGAACTAGCACGAGCTCTCAACGAGCAATGCAAAGTGGTGGTGACTACCGAGGCAGTTCGTCTGCGTAAGGGACCGGCGGGAACCCAGGTAGCAACTATAAGACTTCCACTGGAAGACGGAAATGCAGCCCTGAAAGTGGCTAAGCTGAAGGTGGGATGGTCCGTGTGCCCACTGAGCGTGTTCCAGCAGCCGGAGGCCTGCTTCCGGTGCTTTGAGAGAGGGCACAGGTCCTGGAGCTGTAAGGGGCCAGACCGAAGCCACTTGTGTAGGAGATGTGGTGATACAGGCCATATAGCGAGGGACTGTACTGCGCCACCCAAGTGCCTGATATGTACCGGCCAACGGGACGCTAAGCACACAACACGGGCGTAGTGCAGATAACGCAACTGAACTTGAACCACTGCCACGCGGCCTAGCAGCTGTTGTACCAAGCAGTTATTGAGTCGTTGACGAACATTGCAATCATCTCGGACCCATACCGCATCCCTGCCGGAAACGGTAACTGGGTGTCGGATAGGTCCGGGACGGCGGCTATATGGACGACAAGCAGGTTCCCGGTTCAAGATGTTGTGTCAACTGCAGACGAGGGATTCGTGGTTGCCAAAGTGGGTGGAGTGTTTTACTGCAGCTGTTATGCTCCGCCGAGTTGGTCTATCGAGCAGTTTACGCGGACGGTAGACCGAGTATCAGTTGTGCTGACTGGTCTAAGGCCGTTGGTTGTGGCGGGCGACTTTAACGCTTGGGCGGTAGAGTGGGGAAGTCGTCGCACGAACCATAGGGGCCGGATTCTGCTTGAAGCTCTGGCAAAGCTCAACGTAGATCTGGTCAACGTCGGCACCACAAGTACCTTCAGTAGGAACGGTGCGGAGTCTATCATCGACGTGACATTCGGCAGTCCTGGTCTGATAGGAGACTGGAGGGTAGACAATGGCTACACTCACAGTGACCATCAGGCGGTCCGCTATGGTGTCGGTCAGATAACGAGACGGCAAGCGGCGAGTAGAGCCGACACTCCAACCACCCGTGGATGGAAGACATCATACTTCGACCCCGAAGTATTTGTGGAAGCAATCCGAAGAAAGTGCGGTGATCGTGGTTTGCCCGATCCGAACGCTGATCATTTGGTTGAGGTACTGTCGCGAGCATGTGACGCTACCATGCCTAGGAAAGGTCGACATAGGTATGGCAGGTCACCGGCTTACTGGTGGACAGATGAAATTGCGGAACTCCGCGGAGCGTGCTTTCGTGCGAGGAGAATTATGCAAAGAGCTCGTTCGGACGAAGGCAGGGCTGAATGTCGAGTAGCACTTGCTGCTGCACGCGCAGCGCTTAAGAGTGGGATAAAAGCTAGTAAACGAGCCTGCTTTGAAAGGTTATGTGCTAGTTCCAATGCGAACCCGTGGGGTGATGCCTACAGGGTCGTAATGGCAAAGACTAAGGGAGTGATGGCGCCCTCAGAGCAATCGCCAGAGATGCTGGAGCGGATCATCGAGGGCCTCTTTCCGCGCCACGAGCCAAGGCCCTGGCCCCAGGCCGCTGAGTCGTCCCACGGCCGACGTTCCAGTATCTCAGACCATAGTGTAGGATGGTTGGCCTCCCAGCCAAACATCCAAAGTAACGTGGGCGACGGCGGTTTGGCGGTCGGGGACGAAGTGACGGTTACGAATGAGGAGCTCATTGAGATCACTAAATCCCTAAAGGTGAGCAAGGCACCGGGGCCAGACGGAATCCCGAATATGGCCATTAAAGCGGCTATGTTAGAGGCTCCCGAGTTATTCGGGGCAGTAATGAGGAGATGCCTGGAAGCTGGCCACTTCCCAGACAGATGGAAGCGACAGAACCTCGTGCTGTTGCCGAAGCCGGGAAAACCTCCGGGTCGATCTGTCTGCTCGATACGGCCGGTAAGGTGCTGGAGAAGGTTATCCTTAACAGACTCGTACAGAACACGGAGGGTACAAACGGTCTGTCAAGGAATCAATTCGGCTTCCGAAAAGGCAAATCTACGGTGGATGCAATCTTGTCTGTCACTAAGACAGCCAACGTGGGAATCCAGCGCAAGAGGACAGGTATCCGCTATTGCGCAGTTGTCACGCTTGACGTGAGAAATGCGTTTAATAGCGCTAGCTGGGACTTCATAGCCAACTCGCTTCGGAAAGTCCAAGTGCCGGTGTCGCTGTACAGGATTCTGGAAAATTATTTCCAGAATCGTGTGCTATGCTACAACACGGAGGAGGGTCAGAAGTGCGTTCCAATCACCGCAGGGGTCCCTCAAGGTTCCATACTGGGCCCGGTGTTGTGGAACGTCATGTATGACGAGGTGTTGAAGCTAAAGTTCCCGGTAGGGGTGGTGATAGTTGGCTTTGCGGACGATATCACCTTGGAAGTCTATGGTGAATCTATCAGAGAGGTTGAGTTGACGGCTGCCCACTCTATAAGCTTTGTTGAAGATTGGATGCGATCCAGGAAACCGGAGCTAGCGCATCATAAAACGGAGGTTATCGTGGTGAACAACCGCAAGTCGGTACAGCAAGCAAATATCAGCGTCGGGGACTCCACTATTTCGTCAACGCGGTCCTAAAACTTCTGGGAGTCATGGTCGACGACAAGCTCAAGTTCGGGAGCCACGTCAACTATGCCTGCAAGAAGGCTTCCACAGCTATTTCGGCATTGTCTCGTATGATGTCTAATAGCTCTGCGGTATATGGCAGCAAGCGAAGGCTATTAGCCAACGTGGTCCAGTCTATACTTAGGTATGGCGGACCGGTGTGGTCATCGGCGTTAGGTACCAAAAGCTATCTAGCCAAGCTGGAAAGCACCTATCGTCTCATGTGCTTGAGAGTGGCGAGTGCGTATCGCACAGTTTCACATGACGCAATCTGCGTCTTAGCAGGTATGATGCCTATCGGCATTATCATCAGCGAAGACGTAGAGTGCTTCAACCAACGTGGAACTAGAGACATACGGAGGACCACAAGATCGGCCTCGATGACCACATGGCAGCGGGCATGGTCTAATTCCACAAAAGGTCGGTGGACACATCGACTTATCCCGGAACTATCCGGGTGGGTCAACAGGCGCCACGGCGAAGTCAACTTCCACCTGACACAGATTCTGTCAGGGCATGGTTGCTTCAGACAGTATCTGCCAAAGTTTGGGCATGCGGAGTCCCCCGCGTGTCCCGAATGCGTGGATGTTGAGGAAACGGCAGAACATGCTTTCTTCATATGCCTTCGTTTCGCGGGCGCGAGAAGCAACATGATGGCAGTGAGCGGACAGGACACTACCCTGGATAACTTAGTCCAAAGGATGTGTTCCAGCTCGGACGTCTGGGGAGCGGTCAATGCGGCTGCTACCCAGATTGTACTCGAGCTACAAAACCACTGGAGAGCCGATCAACGGCGAATAAACAGCCTAACTACCAGAGTCCAGTAGTTATCTAAGCGAGTGCATTAAGCACAATAGCCCCTCCCTGAAGTAATACCGATAAGGTGGTGCCAGGGGGGATTGAGGCTGGAGACTCGAGTAGGGTTTTAGTGAGTCGGGATCCTCACGCCCCATTAGGGGGGTCGGGATACCTAAACCCTACTCCCTGAGTTATCTTCTCAGGTGTCTGATAGTACCGTATCTTCTAAGGTGCTCAGCAGATTTCCCAACTCGTAAAAAAAACTACACAACATATTTTTGGCCCCACATCGAAGTTTCGCAATATTATCCAGTCTACCATTCCACACCATTCCACGCTCTTCCACATTTAATAAAAAATTATGAGGTTAGTTTTATCCGAAATTAAAATTTCTTCAAGTTTTGTTCGAATAAAGACAAATTCTCCACAGTAAAGATTAGGTTTAGCAGTTTGAAACTGTAATTGTATTTTATTGAAATAGTTTTAATAAATCACTGCCAAGTCTATGCTTCAAAATTTTAGTCTGCATCACTGTGCACTCCAATTAAGGGGACATAGTACCTTTTAAACCATATTTATTGCCTTATTTCAATAATTTTTTCCTCGATAGCATAAAAGGCGAATCGATTTGAGCCTTTTTCTTTCTGAACAATGCATTTCATACTAATATTTACAATTTTGCTTACATACGGGAACCTCTTCCACCCTCTCCTACGGCTTCTTGAACATGATCATTCGAAAAAAAAACATGAATTGCGGCACCATGGATTGGCGCTCGGGGGCGCATCCGAAAAATCCGAAAAATTCCAAAACGACATGAAAGTATATTAAATTATCTTGTTTTTGACCCATCTCATTTTAAAATTTGAACGCATAACAAAATGACAGACATTCAAACATAAAAGCTAGTTCAAATCAGGGAAGCCATCTAGGACCTTTGCTCTTTCTGCTCTACTTCAACGATGTTAATTTGGCTATCAAATGCCCTTGACTCTCGTATTCAAATGACCTAGAAATGTTTTCCCAGATCCGTTCGACAGACGATTGCCACTTTCTCCAAAATCAGTTGGAGGCCTTTGCCACTTGGTGCGATGTGAACCGCATGTTAGTGAATCCGGAGAAGTGTTCAATAATCACTTTCTCCAGAAAAAAAGACCCGATCCTGGTGTTGTGTAAATATTTCACTGTCGACTGTGACCGACGGGTATTATTTATTTAATATTTATTAAATCATTTTAATTTCAACCGACTCGTGGTCTGAATGAAATGTCATTCAACCCGTGGCTTTCACGAAGAATTGATGAGAATATCAGATCATCTCAAAGTATTTTACCCTAGGTTTTTCCTATGGAACTGTAGTGATTAGCACCAGGAGAATATTGAAGTGATTTGCACATTGACCGCACGTGTGTATTTTTTCGGTATACAGGTGGAAGATGCTGCGGTGTTATTTGGTGGAATATGAACCGAAATCAGAGAGTGGCGAAGGGGTGTACTACTTGCAGAGATTCCCATCTTACATCTAGTGAAAATCTGTAGGATGCAGTGGATCGGACAACCAAAGTAAATTGATTCTGAAATTTCATACATTCTGTACTTTGAAATAAATAAAAGTCATTCCAAACCGAATTTGGGGCCTTGAGAATTGCACATCGCGTACTATACCTTATAATTTATTTTCACGGCCATTATCTAAATTCCAAAATACTTTGAAGCGACCCTCATTTCCCGCTGTAACGCTATATTTACGCATTTTCATCTAGCCGAGCCCGGATGAATCAACCCCGGTCGGCTAAGAACATAAATTCCGCATTCTATCCGATTACCCGCGCCGCACTATGGGGCAGAACCCGAAAAAGCTCGGACAAAACCTCAAAATTTTTAATTGAGATATTCTGTCAAACTTAATATTCTACATATGGTAGACATATTATCTATAAGAAATATGCATAAATTGTTTTAATAAGTGTTTTTTTCAATAGGCATTAAAGAAGGTGATTGGAAAATGAAGGAAATTTGGAAAATGAAAAAATAAATATCATTTAATCTTTTAGTATCTAGCTGCCATGCTACTTAAAATTCTATACTTTTAAAGGACAATTCACATTAAAGGGAATATAAACTAATAGTTTGGGTGATATTAAGACAGATTTTTTACTAGCAGGCTTTGTTCTGACGAAGTGTTTTAGAACAAAAAAATTGTTATTTTTATCAATTTTCAATAGTGTGTAGAAAAAGATTTCCACAGATTTCCACTCTGACAGTACCATAAAATCCACATTCAAGGTGTTAACTGGTAATAAGCAAAAAATTAGCTGCTACTAGTTGCGATGTTTGGAGATATTCAAGTTTTCCGAATGCATGTTTTCCGGCATTTTAGGCTACAAATTAGTAAATGCGCGCGCCAGTGCGAAGTTCGTTCCTACTGTACGTTGAATAGTCCTGGTTGTGTATGTAAGACACAACATTATTATCATTATGAGATACATTGGAGTCGATTAGGGAAATTTAGGACATTGTAAACCACTTAACCACTTAACAGCTTTTTGCCAATTAGCTCTGTTTCAAGTCAAATTTTCAGTAGAATGTGTTCAGTACAGTTCAAGACTTTCAGCTCGATTGAACTAGCCTCCATTTTGTTTATTTAGAAGCGAACATGTTGATACGTGCTTGGTGGATAAACAGATTGCAAAATGCAAATGCAAGATGCAAAATTTTATAACAAACAATGTTGCTGAAGACAATAAAGCTCTACGAAGCATATGAAAGAAGTTATGAGGTTTTGTCCGAGCGCCGGGTCAATCTGCCCCACTGTGCGCCGGTCAGTGACTCGATCAAGCGACGGCGCCGGTAGAGCAAAATACTTCAGTGAAAAACAGCGCGTTTTGCACCATTCTAGGTTAATGAACGCGCAAGTTTCTTAACCTGCCGTAACGAACGTTTTGCCGACTAAGGCAAACAACGAAGCGCGGAACGGTTCGTTGACAAAAAAATCAAAGTTCCCGCGCGAGGGGCTAAAATGTATGCGCGAGAGAGAAACTCAACGGACAGCGTGAGGTCTGCCGCTAGGCAGAATAGGACGGAACTACCTCGAGGAGGAGGAGTTTCCTTAGGGAAAATAGTCTTTAGCAAGTAAGAATGAACTTGGTGATTTTTGAATAAGGTGATTCTGATTTGGCACGCCGACCCGTCTGGTCGGTAGTGCGATTTAATTAACCGTTTTATTATTTACCCCCCTACAACTTACTTATTTAGCCGAGAGTCGGGGTGGCTCTTGCCGTATCAAAAATTTCTCTCCATTTTACTCGGTACTGGGTTACTCGTCGCCAATTCGATGTGCGTCTCGACACACGCAAGTCGGTTTCAACCTGGTCAACTAGCACGTTGGCTCCATCTATTCCTGGTGCCGGGGAAGTTCTTGAAGAGCACGGAATTCACTGCCCAGTCGTCCAGCATCCTTGCGACGTGGCCGGCGAACCGTAGTCTCCCAACTTTCGCCAGGTATACAATGGGAATCTCTCCAAGCAGTGCCTGTAGCTCATGATTCATACTTCACCGCCACTCTCCGCTTTCCGTTTGTACTCCACCAAAAATAGTCCGCAAAACCTTTCGTGCAAATACGTCAAGTGCACGTATGTCGTCCATTAGTAAAGTTACTGTCTCAAGTCCGTAGAGGACCACCGATCTGATTAGCGTTTTGTACATCGTCAGCTTTGTGCGGCGACGAATGCTCCTTGATCGAAGCGTCTTGCGGAGTGAAAAGTGGGCTCGATTTGACAGCTTGAATGCGTCGTTGGATCTCCTTACTCATAATATTGTCGGCGGTGACCAGAGATCCCAAATATACGAACTCATCAACCACTTCCACTTCATCGCTGTTAATAGTCACTGTACTTGGGAGGCAAACGTTGCTTTCTCTGCAGCCTATTTTTACCATATATTTGGTTTAAGACGCATTGATTTGTAACCCTATCCTCCTAGCCTCCGTTTTTAGTCCGGCGTAGATTCCGTTCGCTGTCCCAAGCTTTCTAGTAATAATGTCGAGGTCGTCTGCGGAGGCTACGCTTGCTGAAGTTTGTTCCTCTCGTTTCGATGCCCGCTCACCGGATTGCACTTTCAATAACGATATTGAATCACATACAGGACAGTCCATCCCCTTGCTGCAACCTTCTGCGCGATTCGAAAGGACTAGAGGTGTCCCCGAAACGCACACGTAGCACATCACTCGCTCCAGGATAGCTTCAATCAACCACACCAGTTTGTCCGGAAACCGTACTCCTGGCTCCTGCATTATCTGCCATAGCTGTTCGCGTTCAACTGTATCGTATACTGCTCTAAAATCTACGAAAATATGATGCGTGGACACGTTGTACTCTCGACATTTCTGGAGGATTTGTCGCAGAGTAAAAATTTGATCCGTAGTAGGACGGGCCTCCATAGAGCCCACCTGATACGTAATGCCGCAATCTAGCAGTTCGCCCTTTTTATACATGGGACAGACTACACCTTTCATCCACTCCTCCGGTAATTTCTCCTCCTACCAAACCCTTGAAATTATCCAGTGAAATGCCGTTGCTAGCGGTTCTTGACCATTTTTGTAGCGTTCTACCGTGAGTCGGTCCTTTACGGCGGTTCTATTATTCTTCAACTGACGAATTTCTCGACGGATCTCTTCGAGATTGGCACTCGTTTGTAGGCACTCCTATATCGCCATTGAGATGCTCATCGAAGTACTGCTTCCACCTGTCAACCACCTTGCGCTCGTTTACGATTGGACGTTCCTACACATGTCACGTTTACGTGTGTAGCCCTTACGAGTTTGGTTCACCTTCTCGTAAAACTTGCGCGTGTCATTTCCCCGGAATGGTTGTTCCAGCTCCTCACGATCTCTGTCCTCGTTCTAGAGTTTTTTCCTCCTCAGGATCGTGGTCAACTCATTCCGCACTCGACGGTACTTGGTCAAATTCTCTCTTGTGGATATGCTTAGATAGTTTTTTCAAGCTCTTGTTTTCCTCTCTGTCGCTTGTTGGCATTCTCCGTCAAATCAATCATTTCGTGCACTCGAGATTTCCGCACCTAGCAACGCGGTTGCGGCATTGTTGACGGCCGAGCGTATCATGCCCCATCCGTTTTCGAGGGTCAAAGCATCTACAGAAGAAGGCAGAGCTTCATCCAGTAGGCGCGCGTAGTTTTCGGCAACTGGCGAGTTGTGTAAGTGTCGAATGTTTGACCGAGGAGGGCGGCTTTGTCGCGTCTCGCGTGGTATAAACCGTTGACAGTTTTGAGCGCACATGTACTGCTACTAAGTAATGGTCCGAGTTGATACCCGCACCCCGTAGGGAGCGTGCGTTGGTGATGTTCGAGAAAAACCGGCCCTCCATGAGAATACGGTCGATTTGGTTCGAGGTTCGTTGGTCAGATGATCTTCTGGTGACTTTGTGGATATCTTTGTAGGGAAAGAAAACGCTTATGATCACCAAGCCTCGGAAAGCTGCAAAATTGATGCATCGCTGGCCATTATCGTTCGTGTCGGTGTGCAGGCTATGGGACCCGATCACCGGTCTATACATTGCTTCCCTGGGTATTCCTATCCCCAAGATTCCAAGAAATAGTTTTCAAATCATTTACAACAATTTAGCACATGTTAGCACATAAAAAATGTGCATTTGCGCAGTAAATAATAATTGTTACAATTCAATCAAGTGTATTCCCAAGATAGAAGCGTTTGAAAGCATATTTTATAGGTAAATTTTATTTTTACGTTTTTACAGATCTTAAACTTGGTCACCCAATGTATTCAAGCATTTTTACCTAATATATTCCTTATCTTTCATAGAAATAGCTCCCACCTTTATCACATTAAGATCAGAACAAATAAATACATTATTTTCTCCTCATCCCTTGTTAGGGCTTTTAGCGTCCGTAAATTTCCACAATAAAACTAAATCCATTTCCTCTCTGCGATTTCAAATGGATGGTTGTGTGGTTATATCCAGGACCGCCGGCCGACAGAAACGCGTAGCCACCCTTGCCGTTGATGAACTGATCAGTTATGTTGATGGCCGATATATTGCGACCCAGTTGACCCTACAAGGATACAGAACAGTTCAGTCAATAATTGTAAAGAAATCAACCATCTCAACTCAGTTACGCACCTTCACCGGGTAGACCAGATCCATGGTCTTGACCTGCAACATCGACGACGACTTGGTGGCGATGGTGCGGTTTAACAAGACATCGTACGGAGTTTTGGTACCATAGAAGTAATTGTTACTCTGGCTGCAAACTAGACAACCGAACGCAATCAAAATAGCGGCCAACACTAGATACCTCATTGTGACGATAAAACGAGAGAATGTTATTTCCGAAAGTTATAAATTTTGCACGTTTGTCTTTCCCACCGTAAACTGATATCGGAAGCAGAACGGTTGGTTCGTTTTATAGCATCTATGCCAACGCAACGGTGAGCAATATATTGCTCATGTACTTTTCTGGAAGTCCGGTCTTATCTTATCGCTTTGGCGATGTACCGCCGAGGAAACAGATACCTACTTGAATAATTATTTATTTGCTGGAAAGTTATGCCAAACGTATTCCGAACAAAGTAGCGGCTCAAGTTGTTTACCGCGGAAACAGCCCTTTTAAAAACATGTATGATCACACTATGTACTTGAAGAAATGGGTTATTGTAAACATTGTAATTCTTTTGTTTTACCGATACTACATTTCCACGGTCAAAATATTTTACGAGATAGGATATATGAACACATTAGTATCACATGTTCTTCTCAGTTCTCAACACAGTGATAACGATTATTTCTTCGCTATTTCATCAAATTACGTATGTTTGAGTCATTGTGACAATATAAAGGGGATTCACCAATAGAGATAAATTCTACCCATCTTGCTTGGTTACATGATAGACAATGAATTTGAATATGATAAGGCTTGACTTTTGTTTACGTTTGCTGAGAAATCGTACGACGGAAGCTCTTTCTAACAATTTTCAATTTTATTATGTGGCATCCAAAAAAATGTTTTTTTTTTATTCAAAATCTATGTTAACACTGAACAAAAATCAATGTTCATCTAATTTCTCTGCAAATATTACGAAGATACTGTGACATGTGTGAAACAACAGCACAACAATGTGCAAAAAATAACAATTAATTTAACTACGAATTTTAGAGATAAGAATGAGAAAACTGTAAAATCTTAGAGACACCGATACTGTAAAGATGCGGTTATTAATAACTGCAATCTTTGTCACACAGGGATGGCAATAGTTTACAATATTTACAAAGTGAGCATCATCGTCATCCACTTTTTGAAGGTTTCAAGCAGTGGTGTGCTGAACTTAAAAATTCAATTTATGAGAATTGTGTTGCCAATCAAGCAAGTGCTTCGAAAACTTAATAACGACTAATTTCGCGTTAAAGTTAGGACAAATAACCCGACTATTACGACAATCTCCATCACAACCTACGCTTAGATGTGACAATCTCAGCCCCAACTAATATTAAAAGCATCCGTCAAGGTTTCCACTTAAGTTAGGAGCTGCAATTCATATAACTGCTTTCGCCATTGTAGACGACGGCTATCTTCACTTAGGCTGGTTCACTTATTGAACGACTTTCTGACGGGGGAACAAAAAATCGTAATTACCAATTAGACTTTTAATTTAGTTCTCTAATTGTTTTCCAGGCTTTGCCTTGTTCTTTATATCAGGCGTATCTCAATCCTGTAGACTAGTGGGACGCTACCCTTTACTTGCTGCACGTGACGCGTGATTTCATACGGCTGAGTTAACTTTCTTTCCCTCTATCTAACTTGTACAGTTCTGATATCAAAGACAATAACACCCAGCTGTTCTGTTCCATATATTAATCAGACTTTACGTTTTTTAATGGTTTTTGATGGTTAGATCTGAGAGTTAAAGAGTTAATCATTCCCAAATACAAATTCCCGTTTTTTATTATTTGTTTTTTTGCTTACGAGTAATATCGTATACATTGTTTAAATATTCACTATCCTGTTGTACATTCCATTTCAGTTTATTATCGCATTTTTCACAGACTTTTTGAGAACAAGACTTACTGCACGCATCTACTAAGAAATAACACAGAATAAACTATACCTAACTGTTAAACACACCGTATGAATCTACAAAAAGCAGATTGACGTTTTCACTAGCAAGCGAGTTGTACATACTCAATTATAGGGTATCTAATTTTGAAAAACCACGGATTAACGATGCATGAAAATGAAATGTTAATTCATATGGTTCAGTGGTTAATAGCAGAATAGTAAAGGTAATTCAGCGTCGTTGGTTTACCGCATATGAGTTAAACACCAACCACATTTTGAGCTAATTGTTTCTTTCTTTTTTTTTTGTTACGTCTATGGATTGACCCTGGAAGTTAGAAACCGAACCTATAAATCTGTTATCCCAATAACAAGAAATTTGAAAGCCGCTCTTTGAGACATTATGCTAAACTTTGTATTTTACTGTTATTTTTATCGGTCACAGCCAAATCTCTTGCCAAGCGCAAAAAGTTCAAGGCTGTCGTGAATCACGTTCTATGTCCAACAAAGGAAAGTGATCTAACGAATGTTACTTCTAGGTCACGCACCTATTCTAAACACGGTACAATACTATCGCGTATCGGTGAACGTATTCAAAGATCACAGGGCAAAACTTTCCAAAATGATCGAAATCGTGCTGGAACTTCAGACATTCATCTGTGGTCTTAATGGGAGAAAGGTTTTCAAGTCGACGGCATAAGATAACACGGTTGCATGGGAGATAGTTTCAACCAGTTTGTTCCTTAAAACCACAAACAGTAATCCCAAGTAGCTACTTTGTGGTACCTCCTGAGTATACAGTAAAGGCTGTCCCACATCAAATTGCACCACGGAAGAAACGCTGTAGAAAATTACGCATTGGGTATTTTCTCTTGAAAATTTGAGTAGAAGTAGTTTAGAATGTATTGTTTACACTCTATTTTTATCGCGATCAGTTTTTCGAAAATTGGAAAAAATGGCGTCACCCGAAAAGCAACGTCGTGAATTTATTTTGCGCAAGCACCTGGAAAATCCTCAACTCTCTCATCACGAATGATGACACTTACATTAACACAAACTTTCGGCAGCTTCCGGGGATACTGCACGCTTAAAAAATTTGACCCACTTTCACGAAAAGTGGAACTGCTCAAAACATGCGTATATTTTACACACTATTTTGAGTAACTCTTACTCCTTTTATGAGTTCCACCGTAGAAGCTCATTAATGAGCAATATTTACTCAAAAATGAGTGCCATTTCACCCAAAACTGAGTAGTACTTACACAAATTACGAGTAAATTTAACTCAGTTATGATGTCGACCTAAACTACTCAGAATTGAGAAATTGCCATTACTCATATTTTTGAGCTGTTCCACTTTTTGTCAAAGTGAGTCGGTTTTTACTCATTTCTGAGTTGAAAGTCACTCATTTCTGAGTTAATCTTATTCATTCGCGGGTTCAATTTTTTAAGCGTGTGTACTAGCATCGCCTAGTACAAGTTTGATGTTCCGGAGAAAGTAAGGATGCAGAAACTTTCTTGGTTTGCCCGGAAATACATGATTTGGTCAAGAAATACATCATGTGGCAAATGGAGTGCGCCGTTCGTCACTACCGGACTGTAAACAGGCAGATCTACCTCAAGGAGTATCTACAGAAGCATCTGCTTCCTCTGTCGAAGCAATACGAGGGCCAATTCGCTAATATTCACAGGATGTATTGGAGTGGTACTAAGCCAGCGGAGTCACTTTCGTACCCAAGGACATGAACGCCTCCAACGCACCGGAACTAAGGCCCATCGAAAAATACTAATGACTTATGAAGCAGGCACTATGGAAGCATCCCAAGGAGGTCATGTCTGAGAAAGACATGAAGAAAAAGTTGATTTCCGTACAGATGAAGCTGCAGCTGGGGGGCCCTGTAGCCGTAAGGTTACCGAATCTGCCTTGACAAGCGAATGGTCGAGGGTTCGAATCTTAGTAGAATCAAGCCATTTGATGTTAAGTAACTTTAGCATGGGTCTATGCTCAGGCCCCACCATATCCTTCCTACTGCATTCTGCATTCACTAATGAAGCTTCTTGCCAGGGCATGTTATAAGAGTGGTACTTGCTTGAGGTGCGTTGAAGCCTCTTGTTCAAGGGCAAATTATAACTTTTTTCGCTACCTGGTTCTAGGAACGAGTATGGTAATCCAGAAAGTAGTAAGAAACACATACACACATATGCACCCTCACTTTGTGCTGAATTCTGCTTTACCGATCATAAAGCCTCTAGCCGGGGCTGGTTATAAGAATGATACCTGATCGAGGTGCGAATGTAGCCTCTTGTCCAGGGACAAATTATAGCTATTCTCCGCACTTCCTGGCTCTAGAGCTAGATTGGTTGAAAAGTAGGACGAAGCATAGAAGGAAAAAGGGTAAAAAACGCCGACACTTTAAGGCGGAACCGAAAGTGGCTAACGTTATTGTGTTAGTGCGACAAACACTGTACTGTACATCTCATGTGTTCGTTAAAAACCTAAACGTTTATTTGAATATTGCATTAGTATTGGTAATATATGTCAAATAGCGGAGCTTGCAAACATAAACAGCTGATCCGCAGCCAACCGCACTGACTACAAACATCCCGAAAAAGGGTTTGTTTTCTTTATCAAGGCATTCCAATTCAATCAAAATTAACAGCAGCAACTGAATAATGCGTAGGATCACTAGGATGTTTAATTAATCCGCTTGCATCGGATTGCGTTTTTGATTCCTGCGTTTGCGTTTTGTTTGTTTATTTCACTCTAAGCTCATCGATGCGGCGAAAGTTGAAAGCTCTTTAAAAGCTCATTGATGTGACGAAAGTTTGATACTGTGTTGCTGCTTTTTCGGAAATCGCTAGTTCAACGAAATATGTGCGTAACCAAATATCTATTAACTAATTCCAAATTATACATTGGTCGCTTTTATGAACACGTAATGATCGATATGTTCAGTTAAATTTATTTTCCATTAGCAATTATGTTCTGCTGAGCGTTTATTGATACACAGCAGATCGATAAATTGAATTACAAGTTTTAGGACATTATAACAGCGCTGGAAGCACTGATTACGTGGCGAAAGCGTGCTCTGACAATACAGATGCATTTTTAAGGCGCAAAACAATACATGCTTCGAATGGTAGCCATTTATCCAGCCATCTTTGAGCCACTTTCGGTTTCCCCTTAAGCACGGATAATAAGCAGTTCGCTCACTCCATAGCAATACTGCAAAAATAACGAAGTGCGGAACAATACCAGGATGATATCATAATAGATCAAAATGCTCGTCATAGTGATAATATCCATACAAAAAAGCTGCAGCTAGTTTGTACAAAACTTTTTGAGTGGAGTTAAGCGTAACATGCAAACATACGGTTATGGTATTGAAGTGGATTGAAACATATATGCCAAAGGTTTAATGGGTTATATTTTGTTGTCCGAAAGTTTGAAAAGGATCGGTCAATTAGGTAATTTTCTTCAGCGTTTCTTCCGTGGTGCAATTTGATGTGGGACACCCTTGAAATTAGCGATAAACATTAATTGATACGAAGTTGTACAACCTGGGCTATATGTTTGAGATATGATTGCAACCAGTTGTACCGCGAGCCTTGTATGCCGAAGTCTTCAACTGCTTCCAAAATGCTATTAATACGAACAGCAATCATGCTCCACCAGGACTTTATGATGACCGCTATAAAACTGCCATCCGACCAGAAGGTTTTCATAACCTCTATAAGAATCAGGTCATAAGCTGAACTAGTCTAGTAGACTGAAGGTTAAAAAGTATTTTAACGTAGTCATCATTTCACCGAAAATAATCAACAAATGTCAGAAATAAGACTGAGGACTGTTGGAATGCCTTGAAAACAGCCATTAACAGCGTAGCGGAGAACGTCCCAGGCCGTGTGGCACCGAATCGATGTAACGAATGGTTTGACGAGGAGTGTCAGCAGATATTAGATGAAAAGAATGCAGCGCGGGTACAAAGGCTGCGTAGAGCCACCCGTCAGAATGTGGAGCGTTACAAATAGAAGCGGAGACAGCAAACCCGACTCTTCCAGGAGAAGAAGCGCCAGTGCCGCTTTCACGACACACGGAAATTCTATCAGACAGTTAGCGAATCTCGCAAAGGCTTTGTGCAGCGGGCCGAAATGTGCAGAGATAAAGATGGATATAAAGATAAAGAAGATGATATCTTGACTGACGACCGGGCGGTGCTCGAAAGGTGGAAGCAGCACTACGATAAACACCTGAATGGCGTGCAGGCGGAAAACCCTCGGAAGTGACCACATTGGTGTACCCCCATCGATGAGGTAAGTTAAAGAAGCCATCCAGGATCCAGCACCTAAAGAAGGATGGTATTGAAGCGGAACTTATTAAAAGTAGCCCGGACAAGTTTTCCGGCTATCTGCATCAACTGATTGTCAAGATTTGGGATACGGTACGACTACCGGAGGAGTGGAAAGCCGGGGTTATCTGCCCTATCTACAAGAAAGGCGATAATCTGTATTGTGAGAACTACCAAGCGATCACTATCCTGAATGCCACCTACAAAGTGCTGTGCCAAATCGTCTTCCATCGAATATCGCCAATAGCCAATTGATTTATGGGAAGTTATCAGGCTATTCCGGCTTCATACATATGCATATGCTGTTGCTTTTTGGACAAAACGAAGTGTATTTTAAAACAAAACATTTTTTGTTATCACTGAAATAAAGATGGATGTCCAAGAAAAGAAAATAAGAAAAGCTAAAACCAGTGATACTTTCAAACGTAAAATAAAGCAGAACTTCTGGAACAATAGTGACCCCCCATCAATTGAAATCATTCAATAATCTCGAACATGGAGCAGCCGACAATCTCCGTATCATTTCAACGCCGGTTGAATCACTTGAAACTGCAGAATTACTTGACTTGAAAACTAACGAAGAATCATAACGGAATAACACGGTTACTAATCATAATGAATCTGCGAATGAACCATTTTGTGAAAATTTAGGAAACTAACATGAACTTAACCCTCTAACGGGTAAGGCCGTCTGTAGACGGCCTTCGCTATTGGAGCACCAGAGCCGCATACGAAATTTGTTTTGAGTTAACAATATGCAAAACGTCTTCAGAACAGATTTCTTGACATTTTGATATTAATATCACAATATTCTGACTATGTATTCAAAAGTTATCATTTTTCAAAAACAAAAATTCCGAAAAATTTCGAAAATAATTAATGCGCGAATATTTCCTTTTTTACTTTTGATGAAAACGCACATCTAGTACAAACTGATTGACCTTAAAAATTTTCTATGAGTAAATTTCATGCTTTATATCAATTTTGTAATGTATATGAATTGAAAAAGATCTGGGTAGAGCGTTAGACATGAAAAACGAAAAAGAGAAATTGGACTTTTTCTAACCTGGCGCTCCTCCAGATAATTATTTTTGCATGACAATCAGAACTTAAGGTTCTTTTCAGATACAACTGTACAAGATTCTTTGACGTCTACTTGGCAACGATTCATACTGTGAAAAACGGTTTTGCAGATGGCAAATCGGCTTAAAAATTGACCATGTTCTCTTCAAATTATCTTCACAAATGCTTAATCCAAACCCAAAACAAAAAGAGCTCAAGAAAAGTCATGTTTCGTGCCATCGCATGTTATTTTCATTATCTTGATAGACTAATCTCAAGTTTTTAATCTGCATTCCATTTCCATTTATTATTATGTATTCATAAGACGACAAACTTATCAATTGAATTTGTTTGTCAAATTGTTTTAGTTGATTCTGCTAAAAAAGTTTATTGAGGCTGAACGAAATTTAAAAATTGTCTATTTTTAATCTCGATAAAGGCTTTTCTAGTAAATTTAGCAAGCGCCTAAGGAAATTGAAACTGAAAGTCTCTTTCATACTTTAATAAATACCATGTTGCTTTTATTATAGTGTGCGTATCGTTTTTAAATCACTGTGATACAGTGGACCCCCGTTCATTTGAACGATTCCTCATGCAAACTAACGGAGAACAACTGGCAACCCTAAATATGCTGGAAATTGTGTGAACTGGTCACCCTACTCTTTGTTATTGTTTTGGTGGTTTGATTTAGTTGGAAGTTGGAAGCAGCGAATATTTCATTCTCCGATCAGATTTCTATCATAATCGTTGGAAAAACGCAATGTGAAACAGATTAAACACGCTAGATCAATACAAACAAATCGCGTTTATGCGCATTGTCAAATAAATTTTGTCTGCATAAGCAAATGATGTCATGTTGAGAGTGACATTTGAAACATTTTTAATTTGCACGTCGTGCAAACCAACAAGGTGCAAATTAAAAAGTGTTCAGATTAAAAACGGTCGAACGAACGGGGGTCCACGGTACTACCTTTACGTTTTTATTTATTCTTGAAGTACCTCGAAAATTTGCTCTCCAGAACCTTTGCAAGGGTGGGTCTACCTACTAGGCAGAATTTGCTCTTAAGGCGACATAAACGACTAAAATTTTTGAAAAATTCATTATTTTTTATTTCAGATTTTGATTCTGCAGTCTTTTTCGCTTATTTTGATACTAATTTTATAATGATCCGACCACGGGAAATGGCCGAAAAACGATCATACACATAAGCGTTCCAGTCCGGCGTAGAAGAACATCGACGGAATAAAACGCCGCTCCTAAAAAACCATGATTTTCAAACTTTATGTACCTTTTTCTCAGAAACCACACAACGTATTGAAACAAACTTTTTTTTTGTTGGTAGTAGCTTGACAAAGACTTTTATAACTTTTGAGCTTTGTAATCCAAATACAGCTTGAGAAAAACGAAAAAGAAGAAGAAAAGATGACTGAAAAAATCAAATTTTGTCTTCTTTTGACGTAGGACTACGTCTTTGTTTACTATACTGGGACTGGGTAGCACTTTGTGAAAACGAAAATAGAAGTGTAACGTTTGAATGAAAGATTTCAAATGCTAATAACTACTAAACTACTGAACGAAACTGTACAATTTATATTTCGTTGGATAAATAAAATGATCAGCAATTTTATGGAGGGGGTAAGAGAACAATTTTATGGAAGGCGTAAGAGGGGGAGCTCCTATAAAAATGAAACACAAATTTCCTCAACACTCGAAAACAAATCAAGCAAATGGAACCAAATTTGACTTTGGGGGTTTTTTGAAGGTAGGATTTTTTTCTATGGTGTACTGAGACCCCTTCCACTTATAAGAGGGGGTACTTTTATACAAATGAAATACAAATTTCCTCATAAATCTCGAACTAGTTAAGCAACTGGAACCAAAATTGGCATATGGGGGTTCCAGAAGGCAAAAAATTTTCCTATGGTGAACTGAAACGCTTTTCCTCTTTAGGAAGGGAGGCTCTCATACAAATAATATACAAATTTCCTCATAATTCGAAAACTAATCAACCAAAAGAAACCAAATTTGGCATGTGGGAGATTTTGGAGGTAACACTTTTTTCTATTGTGTACTGAGACCAATTCCCCTTCTAAGAGGGGGGGGCTTCCATACAACTGAAATACTAATTTCCTCATTAATCTCGAACTAATCAAGCAAATGGAACCAAATTTGGCATATGGGGGTTTTAGAAGCCAAAATTTGGTGAATTGAGACCCCTCCCCTCTTTAGGAAGGGGGGCTCCCATACAAATAATATACAAATTTCATGACTCGAAAACTAATCAAGCAAAAGGAACCAAATTCGCCATGTGGGGGTTTTTGGAGGTAAGAATTTTTCTATGGAGTACCGGGACCCCTTCCCCTTCTAAGAGGGGGGCTTCCGTACAAATGAAACACAAATTTCCCCAAAACTCGAGAACTAATTAAGCAAATGAAACCAGATTTGGCATGTGAGGGTTTTTGGAGGCATCAATTAATTTAATGATGGTTTGAAACCCCTTACCCCTATGGTAAGAAAATAAGGACTCTAGTACAAATAAAACAGAAATTTTTGCGTATGTGCCATATTTTCTGCTATGTAACTAGCGGTAAGCTGTGAAGTAAACTAGTAAAACCTTCTCGTAGCAAAAGACAGTGAAACGACGCCGCAAACTTACGCGCATGTTGCCATTCATGTCAAAAAAGAAGCTCATATTTGCGATGAACGTGCTTTGGCTTTAATGTCATTTGTAACCAATGGCCCTTTCAAAGGCCACAAACGAGTAAAAGTAAGATTATTGAAACATGTCAAGCTACGCATAATCATATTTAATACAATAATCTGTGAACTGGTAATTCATTAATATTTCAACCTTTATGATGCACACAAGTGATTTTTAAAAGAAATCTCTATGTCTCAATGGTTGCAGACGTTGTACTTATGAACCCCGTTCACGTATTTTCACAGCCACCATTGCATTCAATAAAAATTGAATCTGAATATTTCGCCCTTCTCTTTTAAACATTCACTTAAACAATGGCACTCACAGATTCTTATAAACATGCTTATGCCAGAAATGCAGTTAACATTAGTCTTTGATCTAATGATCTGATATAGTCCTACGTCACCCAGGCTTGGCATACACTTTTCGTTTCGATTTTGCTCTTTTGATTACATGCTTGGCATTTTAGCCAAGCAAAATTTGGAAAAGTGATGTATGGAGCGTTTACAGGATTTGTTAATATCTACAATATTGCTGAAGTAAGCATTACTGTGCATTTTGTATTTATGGCGCTATAAGGCCCTCTTGGTAGCAAAAAGAGTGCTTTTTTTTGCTACCAACGGTATTGCTGCGCTACAGCGCTGTAAATACTAAAGATAAAACTTCACTTTCTTCAGCAATATTATAGATAATTTCTAGCTCTACAAATGCCGCCTACACCACTTTTTCAAATTCTGCTTGGTTGAGGAGCAGTAATCAAAAGAGCAAAATCAAAGCGAAAAGTGTATGCCAAGCCTGCTACGTCACCCTTTCGTACAACCCTTTGGGCTTTATACCTTGCAGTTTTTCTTTTTTCTCTGGCTGTGTTTTATTTACAAAGCTCAAAAGTTATAAAAGTCTTTGTCATGCTACTACCAACAAAACAAAACAAAAGTTTGTTCCAATACGTTGTGTAGTTTCTGAGAAAAAGGTACATAAAGTATGAAAATCCTAAGTTTTCAGGAGCGGCGTTTTATTCCGTCGATGTTCTTCCACGCCGGACTGGAACGCTTATATGTATGATCATTTTTCGGCCACTTTCCGTGGTCGGATCATTACAAAATTAGTACCGTCATCCGGGGATACTTGCAACACTTTTGAACTTTGACTTAGTATAACTTTCGAAGTGTACTGTTTAGGTTCAAGTGTAAGTAGCCAAAACTTGTATAGTGGTCAGTACTTTTGATTTATGATTATGAGAAAAATTATCAACTAAACGAGCCTGTAGAATGAACCAAAAATAGGGGTGTTGCAAGTTACCCAGTAAACGGGGTTACTTGCAACACTTTTCTGATTTTGCGTTTCTTATGATTTTAAATTTGATTTCAAACCGCGAATGAGAATTTTTAGATATTCTGAGTATATTTCTAGTAAAACAAGTGATACTGAAGGGATGTTTCGTTTTCCAATTTTGACTATCGCTTTTTTTAAAGATATTCGGTGAAAATGCAGCATGTCGGTGAACTTCAAATTGCCGTTTCAAGGCACGTGGAATTTTTCACAATTTTAATTTTTCTGGAGATGGCAGTAGACAAAATAACATCGTACAGATGCAAACATACTATTAACATACTGTCTAGTACTATAATTATCTATTTTACAAGTGCTGCAAGCCGCTCCATATTGGAAGTAGCAACACGAATTCATCGTTACTTCCACAAGTTCAAAATATAAATAAAGCTAAAAGTTGCTATTTGCTAGCTTATATGATGCACTTATTGTGTACAGGAACCAAACGATAAAAGATAATTTCATGTCAATGCACTGACGCAACTTTGCGCATCCATTTTTCTTACTCTGAAAGTGAAATTACTTTCCAATCGTATAAAAACAAGCAAATCAATGATATAATGG
The DNA here is from genome assembly GCF_943734655.1 of Sabethes cyaneus. Taxonomy (NCBI): domain Eukaryota; kingdom Metazoa; phylum Arthropoda; class Insecta; order Diptera; family Culicidae; genus Sabethes; species Sabethes cyaneus. The sequence continues at coordinate 51,803,256 of NC_071353.1, read as the reverse complement.
ATTAAACTTAACTAAACAATAGGTAAACGTCCCTTCTTTAAAACCCCATTGATTACAAATGGTTATGTTAACAAACAAATGCGTTAGAACTGTCAAAAGCGCGATGCGCAAAAGTGTTGCAAGTAACCCCGGTATTGCAAGTATCCCCAGACGACGGTATCAAAATGAGTGGAAAAAATTGCAGCAACAAAATCCAAAATAAAAAAATAACGGTATTTTCAAAAGTTTTAGTCGTTTATGTCCCCTTCAGGTATCAGCATCTTTGGCTCGAGCAGCACGTTCCTCACAATCATGTGGAAGATTTGTGCCTTGCCCATCTTGCCCGTGTCATCATTTACCTGATGAGGACGGGAAGGAAAACAGGAGGAATAGGAAGGGGTGGATGAGGAATTTGGACAAACACAAACATATATATACCGAGAGATTTTTGTACCCCCGAGGGGATACTGCAATCCTTGGTAGTTAACTTATCAAAAGTACACCCCCTGGGGGGTATACTCATGATAAATAAGAGCTTATAGCTCAATACCGCTTTCGGTAAGGAACATCAAAATGTCTCGTAATTTTAGTTTCCTAAAATCCGATTCATTTAAGACGTAGGATCCAAAGATCCTATGACGCAATTGTGCTACTGCAGGACAGTTGCAAATTACGTGATATGGTGTACCGTAGTCGGATTCACATAAATTACAATGAAACGATTCAGCTCGCTGAATCGTAGCCATATGATAATTTAGTCTGCAGTGACCAGTCAGTGATCTGACAAGAATACTGCAATTTACCTTTGAGTGTTGCAAAAGAAATTTCGCAACCTTCTCACAAGGCTTAACAATGAAACTTTTCGTTTGACGACAAGTTTCAAGATTTTCCCAATAACGTACATGTTCAGATGAAAACCAAGATCGAATCTTTTGTTTTATCCAACATGCCGCAATTGGTAAAGCAGGTTCCGGTCCGAAAACCGACTTTTCTGCTCCAGATCTTGCTAGTTCATCAGCCCATTCATTTCCGGTTATACCAGAATGGCCAGGAACCCAAACCAGATGAACGGCATTTAGAATGCTTAGTTCTTCTAATTGGGTGTGGCAGGCGATGACTGTTTTAGATTTAGAATTAGCCGCACAAAGGGCTTTTATAGCGGCTTGACTGTCAGAACAGAAGTAGATAATCTTGCCTATCAGTTCTTTCTGAAGTGCAAACTGAGCTCCGCACATAATTGCAAAGATTTCAGCTTGAAAAACGGTGCAGTAACTACCCAACGAATAGGATTCCTCCAATTCCAGCTCACGGCAGTAAACACCAGCACCCGCGCGACCTTCGTACAAGGAACCATCGGTATAACAGACCACATAGTCGGAAATTTTCCTTTCCATGTAGCCTGACATCCAATCCTCTCTAGGAGGAAAGTCACTTGAGAAAGTCCTATACGGGAAAGTACGCATGAGCGTTACATCGCTAGGAGCAAGGGCAAACTTGTCCTCAGCAACAATTTGCGACCACAGTCGAGTATGACCAGTGGAACCGTCCACAGACTGCCAAAGGCCAATCGCGTGTAGTCGATAAGCACATATTAGTGCCTCTTGCTTCAGGTGGAAGTGTAGAGGTTTAATATTGAAAATAGCTTCTAGGGCGGCAGTAGGAGTTGTAGTAAATGCACCAGACATTGCCATTAAACACATCCTTTGAAGATGGTTTAGCTTTGTCTGGACAGTCACAACTTCCCCTCTCTGCCACCATACAAGACAACCATACGCCAGTATTGGTCTGACAACGACCGTGTATAACCAGTGTATGTATTTGGGTTTAAGCCCCCAAGAGTTGCCAATTGCTCGTCTACATTGCCCAAAGGCCATGCACGCTTTTTTAATTCGGAAGTCAATATTTGTAGACCAGTCAAGCTTGGAGTTGAGAATCAACCCCACGTACTTCACTTCGTTCACAACATCAACATCCGAATCGTAAAAGCGCAGAGCGCGAGCTCCATTGGTATTTCTACGTCTTGAAAATAAGACGATAGATGTTTTGCTCGGATTTACCGAAAGTGCAGTTTCTCGGCACCACGTTTCTACGACACGTAGTGCCTGCTGCATTAAGTCAAATAATGTGCTTATGCACTTTCCAACTACTAGGATGAGATAGTCATCCGCAAAACCATATGACGGATAGCCTAGACCATTGAGTTTCCTCAATAGGCCGTCCGCCACAAGGTTCCATAAAAGAGGCGAGAGAACGCCACCTTGTGGACATCCACAAACACTTTGCTTCCAAATGCTTGCTTGCCGTAAGGACGAAAAAAGCAATCGGTTACTAAGCATTTGTTCTATCCACTTTATGATTATTGAAGGCACATTATGATAACGAGCAGCCTCCAAAATGGAAGCGAAAGATACGTTATCAAACGCGCCTTCAATATCCAAAAAAGTTCCTAAGCAAGATTCCTTTTGTGAAAAAGCAACCTCAATTTTATCCACCACATCATGTAATAAAGTGGTTGTAGATTTGCCACTTTGATAAGCATGTTGTGCTGAATGAAGAGGAACTTCTACTAAGCTTGTTTCGCGGATGTGGTGATCAACAATCCGCTCAAGTGATTTAAGCAAGAAAGACGTTAGACTGATTGGTCTAAAACTTTTGGCTTGCTCGTATGTCGCGCGTCCACCTTTAGGAATAAACTTAATGGTTATTTCACGCCATTGAGTTGGGATGTACCCAATAGCAATACTACACACAAACATCCTTCTCAGAATGTGTTTGAAGTACTTGAATCCTTTTTGCAGTAGAATAGGGTATATTCCATCTGTTCCAGGAGATTTGTATGGAGAGAAGCTGTTCACGGCCCACTCAATCGCTTCAGTTGTGACAAGTCTCCGAGCAAAAGCCCATGAGTCTAAGCCACCTAAAACGATTTCTGGATCGTTTCGAACTTCAGGTTCCACACAGCCCGGAAAGTGACTATAAAAGAGACATTCCAGGATTTCATTGTCATTCGAACAGTATTCACCGTTCGAACTTCGAATGTTATTAACCTGATAATCTTTCGATTTTGACAGTATTTTATTAAGTCGACTTGCCTCGCCGAAACTGGAAACGTTGCTACAGAACCTGTGCCAGCTCGTGCGTGCTGAAGATCGTAAAGCCTTTGCATAGGCTTTCCGGGCCTGCTTGAAAGGCTCCACGCCATCCCTCCGACGTCTATTCCAGGCTCTCCTGCATCGTTTCTTTAGTTCCGCGAGATGAGAGTTCCACCATGGTGTTCCTCTAGTCGTTTTAATAGTTTTTAGTGGGCAAGCTACTTCAAAAGCTTCCGCAATAAAAGATGTTGTGACATCTACAGCCACATCCAAGTCGATCGATGACTCAATCGTTGGTTCGAATCCTTGAAATTTCGTCGCCAGTTCCTCCTCAAAGAGTTCCCAGTCAGAAAATCTCGGATTGCGAAATGTTGCAGCGTTCAAGGAGACACCCAAATGATCAAAATATATAAAGCAATGATCAGATATTGGTGTCTCATTTGAAACATGCCATTGTGCCAACTCATGACTGATCCTGTTAGAGCAGAGTGTTATATCTAACACTTCCTCTCTACCAGCTCGTATGAAAGTTGGACAATTGCCAATGTTGAGTATTCCAAGGTTGGTACCACTCAAATATTCCATCAAATCAGAGCCTCTCAGATTGATATCCGAGCTGCCCCAAATGATGTGATGGGCATTGGCATCACTGCCTACAATGAGCGGAAGCCCACTAGATTGGCAGTATCTCACCACATTTCTGAAATCGTCGCTGGGAGACGGTTCATCGTGTGGTAAGTATGCAGAACAGTAGACATAGCGCCTATGGACATCATCCACGACGAGTTCTACTGTGACTGCACAAATATCTCGAGTAGTCAACTCAGAGATAAGGCATGCACTAATTGACCTATGCAACAATATGCATGCCCTGGGTATCAAACGAGGATTTGTCATACCAGTTTTGCTGAAAACAGCAAAGTTCTGGTTTCCAATATCTGTCGAATGAAAGTACCCCTTGCGAAAATATGGCTCCTGGACCAATGCGATGGTGACAGAGCCATTAAAAAGTTTTTCGCATAAATACAAATTTGCTGCCCGTTTGTGTTGAAGATTTATTTGTGCGACTCTAACTATTTGACTAGCGGAGTATATGCACAAACAATCTCCAACACAGATCAGACAGCAAATTGTAAGCGAAGCCAATTAAGTTGGCCAGAACGCACTTGGCGTAAAACCCATAAGGGAAATTGGGCAGGACTACTATGCTGTTCCCACGAAACGCAAGGGACAACAAAGATCGACCGTACCAGAGCCCCGCATGGCACAGTAGGGGCAAGATGCCCAAAGCACTCCGTTCGCGACTGGCATGTTTTCACCCCTCCAGCCATTCAGTCATCGGCACGGAGATAGACCTTGACTTAGGGGCACCTGATTTGCCGACTCCCGGCAGGATCAGGTCCCGTGGCTCAATTTTTGCCCAAACGTACAATTCGGCACCAACCGCCAAAGGGCGTAAGTGCAGATTGTGTAAAACAGACCGATTAAGAGTCTCTCTCTCTCTCTCTCTGTGCTAAGCCAGCTGAGAAAATAACTCTCTCCCGGTGTGCTCACACCCCGCAGCCGCGCCCTCCGAAAATCCTGCGCCGAACTGCACGATTAGGTAGCCGGAAACCACACGGCGAGTGTTCCACCTTCTCTGTCTGCATACGACAACCAAAGTTGCGTACCACCAGGTGCGCAACTTTGGCTACCGTACCCCAGCCGGCACCTCGTGGAGGTAGAGATAGGAGTTAGAAAACAGAGGTGATATATTTGCACATGTTCACTCATTTGCCAGCCTAAGTTGGTTATGTTATGGTTATGTTAACAAACAAATGCGTTAGAACTGTCAAAAGCGCGATGCGCAAAAGTGTTGCAAGTAACCCCGGTGTTGCAAGTATCCCCAGACGACGGTATCAAAATGAGTGGAAAAAATTGCAGCAACAAAATCCAAAATAAAAAAATAACGGTATTTTCAAAAGTTTTAGTCGTTTATGTCCCCTTAATGACGTTTCTGTGAAAACAATGAAGACGATAATGCTTTGACCATGGTTTTATGTAAATTGCTTTATAGTGCTTTTGTAGGCATTCATAAACTTTAGAATGTTACTTGGGAAGCTTGACCAAGACCTGTTTACGAATCGAATAAGAGATTTACGCTATTGACAGAATAGTCTAAAAGAGAGAGAAAGTACAATCTGTTTGCGGCATGGAATAAAACCAATACCTATTCGTATCAACGTGTGTAAAGCAATGCAAATCAATCAAAACTTACTGAATAAAAATATTTTAGCAACAAATATCTTAGTTACCAACAGTTTGCTCCAACATAAAAAAAATCAACCACGGATTCGCATAAATGCTGTCACGTTCAACAATGTAAAGAGGTACCTCACATCAACGGTTTGCTGCTTTATGAAGCTATCATTTTCAGAGGATATTGTCCGCACTGACATATCATTGCTCTAAATAGAGACAAGCATTTTCAAAATTTATTATCTTTCAGAAAGATAGTATTTCAACTGTTTCGCCGGTGAGTACTGTTCCACATTATAACTAGAAACCAGAGCAGAGCACATACCTACATGTTACAGCAGGGATGAGACATCCAATACTTAATACTTTTGTAGGAGCTGCCATCCGGAAGCTGGGGCAGCACCTACCCAAGTACCTACATACCACTCGAACGCTTCAACATGTAACCAAACAAGTGCAGGCATAATTAATGATTTGTTTTGGTGTAGTTTAACATACGCTCAAAGCGGTTCACCATTACACAATGGATCGCTTAATTGTCGCCCACGTTCCTACAGGTAATTAATTTCCCGCAGCAACAATAGACGAAACCATCTAAATCGTTGCGCTTTAAGGGAGGCGTTATTCAACAAAATGGAACAGAAAACGATCACAATTCAATGTTTGTTGGATTACTCTATAATAACTTTGAGCTTATTGCCCTTTCATCACAACTTTTTGCGATGCGAATTACATCTTATGCATTGTCCGTATAAAGGAATTTATATTAGGAATAAATTAAAAAGTTAACTTGATGATCGTATCATATTCGATTACCAATGTCATTATGTAGCATGATAAGAATAGGACATTGTAGCACGAAACGTGGATGCATTTTTTCTTCATTAATACTTTAATCCGCTCCAAACTGTTACTGCCCGACCGAATGCCTCCAAGTGGTTTGCTGAATGCTGAGTCGCATTGTATCGAATAGATTGCAGCTCAATGCGAAGGAAGCAACGAGCAAAAGTTTTGCATTTTTATTACATTTTTTTTCTCCCACAACCCCCACAGTCCTCTTCCATAGTTACGGAAGCATGCATGCCACCCACTAAGTACCATCCTGAAAACTGACACGTAAAAATGTATGTATTTACGAAGCGGATTATCATCTCGATAGCTTACCGCCTACCCCACAATGGAAGTGCACTTTTTTCGATGTTGCTTGTGGTCGAGCATTCTCTTGTTATGCTTCACCGATGATAAAAAAAAATATATATTTCCACTGAATATTAGAATAAAAAAAACTATTGATTTGTTTCCATTACGAACGATTGTTCAATACACAAGTATCGAATTGGAGAGCTTCACAAATATTAACCGTAATCTTGCATTTCATCTCTCATTGCAGTCGCTTGCATCACAGCCAGAGGAAAAAAAATCAAGTCGGCAAATATGCGCCCGAACAGCACAACACCGCTGATGCTGATGATGAGCTCCATCACTGTCATTCTCTATCTGGCATGTGCAGCAGATGGTTCCACCGCGTCGGATCAGTTCAGCAATGACGGCCAAAGTTCGGCGACGGCGGACTCGGACGACCGAGGCCAGCGTGAGCTATCGTCAGCCACATTTCAGCATTTGCTCGCGGTTCGCTCGCCCAAATATAACTTTGGGCTCGGAAAGCGAAGATACGTCGAGAACACTCCCGGTGCCAAGCGGCTGTCACACTACAATTTTGGCCTGGGGAAACGTGGCCGGTAAATATAATGAGCTATTGTTTGTCATGTACAACCTGGAATCCACTCTTCATAACTTCCAGGTTGGATTTATTTGACTATGAAGAAGACAGCCTACCGAGTTGGAGTGATGAATACCCAGGTTTAATATCGAAAGACATTCCTGACTATGAAGCTGATCAGGACAAAGAGGCGGAAAAACGATCAGGTGGTAAGTTCGGCATTCTCTAAAACCGATGAAACCATTTCTTTAATTTCATTAATGATTCATTTTAGGTGGGTATCGGTATCATTTTGGATTGGGTAAAAGACGAACATACGATTTTGGACTTGGCAAACGTTCATACCAGGGCGGTGAAGAGAAACGGCTACCAAACCGTTACAACTTTGGACTCGGACGTCGTTAATCGAGAGCCATCAAACAGCGCCTAAAATCGCATATCGAAATCCACTAAACCTGAAAATTGACCTCTATTGTGCACCCAGCAATGACGTCGAACATCAACAAAAGCGAACGACTTGAAACCATAATAATACCACCACACCAGCGACAGACCAAAGCCAAGAACCCTGCGAGATTATGTCCCCCAAAACGATAATCTATTGCATTTGCAAATTTTTTGTATTGATCTCTTTGAATGACTTTTTCGAAACATACATTACAGTGTAACAAAAATGCATACTTGCTATTCATTGTCCTAAACTATCACTAACCAAGAGCAAACTTTAATTCGGAGACGTGTGCTAATGTGCCAAATATATCAATATACAAATTACTATTATGACATAAGAGTTAAGAAATGAAAACCTGCAGTCCAACCCCACTTTTTTAAAATTCTTTCGAGTTTTCTTTCTCAACGTAATTAAGCTTGATTTCAGTACAGAATAGATAGGTTGGATTTGGTAGGAGAGCCCAGCTGTAAATACAGGACATCAGCAATTGCAGCACAATGTTTAGTCGATCATCAATGAAATATTACGAAAGCTTCCGGTATAACTGTTTACGACCCATATCGAACTGTTATACTATTTATGATAAGGTGCCGGTTGGAGATTGACATTCCTCTAAATGAATGCTACAAAGTAAAAACCGTAAGCACGGTTGACAAAAAAACTTGCTTGCTGTTCATATGTAAATTGTTTCACAGTAATATTTTAAACAGTTGTTAACCCATGTGACATCAAAGCATTACCACATTTTAAATAAATGTATACACACCACTAAGCAACATTTGTGAATATGAGCTGTAAGAAAAAGAAACGAAAAATGAAAAGAATGAAATAAAGTTGAGTTAGAAACAGCATTTCCCAACATTTTTATCGATTGAAAGAAAGCTGACTTAAAGCCCAACGCGGGACCCTCTTCCTCTTGGATCCAACCAGACTAGATCTCGAGTTTTACATTGCCACTCCCCAGTAAAAATCTTTCGCACGACGTCGGGCAATCCACAGACGCAAGCAAAAGATTCGCTTGTGTCCCGCCGACGTCATGCGACAGATTCTCATTGGGTCTCTAGGAGGATCACATGAGTGACAGGCAGGCATGGCATGCACTTTTTGCTTTTTTGATTACAGCGCCTCAGGCAAATAGAATTCTAAAAAGTAGTGTATTGGACAATTGTAGAGTTAGTTATTGGCAAGGAAAGTATAGTTTCATCTTTTTGTATTCATGGCGCTATTTACGCAAAAAACGTTAGTTTATTGTTTATTGCATAAAAAATCATCTGACTACATGTGGTCTTAATGAACTAAAGTTACATACATAAAATATCACAAGCTACTAGAAATCCGTTGCCGAAAGGTTTTTGTGGACACGTTGAAATCGAACAAGTGATATGTCTCTTGGAATCGTCCGCTCACACTAATCATATGGCCATTGTTACCGTAAACAGTGTTTCTAGGAGGTTGTTGTAACCATCGTCTCGGTCTTAGAATACGTTGTGGTGCGTAGATATGTAGTTGACCAAGTAGTGCGGAACTGTCAATCTCGGAACGTAAAATTTTTGCACCGAAAACAGCTTGGTTGGTGTTCCGACGATCTTCAAGCGCACACCGGTCTTCATAAGAAGGTAAGTCTTGCGGGTGCGTCCATGGAAGATTCCGTAGAGCGTATCGAACAAACTTATGCTGCACTGATTCGATTCGGGAAATCCATACTTCTTCATAAGGCGACCATACAACTGACACGAATCCAAGAATGGATCTTACCAATGAGCAGTACAATGCGCGAAGACAAAGTGGATCGGTGAAGTCAGCAGCAATTTTCGAAATGAAACCTAGTTGGCGGTTGACCTTCACTACAATAGATGAGTAGTGGATTTTAAAAGTTAGTTGATAATCTAACAGAACGCCTGGATCCTTAATTTGGTCGACTCGATTCAAAATAGTCCCGTCGATGGTGTAGTTGAACAGAACAGGATTCTTCAGACGCTGTTTAGAAATCACACAGCACTTCGCTATACTAACCACAAAACGATTTAGTCGGCACCATCTGATAAACCTGTCCAGCACATCCTGTAGACGGAAACAATCATCTAACTTGCGGATGGCAAGGTATATCTTCGAACCATCCGTGTATAACAGCACACTTCCGTTTGGTAGGATCAAAGAGACATCATTGAAGAAGAGAGCGAATAGAAGGGGTCCCAAATTACTTCCTTGAGAAACGCCGCACTGCGGAGTGAATATTGTCGATTCAGCCGATCCTATCTTTACATATAGCTGTCGGTTTGTCAAATAAGATTTCAGCCAATCACACAGTCTATCCGAGAAGCCGGGACGGCGAAATTTTGCGTACAGTATTTCGTGTAGCTTTCGGCTTTGATATCTGTATATACCGCATCAATTTGCACACCACTGTCCATGTTGCTTATACAGAAGGAAGTGAACTCAAAGAGGTTCGATTCTACGGAACGCTTGTGGAAAAACCCATGTTGGGAAGTTGTAATATAGTGCTTGCACGCTTCAAAAACCACTTTATTCAATATGATCTCAAAGCATTTTGATCCAGCGGACAGCGATGTTATTCCACGATAGTTGGCAATGTCCGTTTTGTCTCCTTTTTTGTATACTGGTGTCATACACGAGCTTTTCCAGGCTGTGGGAAACGTTCTAGTTTGCAGTGAAACGTTGAAAATCGCTCGCAGAGGTTCTACCAGAACACCGGAGCATTTTTTCAGCACGCACGATGGGATGCCATCTGGCCCAGCAATAGATGATAACTTCAACTTCGCGTGTGCCGTAATACCCATCTCAGCACTGATATCGAAAACATCCATGTCGACAACGTCGACGGGAGCAAGGCGAATGGCGTTGCTAGTATCTGGGTCATGGAGCGTTGCGGTAGAGTTGAATATAGTCCTGAAATGTGATGCGAAGAGTTCACACTTTCCATCGACAGTAGAAGCGGTTAGTTCACCCAATCTCATACAAGTAGGTAGACCATGATTCTTTCGCTTAGAGTTCACAAACGACCAGAACTGTTTCAGATTCCTAAGTAAGTTGCCTTCTGTCTGAATAATATGTCGTCTATACAGCAATCGGTTGTAACAACGGTATACTCGACTCGCTTCCTCAAATAGGCGTTTGGAGAACTGGTTTTTATGTTGACAGTATTTCTTGAGCATTTTCGAACGTTGTCGTTTCAAATACCTCAACCGCGCATTAGATTAAGGTGGTTTTTTGGGAGGTCTGAACGGAGGTACCGCCTCAGAAAAACAACAACGTAGTTTATCATTAAAAGCAGTAACAGCATCATCAGCATTCATATCGACGTATACATCAAACCAATCTATTTGGGATAGCAATCCTATGAGGTTATCAAAATTAGTTTTACGAAGGTCGTCAGTCACCGACTTGATGCAGCAAGGGCAAATTGCTGTGGAGGGCGCCCTGGTACTCCACAGGCTCCGTTGCAGCGAGAGAATTTATAGAACCCCCTCCACCATTCATCCCCCTCGGCACGGGTTGCATCACACCTTGGATTAGGGGTTTATCCATTCAAGTTTTTACATAATAGCCATGGATAGCAGCTACTACAACCATCTCCTTTAGGGGCTTTGGACTCTCTGCTTTGGTTCCTGGGAGTCAAGAGAACCGTCCTGCAGGCGGAGAGATTACACATCAGCCTTCGCATGAGTACCCCCTTCTCTGTCCGCATTCCACCGGTTATCCGATTTCCACTAAAGAACATATCCCGGATGGAGGGCCACGAGGAGGTCGAGATAGGAGTTGCTGAATAAGAGGCTGTGGAACCTCATGGTGGTTCTGGAGCGCATTTTTCAACCATTTACCATCCATTTGAATTTTACTTTGAACTTTGTATTTTAGAATAATACAAATCCGTGGCACTTACTGGTTCAGAACTCGGTAACCACGAAATAGTATCGGAATCTAATTATCTTGTAAAAATGGCAATTTAGTTCCCTACAACTTTTTTACTTGGAACGAATGCGCTGCCATAGCCTTGCTTTTTTTGCATGTGCTATGCTATCGACATGTTTTAAGGAAAATATCTCTGACACTATTCTCTTTTGAAACCGCTTGTTTCTTGAGCAAGCTCTTAGTCATATGAATGTCAGGACATTCCTGCTGGTTCTCAACAATAACGTGTTTATCTTTGTATATTAAAGATGCAAACGCAACCCTCTCAGAAGCGATTATCATTATTTGACTTATAACATTTGTGCAGGCCGGTGATGCACTTCTGATGAAGTTCACTACTACGGTGGAAGTTGTTCTCCAAATATCAGGGATTCTAACAGCCCTCTGTCGAAGAACCTTGAATTTTAATTAAAAATTGCCATGCATCGGCATAACAGGTGTCCCGAGTCTTTTTTAAGCTTGGATAATGTCCTGTGATAGCGGTTTGGGGAAATGTCCTCTTATAAGACCAGTATAAATGATTAGTTCTTTCTTCGAATGCTCCAGGATTTTGCGAATTAAATTATTTGGAGAGATAAACTGTTACGACTGCCTAGCAATGAAAATGTTATTCCAATTTAATTCCAGTTTCGCACATTTCCATAATTCATACCAAAACTCCATTTTTAAACCAGAAGAAGATAAAGCTCAGTAAAAAAGCAATATAACTTAATTTGATGTTATGGTCGGGGCCACCACTGATCCCAATGGTAATCACAACATAACAATAGTCAGAAAAGTTTCGATCAATTCAGTGACATCTGCATGCATTCATTGCGTGGTAAAATATTCTATTTGTAAGGTAAAATTGTACGTTTTACGTCCCTAACATCCAAAATTAGGGTAAGTTCTTGGACACTACAGAATAAAACGACCAATTGGAGCTCCGAAAGCACTGAAAGCTGATATTCCGGAGTGTCTAATTTGTTGTATTTCTATTTTAATCTATCTACTACCTATGACAGCAAAAAATAACTCCCCTGCAATTCGGAATATCTCCGTCAAAAGCGATATCAAAATTCACTAATATATTGTTTAGTTTATTGATGCCTCAATTTAGATTGGTTCGGTTCTTTTAAAACAAGTTGAATTAAAATGGAATAAAATTAAATGGAAATGGAATAAAAGTAAATGGAGGCTAAGGTCTGATTTCAAGCACCCCAATTTTCGACGTCGGGAACTTAAAAGTTAAGCAAAATAGTTGCCTGTGACTTGCTACAAGAACTAGAAACCTTTAGTTGGCGAAAGAAAGTTGATCAAGACTAACGGGATAATTGCTTTAACTTTGCACATATTGGGTAATTTAGAGATGTAAACTCGTTGAACTGTCTGTAAAAAATCTGCTTATCACTAAAGAATGCAACACAATAATATTGCACTTTATTTTTGTGCCCCTTCAAATTTTTGAAGGAGGGGGGCGACATAAACTTTTTTTTTTCAAATTTGTATAAGCCTAAATAAAACAAAAGTTTGCATCACCCCAATAGGTGGATAGTGCAAAAAGATGCGCTATGTTTTATTACTGGACTTCTTCAAAGACACTAACTTTCTTAAATTACGCGTTTTTTTCGTAAAGGTACTAAAATCGCGTTTTTCTTTTCGAAACGGCACTACACTGCACTGCATTGGTAGCAATAATAGCACTCTATTTGCTATCAACGGCATTACGATTCTATAGCGCCTTACAAAAATTTAAACTATACTTTCTTCAACAATATTGTAGATAATAACCAACTCTTCATTTGCCCCATACACTATTTTTTTAATTCTATTTGTAATGAAATCCATTACTATCGCTCCCAAGGAAATTCTGCGTAACCTACCGAAATCGAAAATCTCAGATTACCTGATTACATATTTCTTTCGATTCAGCGCCGAATCATAATCCATCTAACGAGTACTGAGTGCTGGACTGCAACGAATTTACGGGGTTCTAAAAGATGCTTTGCTAAATCGCTCATCCGATAATGTCGTTACATGACCAAAGCTCGGAGTTTTCGAAAGAGGAGAGCTGAAAAAAATTGCCGCATCAATTTGTCGTTCAGTGTAACGGGAAACTGGTATATGGTTCCAGCAGAACATCCAGGTGTCAACATAACGTCAGCTGTCAGAACGACCGTCAACACTGTGACGCAGAATCATATGTGTTTAGGTTTAAGTATTGTTTTCTTATGCATCGCTAATAGAATCTTACCTAGAAACATGACTTACCATACGTAAAATTTAACAATTACTCAGGCTAAAGTGGTCTCCCAAGTAACCGCAAGCATTAACGCATAACCCCATATTGGCTGTAGCTCGGCATCGCTTATACCAGACAGCGGCATATCAGCATTTCGCATGGTTATAACACTTATGTAAACATCGCTAATGCGTTTAAGCATTACCGTAAATTAGCATTATTAAAAGCACTATTTGCGTATATAATGTTACAATATGTGGCTTACAAGCTTTTGAACAAATCTTTAAAACGTACCGTAAGTGTTAATAAAATGCTTATACCTGACTTCGTTTTTGCTTATTTACGGCCACTACTCATGCTCTGTTTCACCTAACAGCCGCTATCTCTTTTCATCCAATTGAATTCTAAAACGAACTACGAACGATGGTTTAAGTACGACTAATTACAACCCCACTCATCTATAACAGCTGTGGTTGAGATATCAAAGGCGCCAGCAAATGAACGATGCAGGGATACACGCACCCAGGTTCGAGTCTCATGAAGGGTAACATTTGAAATGTAAAACAAAACAATTCAATCGAGTAACGCATAGCCTGAGAAGCAGCTAGAATCTGCGGCTTTAAAAAATAAATTTGAAAATATATTTATTTTTGTCTTTTGACGCGCCGGCCGAATTGATGTTTTTATATTTTTTTCGCAAACTAGCTAAAAATAACGATATGTCGATAATGCAGGCGAAGCGATGTATAATATATGCCTTAATGGTGCTTTAGCAATTGCTATTATAATGCAGCTTTAATTTGACAATAGTGGGGCCCTTTTCCATTTTATTTCCATTTGGCCGGCCGCCAGCACAGCTAGGGCTATATGGGATTTTTCCATTTTATTACTGCATTTATTGTACATGTAAGAAAATAATACATTATATGCTATGTTTTGTAGCGCACTATAAAGCATTACAATTGAATTGATATAAAGCTTCGTGGTTACTTGGGCTTATTAATCTAAAGCGAAGATCCAACACTAAGAACGATCGGCGGCGTGCAAACGAACGGAGGATGAACCATGAACTCGCACAGCTCTATGGCGAACCCAGTATCCAAAAAGTGGCTAAAGCTGGACGGATAAATCAAGTAGGAACAAGACGACCAAAAGCGCAGCGAGCAAGATAGTTAGACAAGGTGGAGCGAGATCTGGCGGAGAGTACTCGGCGCCCGAGAAATTGAAAAGCGGTGGCTCAGAAATTCCGAGAAATTGGAGAGCGGCGGCTGCGAAGTCTGTCGATAAAGAAAGGTCAAGTCTTAAAAAGACGTGTTTAAACCGAAGGCTTTGCTTTATATATGGGCCTTGTTACAGAAGACGAGTCGACTCTACAGACAGACAAAAGTAATAAAATTCTTCTTCCATGGGCAGTACATACAAACACAGGACTTTCAGCCAGTTGCACTTCTGTTTTCGTTTCGGAATAATCGTCGACATGATCGCAGAATCCGACGTTCAACATGCCTCAAGGCTGTAGTGCGCTAATGGGAGAATTGGCGTCTTGTGGAGCGCGAGTTTTATACAAATTGGCCAACTACAGGACCATAAAACTAATTACATTATCCGCAGAAGGCTCTATTCACAGCCGCTATTCGACTCTTTATTTTAAGACTCACTTTGTTGTCACATATCACTGACGTATCCAGGTAAATGATTATGTCGAATACTATAAAACTTAAATTCTTAAGTGCGTTATCCTGACGCTTGAAGTAGAGCCGTCAAAAGTGTCAACTTAAGTTTTGTTGGGAAAGTATGCTTAAGCATAATCTGCCATAACCCGTATCATATGACGACATGACTCAATCGTGCAATTAAAATTTGTCAAGTCACGTCACTCGCCTCACAGAATAAGCCTCAATCTATATTTTGTTACTTTCAGTGATTCCATTATCTCCACCGTTCAGTAGAACATCGAAATGTTTCCAACGCCTTGCCATCTTCGAGTTCATCAAGTTCCCTCCCCTATCGTTACACATAATAAATCGCCTCGATTCTGCATTCCGATCGGGCTTTTTCCGAGCAGAAAAGTCCCGATTGACGTGTGTTATAGCATACGATGTATTCCGATCGAAGCGTAATTTCTGATCGGATCCGGCTCCGATCGGTATGTAGAATAGAGGCGAAGGCACCTTGTTTGCATGATCTGCTTTACCATCGTTTGCTTTATAGAAGCATGTCGCATCGTGCCTGGAGAAGCAGCCATCCACCACCGTAAGAACACGTTTCTTCGAGAGATGGGACTCTGCTCTGGCGCGTCTCAGCTGTAGCCAACATGTGACTAGTTGTCGACCAACATTTGAAAAAAGCGGATAAGCGGACGTCAAACAGACCGAGCGAGAGTAAATTTCTGCTGGAGCAGCATAGAAAAATGAACTCTCACTCGTTCTGTTTCACAGTTGCTCCGCTTATCGGCTTATTTTCAAATATTGGTCGACAGTTCTTCTCATTCGTCGGTGCTGTGACGTTAATTGTACTGTGGATATACCTTCATTGTCTGTGCAGATCCTAATAGAATCCTAATCCTAATCAAGCAATTCGTTCACTCCTCGCTCATCAACTTTCCGTCAATACTTTGCGGATACATAAGCGCAGGATGTTAACCCATATCTTTTTCGAGGTCCTGGATTAAGGTCTTGGAGACTCTCTCTCTCTCTCTCTCTCTCTCTCTCTCTCTCTCTCTGTCTCTGTCTCTCCTCTCTGTCTCTCTCTCTCCTCTCTGTCTCTCTCTCTCCTCTCTGTCTCTCTCTCTCCTCTCTGTCTCTCTCTCTCCTCTCTCTCTCTCTCTCCTCTCTGTCTCTCTCTAGATTACGCGCCCTATTACGTAAATCATGTCAAACAACTCGACTCGACTCAGTCACTGTCGAGTACGGGATGAACGGAAGTTACTCAATGCATTACCAAACTAAGGCAAATTCACTTGTGATTTGCTGATGGTTGAGTCACTAATTTTTAAGCGCTGGAATCATTTGAGTGACTCGACAAAATCGTGTCGCACGTGACTTATACATTGCCAAAAGTATGCAACAGTTGAGCAACGTGACACTCGATGTTACTTACATACTAGGGACCTTATATTATAAATGTTTCATACAAGTCTTTCACAAATTTGGCACCATTGGGCAATACAATCTAACGAGCGTAAGTAATAATAACTAAGCACAGTACGCCTAATCGCATTCGTTTAATTAGAGAAGGCTCTTGTTGAACCAAATAGCGTCTAGCGTCAACAAGCGTCTCAGAAGTTGCAAATCGTTTTCGCCTTGTTCGAGCCATCTCAGACGTTAAGCCCTCTGTTGTGGGTGCCGGTGGAGTTGTTGAATAGAACTGTTCTCCTTGCAACGTGTCCGACCCATCGCCGTCCACCAACTTTCACCAAGTGCTCGATGGTAATCTCTCCAAGAAGTGCCTGTTGGCTCATACGTGTCCGCCACTCTCGAATTTCAGTTTGCACTCCACCAAATATTCTCCGCAGTACTTTCCGCTCAAACAAGACAAGGACGCTTATGCCCTCCGTGAATATCTACCGGTCTAATAAGGGTTTTATACATTGTCAGCATCATGTGCTAATGAAAGCTTCTTGATTGTAGCGAAGAGCAAAGTAAACTCGATTTCCTGCTTGAATGTGCCGCTGGATCTCCTAACTTGTATTGTTGTCCGCGGCCACCAACAATACCAAATATAGGAACACATGTACCACTTCTAGTTCGTTGCCGTCAACGATTACCGTCCGGGTAATTCATGCATTTGGTCCTCGACGCATTTATTTTTAGTCCAATCCTCCTAGTTGCTCACTCGTTGGATCACCCCCTCAAAAACGATGTTAAAAATCATGCAAGATAAGCCAACCGCTTGTCTCAACCCTCGTCGCGTTTCAAAGAGACTCGATCCTATTGGCTGTAACAGTCAATCCCAGCCAAAATTCCAACATACAACGTAACACGAAACCAATTTTAACACCTATTTTCTTTTATTCAATTCGATTAGTGTTTGTCAAATTAACTCAATTTAAGCTCAATTCGCTGAATATTAGGCTTAATTGTATTGCGGATTTTCGGCTTTCCAGTCAGTTTTATATTGAAAACGGCTTTTTTATACTGCCTGACGTTTCGGCCTTTGGTTTAGGCCTTTTTCAAAGGTAACTGCAATAGTTTATTTATTATAATAACAGGATATAACTTTAACACATTGAACATAAAAACATATTTTTTGACTTCTACTCACTACGGTTACGTTTTCTTGTCTAATCGTTGATTGCCAACGGAAGGAAGTTCGAATTTATACAGCTCCAATTGCATTGGTTTGGTGACAAAATAATGTACACACCTAAACCTTTTGACCATAGTGCACAACTGAATAGTTTTTAAAAAATGGTGCGCAAAAATCGATCAACTGCGGTGAGCTGAAACAGGGCTATTAGGGTTGTGGACTATGATAGACACTCATGAGAGTTGTATAGGAGACGGTAGACTTTGCTGTGCTCTTTTCGATTGCTTATTGTTTTTGATGGTATGTAAGATGCCAGCGTACGTACTGCTCAAATTGTCTACATCGCTACGATAATTAACAGTGTTGGGAGTGTTAGTAATGTGACACATCTCAAGTATTGGAAGAGCTGTGGTTCGATAACTGCGGTCAATTATTTTAGTTTTGCTTACATCGAAATTGTGTTGGTGTTGTATCATATGGTCAATTAAAGCTGTTCTGTCACCTAGTTTAGCTGCTTCTGTGTTCGTTTCTACTAGTCTAGCATGTTTGCTTATATTAGATTTGTGTCCACTGAGACGGGTTTTCAGCTGATTTCTCGTCATTCCAATGTAGCACTTCTCGCAGTCGGCACACGGGATGCTGTAAATTACTTGGGACTGCTGCAACGGTGGTACTGGATCTTTTACAGGTGGTAGCAGGTGTTTTGTCGTTTTTATCGGTTTGCTGGCAAGTTTTACGTTAGGATAGCTGGCTTGGAAGGTTTTGTTTATTCCTGTGCTGAGTTGAGGGATATACGGAATTGCGCGATACGTGTATTGTTTTTGGCTGGACGGTGCAGTGGTTAGCTGTGATGGGATATGCTGTTCGATTTCTGTACCGGCAGCTTCATCGGATTGGAGCGGTGGTGGTTCTGGCTGAGGAGTTTCGATGCGATTTTGAATACGGTTTAGCAGTCTGTTGATCAATGCTGTCGGATAATTATTCTGGCGTAGATGTTGAAAGATGACATGGCGAACATACAAGATAGCTTCTTCATGCATATACAAATGCAATTAGGCTTAATGTTAGGCTATATCAGATTTTTTGTAAAAACTCTCACTTAACAGAGGTGTCCCTGCCAATACTCATATACCTATTCCAATCTATGCCGGTATTTTCGGATAAAATAATTACAGCCAGATGCGGTTGCCTCTAAGTTATACTACACAACTATGTAATTTTTATTCAAATATTCAAATGTAATTGTCAATTCTGTATTGAAATTTCGGAGTACACATGAATATTTACTATTATTCAACTTCCAGTTATGCAAACTTTGTTCTATTACATTTAGACGGGTTAGTATGATTTGTGGTTTTATAACTTGTATTATTTATAATCTGAATATATTTCGCGATGTTAGTTTACATGTAATATTGTTGTTAGACAAAATGTATGCATCATACCAGAATACTCAGGTGTTAATTACTATTATTCAATTACAATATATATTTCGAGTTAAAGTTGATGGATAAATCCATGCATCAATTACAATCAGAATGGGTAAAGCATCTTAATCTTCAGTTGAATTCGAACTGGATTCCAAAATCATCTCAAATGAAAATGGTTGGAATGCATATCCAAGACCAGCATAAAATTTACTTTGGAATTCAACCCTAAAAATAGAAAAGAAATGAATAACACATTTTGGACTGCAAAATGAGTCGCCGTTTCGTACCAGTGCAAACGAAGAGTATGAAGGAAAGCAGACAGTCCTTCCATAAGTACCAAAATGCCAACGGTAAGTACAGCCCAAACAGCAAAGATCATCCAGAGAGCAATTCCACCGATCCATCCGCCCTGTTGCAGACCATTCTTTAAGACCATGTTCCATAAGACTTCAGCCAGCTCTAGAGAGTTGAAAAAAAACAATAATAGAACATTGCACACTCCATTTACTATCTACATCATGACTTACGAGCATGGGCAAGCGAAAGGGCCCACAAACGTAGGTACGAGGCGGTGTGAGAGACTGAACCCAGGACATACTCGATGGTGTGAATACCTTGATGGATGAAGATTTCGGACATTTCTTCATTTTCGTGACCATGACCAGCACCACCACCACCGCCTGCTGCAGCTCCTGCTGCTTGCTGTGTTCCATCTCCCTGGACCGCATTGTGCTGATTCAATCCACCTTCGGCGTCACCATTCTCATTACTGTATGGCGCAATTGGTTGATGCTGAAAACAAGCGTTTGTTATATGATCAAAAATTTAATTTTCAATCTACCAAGCTATACTCACCGCTGCTTGCTTGCGACTGCGCATAATCATGATCGGTTTCGCCAAAAGCATCCATGGCACACACAGTAATGCAATAACGACCAAAAACTTTTGCAATCCTGCTTGGCCGCCAAACATATACGGGTTACAATAACCCTTTTGCGGAGGTTTAAAGAGAACCATGTTGATGAATGTAATCAGAATAGACGGTGCGCACCCGGGAGATAAATCATCCGTTGCACTATCAGCAGAATATTTTGTCCACTTGATGAACATCAACAGCGTCATATAGAAGAACAGGAACACCAGAAAGATAACTTGTGGAATGAATTCACAGTAGATGGCCAGCTTGTTTTTGAAATAACGATGATTGAACAGACCGACGAATACACCAAACAACATATGGATAACGCCAAAGATGATGGAAATTTTCATCTTGTAAGCATTCAAGAAAATAATTTTGTTATCCGAAACTTGCCAAACAGGATCCACACCGATTGGGTAAGGTGTTCCAGAGTAGTCCTTACCCGGATTCAACTGTAGCGCTTTGTTAGTCATCACAGTAGAAGTGTTATAATTAATGCTCCAGGAAGATCCAAAAACGTTCAATGATTTCGAAAAGATGTCATTATACACAAAGCCAGTGTACATTGAAAATACACCCATCAGAAATATTATGTAACGTCCTCCGAAGAAAATATTCCAAATTTCATTGTCGGTTTTCTTAGCGGCCAATGGTTTTTCCTTCAGGACCATCCATAAGCCGAAGAGAGCCATAATTGCACCGTGTCCCAAATCACCAAACATCACCGCAAATAGAAAAGGGAACGTTATGATAGTGTACGGAGCCGGATTCATTTCACGATAGCTGGCGACACCATAGGCGTTAATTAACGCCTGGAAGGCGTTCGTGAATTTATTTGTTCGATTATAAGTCGGTGGATCTTCAAAAGTTTCCATACGATTCAAAATCGGTGGAACTGACGAACCAGAACGTTCCGTTCCGCGACGCAAAGCAATCTGTATTGTTTCCATGTCCAACAACGGAACCCAGCACTCCGCAATCAAACACTTCTGCGTGACGTCCAAATTGAACAAATTCAATGTATGATAGATGGCTTTAATTTTGCGAACCTTTACGAACCAGTTTTTAAGATTTTTGGCGGCCGCAACCAGCACACGATGGCGATGATCCTGGGTTTGCCCCAAAACAGTGTTTAAATCCTCGATACGCGTCATAACGCCCATTGCCATTTCACGCCGATCGGTGGGAGCCTCTGGGCAGGGGTACAGCGTGGCGCGGAACCCTTCGCAAATCTTCTTAACGCGTGTCTTTAGCTGGTCACCTTGGAAAAAAATTATGAACACCGATTTGTAGACCTTATCACCCTGAAAATCAAGTAAATATACATTGTAATTGGTACTTTTTAGATACATCGCAGTAGTTATTTACGTTTGATGGATCCTCTAGCGGTGACTCTATCATAGCCTGGCGAAGAAACACGTTACCACGGCATGCGCGCCATAACATCCGCTCGAAGGCTGGTAAACGCTCACGCAGGATTACTCCAGCAACGAAGCTGTTTGTTTCCGATTGATGTTGCAATTTGAATCACAAAGAGTGTAACCGATTAAAATCATATAAAGAGGAATGGTTTCATAACAGAATAAACCGACAAACAGAAGAAATGTTACAACATATTATCAAGTATTAGCAGCGACCAAGTTTCAGATCTAAAATTCATCTAAGGCTCGCTAAGCGGACAGCAAACTGAAACTAGGTCTTTCGATTGACTAAATGGAACTGTTAGATGATTTATGTAAATATAATAATGGATAAAATCAGCAAACAGTAATGTGAACTTTATAAAACTGTTACTTGAATAGGCCAGAGCCTTGCTGAAATTCTTGCTTATTCAAAATAACGGTGCTCTTAAAATGTAGTTGAACAATCGCTTTTTTCTCTCTTAAAAATGCACTTTTTTAAATACCCTACGTTGCTTTTGCTGAGAAAAGTGGCACAGACAGAGAAAGGTTGAAACACAAAAATAACTTACACTTTTTTATTAAATGCATTACAAAGGAAATGAAGCAAAGTTAGGAATTCTACCTACTATGTTCAATAAGTGATTGTGCAGACAATCCAAAACATACAACCGGTGAAGAAAAGCAATATTATGAAAACGTGTGCCACTAGGACAGGACAAATGACTACTACTAGTTACTTGACTACTATAAAGCTACGAAGTTGTAAAAAAACAGAAACGAAACATTATGAGAAAATTTGGGAACAGTTTTTTTAACATTCGATATAAAACACACAAATGATCCAATTGATGGTAGTGTCAATTTTTCATGTTTCGTTCAGTGTGCGTGAGCATAGTTCTAGAATGATTAGTAGTTGTTTAGTGTTCATTTAGCTACTGACCATGGCAGGTACTCTTCTGGTTCTTGTGACTTTTCCAGAAAACTGCGGTTGAGAATTAGTAGTTTGTTAATGAAAAGGCAATTCCTTAATAGCATAGAATAGATAGTTTAAGATGTAGATAGTTATAGATGGAGGCAGTGGAGGTATGAAATTTGAATTTTATCAACAAAGTTCCTTAACAGTAACAATCCCAGTTGAGAGCACTTGTTGATAATATTTTATTAGAAAACCAATGCCAAAACGGATGATTTGGAAAAGAAAATAAGGGAAAAGATTGTGAGAAAACTAAGGAAAAAAAACAGTTTTATCTTGAAACTGAAACGACCGAATTAACAAACCTACCCCAGTTGAACAGGACCCATCGCTTTTCCGGTGCGTGATTCGTCGGTGATCAACGCTCGGGTCATCGATTCAGTGGTATGCATGCCACCCTCTTGCTGCTCGTGTTTGTTGTCGATTTTTTTGTAATGAATTCATTGAATATAGTTCGAACGATGAGCGGAATGTATATAGAACAGAAAAATTAGGACACATAGTCATAAACCAACAATACACACGTAGTAATGAAGTTTTACGATAGCTAACAAAATCTTAGATGGAAGAGCGATTGCTGTAAACAGTATACTTCCAGAATGGTTCACGCTTAATCAGGATGTATCGTTATAGAAAGAGATAGAGATAGTAATGTAATTGTTCCAAACAAACAAAAATGAAAAGTGAAATTTGGAGCGAGTATGCGACGTTAAATACATACCATTATTTAAAACTAGCGTTCTTACTATTAGTTTTAGTATTGTTTGCTGAGTATAACGGCAAGACTAAAGGCCCGAACTTTGTTCTCCGCTCGTAATTAGTCTTGTTAGTTTAAACACTAATTCATCACAAATAGCTTAACCATTAATTATAAAGTATGAGACACATATAAAGTACTCGCATGCAAACACATAAAGATCGATACCATAAAAAAGTGCGTGCGGGGGATCATATTAGCAAAACAGTGCTTTTTTATTTTAAATGCGGTTTAATTCAAATTTTACCCGATAAAGAATCTTTTTATTTGTCCACAACATAAAACTCTATATAAAAATATATGTAACGGAACTTCCGAGAAATTTTCAAAAATTTGTTTCGTACACCAAAAGTTTAGCTTCCGTCGGTCAATTTCTATGGGTTTCTAACACGCTTACGAAAGAAAAGAAAATTCTAGAACTTGTCGCCCACTTTAAACTTCTGTTGCGAAACTTTCATCTTTATTCAGTAGCTCACCTCGGACAATCGAGTGTGTTGCGGCGAGAGCTTTGGTCGTATGCGAACTGCGAACAGGGACCGTGCGACTGCGACTGTCTACCAATATTAGGGGCGCTTTACAAGAGCGTCTGACCCGGATCAGGCAACCGATTTCGGTGTTTCCGATGATAGCAGCCTTTTTGAGAATACGAAAAGGAATAATCGACACAGATCTAGACGACCGAAATTGGAAACTCTGTTCTTGAAATGTTAGAATTCGCCTCGAACAGGCTTAGCCACTATGGTTCAAATTGAGTCCTAACATTCGGAGGCGGCAGCCATCCAAGAGTTGTGCTGACCGAAAGTGGAGATCCTCCGAACATTTCAATCAAATGCACATACTACAGTGGCGATGATAGAGCAAAAACTCATCCATTTTGTACTATATACTTGGAAAACAGATGGAACGTGACATTAGATGGAAACCTATTAGTTACCCTGTATGCCTGTTGAGAATTAAGGGTTTTACCTGCAGTCTAATCAATGTGTGCGCACCGACGTGAAGAAGGAATTTTTCGACCTCCTCGAGCAGACATAAGGAGAGTTTCCAGGGCATGATATCAATGGCTTCAAAGCCTATCACATC
This sequence comes from Sabethes cyaneus, assembly GCF_943734655.1. Classification (NCBI taxonomy): domain Eukaryota; kingdom Metazoa; phylum Arthropoda; class Insecta; order Diptera; family Culicidae; genus Sabethes; species Sabethes cyaneus. The sequence goes on along the minus strand of NC_071353.1, from coordinate 51,778,812 downwards.
AGAATGGGCTGTGTCTATCTGTAGCACTTACTTTGCACGTTGTAAAAATTTAGAGATTTCAGACATTAGAGTGCGTTCTTTCAGGGGATCAAACTTCGCTTTGGATCTCTATTTTCAAAATATTAATCGAGATGTATCCACCGGTTATTAGTATGGAGTGGATTTATCGAACACTGGAGGTTTCACGTACAACGTATTCACGGTACAATCAGCAACACAGTGCAAGAAGTGCGGACGCGACAAGAGCAGCTGTATCGAACGAGTCGTTCGACATAAAGTTCAGGCGAGTAACGAATAAGACGACCTGTTCCAGAACTCAAACAGCGGTGACGCGTTGCAGTAGGGGCAAATATCAAGATGTTAAAGCTGCCGAAAAGAGAATCCATAGCCGACAAAAACGCCAGTTTTGCAAACGTGTTGGCGCAAAAACGGTGGATTGCTTTTACAAGCACGACGTGAAGAACATGATAAAGCGATTAACGTCGTCAGAGGGAAACAGATTACCGACAGATCGGGTGTGGAAACATTCTGCTGCACTGATGAATGAAAATCAGATGAGGTAATAAAGAGCTGAAGGAGCTCGACAAAAGAGTTCGAAAGGGCGGCATACTTACCCAATTTTTGGAAGTCACGATTCGAGTGGACAACTAAATGATGTAATCCATCGGATCAACCTAAGCTGATGAAAAACTACCTTCGGGATGGTCCACAAATTGTGTAAAATTTCCATTTTCGGATGGTACCGACATCATTGGCGTTAACCGGAGTGTGATGAAAGAGGGTATTAGATCACTCAAGATAGAAATTGCGAGAGTCGGGCTCATCATAATCTCTGCCAAAACGAAGTACCGGAAGAGAGTGCGCCAGCCCTTCGGATGTTATTGCTGTGATGACGATAGATGGGAATACTTTTGAAGGAGTCGCCGAAAATAATTTTTCTGAATACATTAAATGACGTGCGACGAGAAATTCGTCAGACAAAGAGACAGATTGCGTAACCTGCTAAGGTTCCGTAATGCAATTCCGCAGAAATCTCTATCTATCAGTCTATAAGACACTAATTCTCCTGATAACGCCCTACGACCATGAAGCTGGTCGTTCAAAACGACCGATCACTGAACTTTTAGCATTTTCGAACGTAAAATCCAGCGATCAATCCCGCTCGAAGATTGAATAGAGGAGGAACGTCTACAGTGAGACACTTTTTTCCAAAAAAAATTAAAATTTTTTGGTGATAGCTATCAATGAACTCTTCAGTCCATTTGAAAGATATATCCTTCTAGTTGTCTGAAAAAAAGTTTCAGTCGTTTTGCTAATAAGCTAAATTAGTTTTAACCACAAAAGTGAAGGTATATTTTTCGCTCACTGTTCCTCAGTAGATGGGAAGAGTGAGACAACGGGTATTGCCTACTGAGACACCTATTTGAATTAAACGTAGACCATATTTTTGGGTAATAAAGAATAGTTTAGAGGTCGTGCTGTTTATTGTGTCTATAAAGCATACATGTTGGATATGATTGAAAATTCCGATTATTTTCAGATAAACATTTATACTCATATAAAACAAAAATCTTGGACATCTGACTTTTAACTTATACTTCAGAATTCATTTACAGTCAACTCCTATGAATTAATTTGCAATTGAACACAAAAAAATTTGCATGGCGAAAGCAATGTCTCAGTGTCACCCACGTCTCTGTGTCTCACCGTTGCCAATAGGAATGTTTTATGAAAAGTGGTGAACTAGCGCAGTTAGCAAACAATTCGATTGTCATATTTTTTCAAATATTACCTCTTATTGCTAGGTGATGCCATGCAGTAATTTTAATTTTAATTTAGTATGTATTTTGTTGTTGAAAATCACTTGAAAATGATTGCAAAAGAATTTACTTTGAAGAAACTGATTTTTATTGAAAAATATATTAAAAAATCAACAAATTTTTCTCAAACTACATTATGCGATGTAGGTTCACAAACTTCACTTTGCACCAAAATATGGTGGATCTTAGGTGTTTTATGAGGTAGCTGTTCCCGTTGACTCACTGTTCCTGTTGTCTCACTGTTGACTACTCTCCCCTATGGCCCTGGCATATTTACCAAGTAATGTATCAGACGTACAAATTTACAGATATAGACAAGCAAATGAAACACTGAAGTTGTGGCGGGGTGGACTTGTAACAAGAATGCCAAGTGAATAACCTGAACCTGGAAACATAGTTGGAAATATCTTTTCACTCCTAGTGAATCAATTTTTATTGCAGTTCGCACGACCAAAATCTCTCTGCATACATGTCATATGAAAACCCATTTTACTAAACCTACTTGATGAAGATTTCCGTTTTATTAAACATTCAATAGACACAAAACAATAGAACTTACCACTTGTTTAGTATTGAACTCACGAAGGAATATATATGTATATACGTTTTTAATCAATTCATTTAGAATTCTTTCGTACTGGTTTCATTTTTTGACAAAAGAAACTAATGAGATACAGATAATTATGTACATAAACACAGAACACATAGCGTCATAAAGGTGCATTTTTAAAAGTTTAAATTCATTTAATTATTGCCTCTAGTGTTTGTGCTAGACCATACATTAGCTAATTCTTCTTTTAGACAATTGCACAGAAACTGCAACCAATTTAACAAGTATTACGCCAGAACAGAAGCAAATCCAAACACGTTACATAAGCTTGCCTTAACTGTCTGCTGTAGTTTGGGTTGAACTCCGGAAAACGTTCGTAGTGTTTCTTCGAAGCAACAGAAGATAGTAGAGCGAAATAAAGAGACTTAAAAAATTATAACTTTTTTTAATAGAGGAAGCGTTATATAAAAAAATATATCAAAATAAAAAAACATCATAAAAACATGTCATTATTAGAATTACATAAATCAGAACCTGCTCCATTAGATATCGAACAACTGCTAAACAATCTATGTTATCATGAAATGCGCTTGTGTGTAAAACTAGGATACGACAAATGATACATAGCCAGATTGAAAAGTAGTGTTAAATTTAAAACAAAACAAAAATATCAAGGTTTAATATTTACCCTAGTTTTAGGTTTTGTCCCTGTGCCCCGGCACCACCAGCTCGAATGCCCTCCTCACCGAGTAGATTAACCTGTTCCTCTTCCCTGTGCGAATCCGCCATCTGTTGATAGCGGTTTCGTGACTTATTACGTACACCGATTGCGGGCGCTGCCTGTTGCTTGAGTGTTTGCGTGTGGAAGTTGTTCATTTTCGTTTGATTTTTGGAAAATTTCGAAATTTTGATGGTTTATTTTATCACACAACACAACAACCGAAAGTGAAATTGGATGATAATGCGGATCGTAGAAACGTTTGGTTCGTTTGGGAAATGGGGACGAATTCGAAATGATTAGTACGTACATTGGTGCATTGCGATAGGATTGTTCAATATTTAGATGATATATCGTATGGTTTGGAGAACACATTATCTTGCTGTGAAGCGTTGTTTTTTGTTAGACATTGATGTAGATGATATCAAGCTTTTCTACCTGTTATTTTACCTATTTTATGAAACCCTAACTCCAAATGTAATAATCTCTATACATGATTGTTTTGATTTTTGAAGTTTTCGCATCTCCTATCAATCCTGAGGCCGTTTTATTTTGATTTGGATTAAGATTTGGATGATTTTAGTTTTGAATTAACGAATCTCACTTGGTCAGATGAGATTTGCCTGGAAGCTATGTAACGTTGGATGCAAAACCTTCCATCTAGAAAAGTTGAAGCTCTGCTGAACACAAAGCGTACAGCTCCAGACACAATGCATACGTTTTTGAATACTTGCGGATATTGGAAAGTTTTTCCATTGGTTATATGTTAAATTTCCGCAACATTGCCAAAACCGGAAGCAGTTTGTTCAAGTGTTCAGTAAACCTAGCTCGCGTTTATTAGGATATTAATGTCCGCAGGCTTGAATGCAAAATTTTTAAACAAAATTTTTTACTATAGTAGCGAAGAAACGCGCTTGTCATTTATATGAGCTGAACACAATGTTTAAATTAATTTTAATATAATTTCAGCATACTTCAATAATTATGTGTTTATGCAATACAGTAAATATACCAATATTAATTCAGAATGTTGCTTGCATTATTAATTTTACAAAACAGGACTGACAGTGTCAGTCCACTATAAAACTCAACCTTAAGCGTTTCGTCGGACTTAGTGGGCTGTTCACTGCCTAATTCTGAATTAATTTCTAAAGCAAAGGGTAATAAAAATGGGTAGCTACCAAGAAAGCTGTGCTACTCTTAACTCCGAGAACCTAAATTACCCTTCATATATCATGATTAGCTTGGATTCATCGAGACAAATTTTATATTAACAAGAATAACAAATATGATATGGTCGCAAAAGAAATAACGATACATGTGGCCTCGATAAGTTCAACAAATGCGCTGGATTGGCGCCATTTCAAACTCCATGAAAAAACTCTGTTAAAAAAATCAAGTCACTGACATTTATCGCATAAGCGATAAGAAAAGATAATCACGCGGTAAAATTAGCACCCAATAAATTCGCAACCGGGTGTTAATCAGTTATCAAATAGAGGAAAAAACCGGAAAACTGACAAGTCGGAATGCACAGCTGTGAGTTCCGCCAGCGAAAAGAATAACGGTGAATTACATACACATAAAAAATAGCAAAAAAGCGGGGTTAAAAAATGATACATGACCCATCCTTATTAGCACTCACTATACGATTTGAAAGTATCGTATGCTCTATTGCTCTAAACATACAAACATAGATTTGTTACCTGCCTAACCGACGGCGGCGGATATTCGAGGGAGTGGGATATTGCGTAATACACTACCTTACTACTTATCTTACCCATGGTAGAGATGTTAAGCACCAACATTACAGAGAAATATGGTTAGTGAAAGTGTTTTCTAGTTATTTTCGCAAGGAAAGGATTAGTTTAACTCCAGTCATTGTTATTCGGTCGGTTGGTGTTGTTTGGAATTGTACTTCAACCACGTGCAAACATTCGCAGACTCAGATCAGGCAGCAGCAATAATTGATGTAATGAAATTGGTTATAATATGAGCAATACTCTTTTGAAGTCAAGCAAAAGTGTTTATAAGGTTATTCAAATATGAAGAGTTGAATTAGTTGGTAGCGCAAATCATTACTCTAATCAATGACCATTTTCTGCTCTTTTTTTACCTGTAGTCTTACAATCAATACACAAATCAAGCAAAAAATAATCATCTCCGCTTATATTTAGTGTTAATATTATAAGAATGGCATGCAATCTAACGTCTCATTTAATCCCAAATAGTAGTTGGGCGACACGCGATTCTTTAAATAATGGTTGTACCTTCCGAATGCGGAACGGAAAAGAATGTTTACAAACGGAAGAAAACAAAATAATGTATGATGACTCACAAAAATCACTCGATCGATATGTTTTATATACAAGAAAAAAATGCAATCATTGAAAACTCAATACACAGGAACCAAGTGACTTACCTCGTCGAAGAAAACTTGGGTCTTGCGTAAGATATGCTTTAGCTCAGTCAACTCCAGGAAGTTGCGTTTCAAAGCTTCAGCGTTCTGGTTGACCTCACGCAACTCATTTTCCAACTTCTCAAAAGTGGCTTCCAGATCGATCATCTCCCTCGGCTGGGGAGCTTCCGGACTCTCGCCGGTATCCAACATGGGAATGCCATCCTTTTTAATTTCCTTCTCCAGATAGCGCAGCTTGCGTTCCATCTCATCGCACCGGCGAACTTCATTCACGAACTTGCGCTGGAAGGCGTTCACATCCGGGTTGAGCTGTCAATAGGAAACGGCAAAATAAATCCATTAACAAAACTTAATTCAGCCGCACTCAGCAAGTACATACATCACGGAATTGAACCAGTCCCAGTTCTCCCAACTCCGACACACAAGCGTAGGCAGCTTCACTTTGGAGGAAGAGCTGACACAAGGTCATCTCTTCACTGCGGAATAGCGAACCCATGGTGGTAACCGGGATGGGCGCCTATAGACTGTTCGTGCAGGAGCGCTAGAAGGTAATTAAAAAAATCTTATAAGCATTTTAGTTATAAGGTAAGCTCGAATATTCACAAAAAATGACAAACTCAACACTTTAACGATTTTGATGACAAAATTGCTGGGAGAGATTGACTGAACTTGAAAAACAAAATCAACCGTCAATTATTTGAGCGATTCTCATTACCTAATAACCTAACAACAATAAGTAGTAACCTAACAACAATAAGCCAACGATCTGTGCTCGGAAACAGAAAGACGGTATGTAGCTTTTCCGGTTAATTTTACACAACTGCTCTTCGGCGTACTTGGATCTAACTAGGCAAATGCAGCTAGTATATAATGACATAAGAACATTTCCATTATCTAACCCCTCTTTACTTGACCAGTATTATAAATACACTGTAACACTGCAAATCACCTTCAAATAACTACATAAATCAGGAATATCTTTACTCAGACACGAGCGTAACATACCCATCACCTGATAGAGGAAACCGGTCTTAAGGGATTCTCATTTGTAATCTACTTAATCACGACTTCTCCTGCCGTGATTTACTAAGCAGTGTTTAATTTACGTTTAGCGCAACTCCTCGCGATAACAAGCCACAAGCTTTACAAAAAAGTATTGAACATTGATTATCAGGTAATCCTCAGTCTAACATATAAATACGTATGTATTATGATAAAAAGGTATCGATCAACGTTTGTTGTGTGAATTATGCAAATACATTACCGACATAGTACGAGCAGTATATCATCAGTATAATTAAAATGCAGTGCACTTCTGCAGTAATGTGTATCTGTCATGGCCATTCAACAGGGACCCTGCAATAGTTATGTGGAAGCAGATTCGCGCAGGTGTGCTTCGTCACCTCATTTTTGTTACCTCATCAATCACAACTGACTGTCAGCAGCTTTTCTATATTGTCTGCAATGAACCTACTAGAAAACTGATTATATTTTTTCTTATGACTATCCCCTAAACAGCAATCCAACTTGGTAAAACAAGCAAGATTATCAAAACTATTAGACAAGAAATTAAATCATTGAAAATTGTTATCAGGCAACACTGCTAGTGGTCAGCCAGATACCAGCAGGGTATTACGGGAGCTACTAAAGCATACTTCAATTAGTGCTACGCCCCTAATTAGTCATATTTCCATCCCATTAAATAAAGCCTAATGCACAATTTTCTCTTGATAGACTATTCGTTTCGATCATATTTTTTCACGTTATTCACTGTTGTAGAATAACGTAATCTTGATTTTGACCTTTTGCTCGCAAGGTTCACCAAAAAAATCGATTTTTCAATATTCTTCCACTGCATATCTGAGCACTTTCCATCACTATTCTCCATTCGATGTCTATTGAGTTTAACCGTTACTATTGCATGACTTAGACTAATGGCTGACCTATTAAACAAATTATTTATTCACTTGAGTGAAAATTTCTTTTTTGAACAAACACGAAACTAATGGCCCACAAAAAGAAATGACTAATATCTCAAGATGTCGATTAGCTACTGTGCGATGACAGCGAAGAGCGAACAGCGATTGTGAGTAGAGTTCTGAATTGAGAGACTGGCCATGGCAACTCAGTAGCTCGCGAGAACTTGTCATCATTCGCTATGTGCGCGAAACGGTGCTGCCACCTTCCCAAGTTTGTTCTATTTGTGAAGTCTGTGCACAGGTTTGTTAAAGAGTGAAAAGGATAGACAAAACTTTGCACCAAATCTTCACAAACTTTCCATATGGCAGTTCCATGAGAGTACAAGAGATCGATTTGTGCTTACATAGCGAATTAAACCAGCGAGACTGCGAGACACTTCAAGAGCAACCCCAGTAAACCATTTGGTTTATATATCTCGATTGCAACTGAGATATACAAAATCATATCTGAACGAAAAAGTTATATTTCACGCCATATAAGAGCATATATGTACCAAAGTGGAGGCGATATACGTGCGAAAATTTTGACAAGTATTTGTAATTCTATTTTGCGCAGTTTTTATAACACGCGACTAAATACTCCTGAATATATGACATAGATATAATCAAATATTGCAATTGTCTATCCTGCTTTATAATTCACAGTCATGAATTGTATATGAAGACACGCACGACTGCAAAACAACTTATTGTTCACTTCGATTTGACATACTCTAATCATTAGACAACTCCAATATGAAATTGACATGAAAACGATTTAATGTGAACTTTCTATTACGATTTTGTGTTATCTGGGACATTTCAATAGGGCCCAAGTGCAAAATATAAAAAAACTGGCTTTTTGGTTATATTTAAAGCTTTTTTAAGTATCTATAATAATACCAAACATCATAGCGATTTGAAAACTTTATGAGTCTTAAAAAGCCAATTTGAAAAAGCCTTATGTGAAAACTGGCAACAAAGTTTTCATTTTGTGCTTTGGCCCTTCTGTATGAAAAAGCCTATCCAGCTTTTTACGCGCTATAATGGCGGACGCTGTAAATTGTGTTCGTAATATGCGAACAATCTTTTTGACAACTCTGCATCCATCAAAACTGGGCACTCTTCTCCTGTACGGCAGTGTTGCTCTTTCTTTCGTTTACACAAAAGAAGGAGAGCAATAGTTTTGTTTACATCACGCACATTTTTGCTTTCCTTCTTTGGCGTAAACGAAAGAAAGAGCACGGTAGTGTTGCAAGAGAAGAGTGTCAGATTTGATGTATGCAGAGTTGTCAAAAAGATTGTTCGCATATTACGAACACAATTTATAGCGTCCACCATTATAGCGCGTAAAAAGCTGGATACGCAGTTAGTGTTTTGTTTTGCATTCGGCCCTATTTTTGTTGTGGGATTTCTACGCATAGTGGCGAATAATCACTGGCCATCTCCGGTTAAGTACGTTTAGTAAGTAATAAATACACAATTTTTGAATTTCCATTGGTAATCAATTGTTAACAGGGCAAATTAAATATTTTAGAAACAGCCAGTTCTGCAGTTGCTGCTGCGAAGATGATCCCCGCCGTACAATTGCGCGAGAGACTCGACGGACGACCTAAAAAAACAATACGATGCTACCTGCATAAATAACACGGGCATTCACAGACACGACATGTTTAGTACTTAAGCCTGCGCGGCAACAAAAATTTAAGTTACTTTTCGGCTCACACGAAAAAAGCTATTTCGCTGTATATATATATATATATATATATATATATATATATATATATATATATATATATATATATATATCACCTGTGGAGGAACCGGACAGAGTTCGTAAGTTGCGCGCCCGAGACATTTACTATCGCTGAACTGCCAAGGCGTGATGCACTTGCACGCTGTGGTGAGTTAGAAATGCTAAATGAATGAACTGCTGCTGCTTCACACTACCAATAGCGACTGCCGCACTGCCGCACCTCACGGGTAACACGTCCCACTTCACAAACCTGTTCAACGGTGGCAGATTTGCCGATGAAATTAAACCCCAACTTTTCTAGTAGAAATAATAAAGCTGATCGGTATCCCAGTTACGAATTTTTAACCTTTTCTAGCCATTGCGCTTCAAAACAACGTGATAAAAAAAGGCCAAACGCGAAACGCTGTCTAAAAACCGGCCCAACACCAAAATCATATCACCACTGACAGTAAATAAAAGCCTCAAGTCAAAGGCCCCATCAACAATTGATAATCAAATCAGCCTTATGAAAAAGTCGTATTACCGAATGATCTCCGAAAACGGCCAAACGCATATTTTTGCAAATTACAAAGTAAATCAATGTTTTTTTCTGCTAGTTGTTGCATTACACATTAAACTATTATGTTTTTGCATCATAATGTGACATTCAATTCTAAGCAACACTGTTTATATTAAATAAGGAGTTAAAAAATGATGCTCAAGTTTCAACATCGATTTTCTCGAAACTGTCAGTTTTGACTTCGGCCTATTTGAAATGTTGCTCTTGTTCTGTATTTTTTGTTGGAAAAATCTGATAATCTGTACGGCGAGGAAAAATATCTGCGCCAAAATCTTTCCAATGCAAAACAATGTGAGTGAGAGAGATAGAGAGTCATTTTGCTGACTATTTCCGTCTCTTTCACTCTCATGCAAAAGCTCAAAAATCTGTTTAATCTGTGTATTTTGACGAAAATCTGTACAGGCGATTTCTTTCAAATATTAGTGTGTAAAAGGTTTTTATGTAATCTACGAGTAATCCTTCAGTAGAGCACCCCTCGAGCAATAAGTGGCAAACTAAATCTTGATGTCGCTGCCGTCGCAACTATGCAACTCCAGCACAAAGAAATATTGATAAAGGTACATGGATATTTTTTGACGCGTTTAGCAAACTATTTCTGGGGGGCGCTACCGACAGATTTTACACACAAAAAATCGATTACTTCATTCTAGCCTGTTAATCTGTTCTCTGTGGTATGAACCCCTTTCTGGACCGATAGTTTTTAGGGATTTGACAATGCGCACTGAGGACATACGCACCCTCGTGGACGGTGGACTACAATTTCAGAAACACCTGGGAAATGGGCGACGAATAACCCAAGATCGAGTTGAATGACGCAACAGCACGAAACGCCCCAGCTCTAAGCTGCTAACGACGACGACGAAGATCGTACAACCAGCCCCGCAAACTTTTTTGTGTTTTAAACCAGGACCCGGCATAGTCGAAACAAATAAAAGACGCTAACTTTCTCTTACCTTCGCATCATACATGAAGAGACCGGCATTATTTGCCGAACAGAATGTTTCCAGCAAGCGCCAGCTGAAGTTGGTGACTGTTTCAAGTGACAACTGAAATTCAGGAACGAACACGATTTGTCGATGGTGACTAGGTTAAATATTACATGCCTTATATTGCAGGAAATGTTACACAAATTCAATTCATTCGCGTTAAAAGTTACTGACCTTCTACTGAATGTTTGGTAGGAAAGTGAAAATGAAACATCAAAACCGATCGTCATGCTGACGTGAAACCTGTTTTACTAACGCAGATTGAAGCCAGCTTTGAAATGAAGCGGTGTTGCTTCAGTTGAAACCGAAGCTTCATTGTTTCATTGTCGAGTGACAATTTGCAATTGAAAGTGATGTCGGCCTCTGCTCTAAGCTGATGGCTGTGAAATTTCAAGCTTGAAAGTGTAGAACAATTTTTCTCCGGGGGGGGGGGGGGGTTTGAACCCCCAAAACCCACCCCCGTCGCTACGCCCATGAACTAGCACCAAAAAATGTCATTGCAAGACATGCACTTATCACGCCCAATAAGGTTTTGCACGGGCGAGCATAACCTCACTTCTTTGACGTCTATCAGTGGTTTGTTTACATGGACTTGGAACATGGGTTAACAAGTTAAAACTGAATATTGCTTAAGGTCTTAACGGCAAGTCAGAAAAGCACAAAAACTGCCATTCCGAGTAGTTTGGAGGGCGACACTGCTGAATAATTCGCTTTTAAAACGTTTAACTCCAATTTATGCATATCGCGTTCGCCTAACAAATAGTAAACAAACCACGAGTGGATGTCAAATGGGTGAATTGAGTTCATTCCGGTTCATTCGTGACGTCACCTTGCAAAACCTTATGGCCAGTCTCTCAATTCAGAACTCTATTAGGGTCGAGGCAAGGGGTTTCCAGAAAGGCGTAAAAGTGCGTAGTAATCAGAGATTACTTTTGTAATCATTTACGAATTAATTAGGTAATCAATGGTAATCAGTAGAGTAATCAATGATAATCTTAAGTAATCATTGGTAATCATGATTAATATATAGTAATCACTAGAGATTGATTACTGGTAATCAGAGGTAATCAGTAGGGTAATCAAAAGTAACTTTTTTCGAAGGTGCGTAGTAATCATTGCTGTTGGAAACCCCTTGGGTCGAGCTTCGAAATTCCCTCTGCGTGCCCCTTTCACTGAAATAAGCTGGAATCATACACCGATAAAAATAGACACGGCATTTACCAAAAGATCTTAACCCTTTATAAGGCCGTGGCCATAAAATTGCCACCAACGAAAAATATTTGTTTTGCGTCTATAATGACATCAATATAATTATAGAAGCAAAATAAAAAATTTTTGTTGGTGGCAATATAGTTGCCACTGCCTTATAAAGGGTTAAGCGGGGTACGCTGCTGAAAAGTAATGGATAAAAAGATAGGACAAGAAATGCTCAAGAAATCGATTTCTTTTACGATTTCTTAAGCAGTACGTACCTTATAAGTAATGTCGAATTTGTTTATTCAATCCGGATTGGAACTGGATGAACTTTTTGTGTTCATTTGCTCCTAGCTGACAGATAAAATTCATCCAGTGCCAACCCAGATTGAATAAGCAAATTCGACAATATTATTTCATGTCCAGATGGCGCAGTTTTACACGTAAGTCAATTAAAACGTCACTTTTCCGAACGGAACAATATCTGGCGCAATTATTACCACAAGAAAAAATGACAGATGGTTGCTTGTATTGGAGTTGTCAAAATTTCTTCGATAAATAGACCTTTCCATTTATGTGTGTGTTGGTGCTTGAAAATGAGGCAAACAGGCATCAGCTGTACCCCAAAATGAGGCAAATATCATGTATATACACGCGTATTTCGTGTTCGCTACTGTGTTACCTGACTCACTGCGAATATGCGTTGTATTCGCGGGATCGTGTTGGTTCGAAAGGTTTCGAAAAATATTGCCCTTGTATCGAAAATATCGTTAATTTTGATCACTAAAAATAACGTACTTAAACGTTATATTTCATGTGTCAGTAGTACGCAATAATTGTATTGTGAAACTGAATTGTTATTTATGCAACTTTTTACAAATTAAATGTAATAACAAAAACACAACTTATAAAAAATCGTTTGTTATCGATATTAACTGCATATGCGTTTATAAACGAATAAAACGTATGGTTACGTTTTATTTCAATAATACGCATATTCGCAGTGAGTCAGGTAAACCAATAGTGTGGGTGCTTGAGCCACAGAGAACAGACATTCATCTTAAGCTCGTAACGTGTGTAAAGGTTAGCCACCATTTTGAAAGTAAGTGGTAATGCTCTCGTTACGTGGCGCTCACATCACTAACATAATAGGCTTTGGTTGTTAATGTCTGTCAACGATTTGATTTGAGCTTTCGTCATATTTTCACCAAAGCTTTTAACAGTTGCTACAGCAACTAACGTATTATTTACCCAATCTACCGAACTCAAAATAAAGGTAAAACATCTTTCATCAAAAATACCCAGGTAACCAATAAGCATTTCCAATGCAATTTAAAAGCAAGCCAATAAGCATTTAAGTTGCCTTAAATGCTACTTAAATGCTATTTTGGCAAAATATGCGGCTACTTTACGGCTAGCCCTCTTATAGTGCTGACAATGCTTATTTGCAACTAGTTACCAACAAGAAGAATTTAAATAGAATTTTGGATGCCAATTTACAACAGTTATGCAGTCAAAAAGCTGATAAACAACAGCCTGCAGTATAAAACGCCAGGGATGCTAATAAACAACTGATTTACTGCTTATTTTAATGCTTATTGGTTACCTGGGTAGTAATTATTGAATAATTCGTTTTTTAATTCTTCGAAGAAACTGTGTATCTGTACCGGATTGCGAACGTACCAGATGGGGTAACGGAATTGTTTGCAGATAACTTTCGCCAATTGAAATTAAAACGAACTTCATGGCGATAAGGGTGATTTTGATTATGAATTCGGTATTACGAGTCATTGGCATATAGGTCGAGAGTATTCCACGATTTTAGTGGTCGCCACCCCTGAGATCAATGAATCACAGCCCAACGCTTCTCCTACGGTGGACTTCGATGAAGTAGTAGTACGGATTTCCCGTACTCCACGTACGTCCACGTTTTCTTTCCGTACATTCCTTTAGTTTTACCGTGAACGCGCGGAAAGAAAACGTGCGATGTATTAGGGAAATGTCAAAAATGCTGTTTAAATATTACGAACACGTCCGCCATTATGGCTCGTAAAAAGCTGGATAGAGCTTTCCAGTTATGTGTGTATTGGTCCTTGAAAATGAGGCAAACAACAACAGTAAACAAAAGAGTTGCATCCTGTAGAGCAGACGTGTAGCAGAACAAAAATTGATTCAATTGATCAACATATCTATAAAAAAAAACAATCTTCCGTATTCCCATGGCTGCATTGAAAATAATCTTTCGCAGCAATCGTGTATATCCACAGAGAACAGACTACCAGGTAATCGACAAAAAGTGTGTAAAAGGTTTTTATGTAATCTACGAGTAATCTTTCAATAGAGCACCCCTCGAGCAGTAAGTGGCAAACTAAAACTTGATGTCGCTGCCATCGCTGCATATGTAACTCCAGCACAAAGTAATATTGATAAAGGTACATGGATATTTTTTTATGCGTTTGGCAAACTATTTCTGGAGGGCGCCACCGACAGATTTTACACACAAAATTCGATTAGTTTCTTCGAGCCTGTTAATCTGTTCTCTGTGGTATATCGTAGAATAGAGAATGAGAGAATGTAAAAGCGAGATTATTTTCAATGCAGCCATGGGAATACGGAAGATTGTTTTTTATATATATCTTGATCAATAGAGGTTTTCCGTCAAAAATTTTTTTTTCGGTAAATGTTAGGTTTTGACTCTTAGAAATGATACCCACATGAAACTTTCTTTAACAAAGCCTCTAACTACTGTAAAAATGAAAAAATAAAATACTTATATTTCAACCCGTCACTTCTCGGATGTATTACATGCCTTTTTGTACCAGTGTCCTTTTTTTTCACCACTTCGAAACCATTTGTGCCACTCTTTACTCTTGTGGCAAGCAACACACGAAACGAAAAAGAAGGTAATCATTAGCTTTTCATTCGTGTTGTCCTTTTCGCTCAACCGCTGATACACATATGTCAAAATCTGTTGTGCAATGCTGCCAGAAAAACTAAAAATTTTGATAAACAGTGCTTCCGAAACGAATTTTTCAAAACTCGACATTCGTGATTTGGTGAAAAGAAATTCAACATTCTCGCAATTTGCATTGTTTAAAAAATCGTAGTAAATTCTATAGTCAACGAAAAAAATATATTTTTGCACCATTGTCACTCGTATTGGGAGTACTTTCGAGAAAAAATAAGAAAAGGAGGGGTACCCAGATAACCAATAAGCATTTCCAATGCAATTTAAAAGCAAGCCAATAAGCATTTAAGTTGCCTTAAATGCTACTTATATGCTATTTTGGCAAAATATGCGGCTACTTTACTGCTAGCCTTCTTATAGTGCTGACAATGCTTGTTTGCAGCTAGTTACCAACAAGAAGAATTTAAATAGAATTGTGGATGCCAATTTACAACAGTTATGCAGTCAAAAAGCTGATAAACAACAACCTGCAGTATAAAACGCCAGGAATGCTAATAAACGACTGATTTACTACTTATTTTAATGCTTACTGGTTACCTGGGTATGATCTGACGGAAAACCTCTATTGAATCAATTTTTGTTCTGCTATACGTCTGCTCTACATATCCCTTTGTCACCAAGGTATAGAATGAATTTCGTCTTCCGCTGGCTTAAATATCAGCAAATTTTCAAAATATGAGCTTGAATTTGGAACAGGATGGAAAATTTGGCCGAAATATGTGCTCGGCAGTGTGGCAAACGAAGAAACACAACTAGTAATCGCTATTTTTCGGTTTGTTCCTCCAGCATCAGCTGTTCCCCAAAATGAGGTGGACAGCATGTATATACACGCGTATTTCTTGTTTGCAAGTGTGGGTGCTTGAGCTGTCAGAAAGCTATTCAATCCGGGTTGGAACTGAATGAAATTTATCTGTCAGATAGGAGCAAATGAACACAAAAGATTCATTTAATTTCAACCCGTATTGAATAAACAAATTCAATAAGAGGTCGTGCAGTGCCGTAGTAGAATCAATATATATAGAATGCCAGTGTCGCTGTTTTTCTACAGGGCTCATTGTGGTAAACATGATGCTAACAATCTGTATCAAGTCTGTGAATTGAGAGCTTCATTGTCAAAGTTGCTCATTGTTATTTATCTGTGCGCTGGTTGGTGCTGTCATCAGTGCTCTCATCGCTGTGTTTTCATGCCAGTGAAATGTTTTTGAACGCTAATTTTCTTTTCGTCCGGATGATTGAATCCCAAAACTGCACCTGTTTGCACCGATTTTTTCAGAAATTTGAAGCAAGCGAAGTTTACAATCACATTACTTGGCAGCCATATTCGAAATTTTAAACTGGTTGTCAAAGTTTAACAATGAGATTCCCCTTTTGATGAATCTCAGGCACACACACATATGCATATATAATGTAAATACATTATCTGAATATGTATGATGTTTACCACGTGCACTGCAGCGACACTGGCATTCTATCCAGCTTTTTACGAGCCATAATGGCGGACGCGTTCGTAATATTTGAACAGCATTTTTGACATTTCCCCAATACATCGCACGTTTTCTTTCCGTACATTCCTTTAGTTTTACGGTGAACGCGCGGAAAGAAAACGTGCGATGTATTAGGAAAATGTCAAAAATGCTATTAAAATATTACGAACACGTCCGCCATTATGGCTCGTAAAAAGCTGGATATATATTGATTATACTGGTGCCGTCATTGCGAATTTCAATCATTGCAATAGAGCTTAATTTGTGATAAACTTATTTAAGTGTGTATAGATTTTAGTATTTTTTTTAGGTAATCAGATGTTTTGCAAGCCCCTTGGAAGTAATTTGACGTTAAAGCCACATGCTCGACAATAAATTTTTGAAAACAATCCTTTGAGTGAATCATAGAAATTCAGTACAGTTTTATTTGCTTTAAATTCATATTCAAACGTTTAAAAAAGTTATAACTTTCAAGTAATTAATAATGCCGTACGCACGTAAGAAAATGCACGATGGTGATACACATTTGCGCCGTCGATGGAGACTTCGGAACCGCAAAAAGGATTTAGACGAAATTGATGCCGATCTAAAAAAGAACTCAGAGCAGCTATTGAATCAGGAAGTGGATCTTGACAAGCCAGGCTTTGCACAGTTTTATTGTATTCATTGTGCCACTTACTACATTAATGATCGAGCTCTACAAGATCATTTCCGGACCAAAGTTCACAAGCGGCGTCTAAAGGCTTTGGAAGCAGAACCGTACACATTGGAGGATTCATTGCGAGCTGCAGGTCAAGGAAGTTTCGTTCAGCCTAAGAAGCGCAAAATTGAAACACAACCATCAAAACAGGAACAAGCCTGCGGTAAACGGGTCAAACTGGAGGAATTGATCGAAGTAGAAAAAGCGCCCAAGCAAAACTTATCGAAAGCACCCAAATATGATGGTCAATTTAAAAATATTATGGAAGGCTTGATGTCTTCGTCGTCATAAAAATATAGCTGTTTAAATTATTTTAAAGTTCTGTATATTACAAAACAATTGCAAACACAATGGAAGGAAACGTATTTCATTTACACTGCTAAGCTCTGCTCGATTTCGATTGATTAGTTATGTTATTTTTGGATGAATTTCTAATTGTATACCACTAAGCGAAACAGTACGAAACAATCCCATCTTAAACAATCATTATATGTCGTATTTAAATCAGCTAAAGTTTTTCCATGAAGTGCGGTTGTCCATTTGCATTTCTCCGCTGAGTAAGAATATCGCATCCATTCTCGGTCACCAGCAACGTTTGTTCAAACTGAGCAGAGAAGAAACCGTCGGCAGTAACAGCTGTCCAATCGTCAGGCCAAGAAACGTCCCTCCATGTTTTCTCAGAAATCATTGGCTCAATAGTGAAGCAATGTCCTGGTTTCATGACTCCTACAGCATTGTTTTCTGTAAATATATTCCATTATTGGAGTGTAACGCTAGTAACAATACAACACTACTTACTAGCATAATGTGGCACGTTGGGAGTAGTATGAAACAATCGATGAATTCCGTGTCCGCAGTAACTTTTTACCACACTGTAACCATGAGCATGAACATGCTTTTGGATAACATTACCAATTTCGCGATAACGTTCGCCAGGTCTGCGGAAGTTTTAAATATTATTTTACTAGTATATTACCATAATCTTTTGCTCATTCTTACTTCACGATTCCAATCGCTTTTGACAGAGCTTCGTGGGTCACCTGCACCAACTTTTTATGCTCATCTTTCACGTTGCCCACAAAAAAAGTTTCATTTAAATCACCATGAAATCCTTGAAAGTATACGGTCACATCCACGTTACAGATATCACCATCTTCAAGCGGACGCATATCTGGAATTCCGTGACATATCACCTCATTTACCGAGGTACAGCATGACTTAGGAAAATTATAATAATTCAAAGGGCTTGGGTAACAATCACGCTCAATGCAAGCTTCGTGTACAATTCGGTCGATTTCATCCGTAGTGACACCAACGTCACACACGCGGGCTGCTTCGTCTAGAACTTCTCGCCCCAAACGACATGCAACTCTCATTCCTTCTATCTCTTCGTCGTCTAAGATTTTAATGGTTGTATTTCCGCGTAATGCTTCTTCGGACATGGAGCGGCCTTCTTTGTGATCCGCATAATCAGGTCGCGGTATCGTGAGCGGTACTGTTCTCAAGTCAGACCGAGGAAATGGACGCAGCTTTCCCGTAAATGTAAAATAAGGCCACGGATTATATGCATTTTTATCGCTTTTTCCTTCTGAAAAAAAAAAACACAAAAATGTAAATTAGATTATGTCATGGTGATCGACCGGTAAAAATTGGCTCCTGTCCAAATTAATAGAAAATTTTTATCTCACTCGCTAGAAGATGAATAACCTTGTGTGCCTTCCAAGATCCTTTGAAACATTCTTGGCTGCAGAAGTATGATCCTTGAATGCCCATTTTCAAGCACATCGGGCACTGAAGAGTCGCTTCATTTTTGCAATTTTCCGTCTCACAGCCGTGTTTCACTTTTGTATCGGCCATTCTTTTTCTGCCGTTTATAACCTTACACACCGAGACGTCCAGTTGTTATACCTATATCAGGAGTAGAATGCCAAATTATTTCGCACACGCATAAAATGACTGCATAGAATGAATTTGACCGCAGAGACCGATCGGATCCTAAGCCGGATGAGCTACGCACTGCCAAAAGATCCTGCAGGATTCCCAGAAGAACCTTACCAAAACGCAAAACCTTACGAGCACGACCACGATTGAATAGCCATTGTCAAATTTGGACAACTATTTTCGGATCAGAGATGCCAGATTATTTTTTAAAAAATATTTTTCTGCCACAGCCCACAGCACAGTCACTATATTCGAAACCTTGTTCGAAACATTCGATAACGAAACAAAGCTTCTCGAAATTCGTATGTATTTTTTAAGGTCGCGCTCCTATATTACGTTTTACGTAGAGCAGTATAGGGGTGGGAATACGTTGAATTTCTCTTATTGCGCTCTTCACACTCAATTGGACTGCACAGTTATTAAGTGCAACCTTCAAAACTGTGATGAAAAGTGTGCTACTGATAATATCGCTAGTAATCTTATATCGATAATACCATCAAACTTTATCATCATGGAAGAATATCGAAAATTGGAGGGTTTAAATTGAAATCTTCTCCTTGATTTGTTATTATTTTAACATTTTTGTTCTATTTCCTACGTATTTTTGCTTATATTGCCGTATTATCGTTATTAATTATTAACGATAACAAAACTTTATCAATAATCGTTATAGATTTTGACCGACATTTCCCATCATTACAACTCTCCCATCTGAGCTGACATTTGATTTAGCAGTGGCGCCAGTACCAGTTGTAGGGAAAGCAAATAGTATTTAATTTTTCATTTATTTCATATATGCTGCATATTTATTCAAGTTATGAATTATGCGTGGAATTATGTATTTAGAAACTATTTTTATATTATTCTTTGCGTCGATAACAACTCTACGTAAGCATTAGAATTTAAATAGAAATCAACCAAGATTCATGGTTTTTTCCCACGCAATTTTGGCAACTTTTCTCACCTACAAAATGTGTGACTGGACAAGTGTGTTCAAAATCCAACTTTCAATGCAAAGAGCAATAAATTTACGCAAATGTTTTGGATAGAGAAATTAATACCGTTTTTTGTGTTTTAGTTTTTTAACCTGGGTTAGTTCCAACTTGACCACTGAATAAACAAACATTTTCGGGAGGATAAACAAACATTTTTGGGTTGTCCGTGTATTGCTTACAGCGGGGTTGAAACTGTGAAAAAAAAAACCCAGAGCGAACCCGACGTCTAAAAAGTTCAACTCAAACGTCGATGTATATATATATATATTGATTTTATGTGCAACGTAAGAACACTAAATAACGCGAATATTAGACACAACACTTATGGTTCTTACAAAAAAACATAGATACCTTATCCGCTAACCGGTTTCGGGTATGATGCAAGTTGCATCATGCAACCCATCATCAGCTGATCAGCTCTAGAGCGGTGGTCGACTGGATACAAAGTAGTAATTTGCTGTTTACTACAGTTTCAACTTCGTCAGTTGAAAGAGCGGTGAGGTGATGAGAGCGTCATCCTCATTCATCAGGGGACGGTCCTCCGTACAGATGTACATCGACTCCCACGCAGTCAAATGAGAAGACTCTCACGTTTTTGAGCAGCTTTGCGTTTCCCCAATTGATATTGTGTTTGGAGCAGATTGAGTGCAAGGCTACACTGGAGTCGTTGGGCCGTTCGTTCTCCACTGCCTTTCTGTGTTCCTTTAGGCGAATTTTGAATTTTCTCCGCGTTTGCCCGATGTACACCGCTGGGCAATCCTGGCACGGAATTTCATAAATTCCTGAGCGTTCGTCAGGCGGAACCTTGTCCTTTTGATTATTCAAAAGTTCCTGTAAGGCATTGCCGCTTTTGTGGACCACATGGAAACCATGCCGCTTAAGTACCTTTCTAATGTGGTTTGTTACTTTCGGGTAGAACGGCAGGCTGATTCTTTGTACTTCTTCTCTTTCAGGCTGTAGTGTAGTGGTATCATGGCGCTGTTTTTTGCGGAGATGTTTGCGGATTATTTTATCCACAAACTTTTTGTCGTACCCGTTTAATTCAGCAGCTTTCTGGATCCTTTCCCTTTCCGCTGCAAAATTTTCCTGCTCCATGGGGATGTTGACTAGACGATGCGCCATAGAATGAAAAGCTGCTTGTTTTTGGGCCCCGAAGTGATTCGAGTCCGTAGTAATGTAACGATCGGTAGACGTTGGTTTTCGAAAAATGCTGAACTTCAGGGTATTGTCTTCTTTCCTGGTAATCAGCAGGTCCAATAACGATAGTTTTCCCTCTACTTCCTGTTCCACCGTAAATTTGCATGATGGGAGAAGATAATCTAAATCGCAAATTCCTAGTGCCAAACCCGAGAGTAGCTTCACTGTACTGTTTACCTAAATTACACAAAAACCCACTAGCTATGCGACCAATTTCTTCGAATATTTGTACACCAACAGAAAAAATGGCAGCTTGGCTAGTCGAAGAAATGAAGAAATACGTGAGAAAGTCTTCTCATTTGACTGCGTGGGAGTCGATGTACATCTGTACGGAGGACCGTCCCCTGATGAATGAGGATGACGCTCTCATCACCTCACCGCTCTTTCAACTGACGAAGTTGAAACTGTAGTAAACAGCAAATTACTACTTTGTATCTGTCGTAATTTCCGTAACCGGGCAGCATCTCTGCGCGTGTTACTAACTAGTATCGTTGCCGATATAAGACAGAGTGCTCACCAAGAATGGCTCGCTTACTCGTCAATCGGATGCTGCTAATCGTTGCCGGTGTAGGACAGAGGGCTCACCAAGAATGGCTCGCTTACTCGTCGATCGGGTGACGTCCTTCGTCTCGATTGGGCTACTTGAAGGCCCAAGAGTTGCTGCTGCTGCTACTGATGTTCTGCTTACCGCTCCCGATGTTTACTTCTCAGCGTCCGACATTCGAATGAGCTCTCTTGCGGCGCGCACGCTTATTCATAGCAAATGACTCTCACGTACTAGTAGGGGCGGGGCGAATATGTACTCTGTCTAATGCAAATTGGCGGACTTCGGACATCAACTTGAGAAATATGTATCATTTTCTTTTTTTTTACGTATAATATTATTTAACTTAGAATTTTATTTAACATTTTATTCATTTAATATTTGATTCATTTCAACATTTAACATTCTTATCCTACAGTATCCAGTCGACAACCGCTCTGATGATGGGTAGCATCATACCCGAAACCGGTTAGCGGATAAGGTATTTATGTTTTTTGAAAGAACCATAAGTGTTGTGTCTAGTATTCGCGTCAAATTTTATCTGTCAGATAGGAGCAAATGAACACAAAAAGTTCATCCAGGTCCAATCCGGATTGAATAAACAAATTCGACAAAAGTGAAACTAAGTTCAATCTGAGTGAAACAACAAACGTTTTGACAGCCGTTCGATTGGAACTAGGGTGAACCTAGATTAGATATAAGCAAAAACAAAAACGCTATTGGAGATTCGTCATCTTAAATCAAAAATTTCAATCGAATTCAGAATCAATTGTTGCAAGTAACAGTAAAAGTTAAAAGTTTCATTAAAACCAAAATACACGCCGATATTCAGTATATTCAGGCTTACCGGAATGGATAACCAACTGGCTGTTATCTTATTTAATCGGTCGCACTGCTTTCGTGAACATGAATGGAACTAAATCGTACTGTTTTGATATACCCTCTGGAGTACCACAAGGCAGTATTCTGGGCCCATTGATTTTTATACTTTTCATAAAAGATATCTGTGATAGCCTAGAGTCCGAAACGTTACTATATGCCGATGATCTTAACATTTTCCGTACTGTCACAACTGCTCTCGATCGCGACGCTTTACAACATGATGTGAATAGCCTTTTGCACTGGTGCCTCATAAACGGGATGGAGGTAAATGCATCAAAATATTCCGTCATAACTTTCTCCCGCCTTCGTAACCCTGAACATTTCGAATATCTAATGAACACACGCGAAATGAAACGTTGTAGCTCTGTCAAAGATCTGGGAGTCATGATGCTTGACTGCAAGCTAAAGCTCGACGAGCACATTAGCATAATATCGTCAAAAGCGTATGCTGTACTCGGCTTCATTCGACGAACTGCTTCGGATTTTAATGATAGCTACGCTTTAAAAACGCTATATTGCACCTTAGTTCGAAGTATTTTGGAATACGCAGCACCGGTGTGGGCACCGTATCACACAGGGAAAATTAATAAAATTGAAAGAGTACAACGTTGTTTCATACGTTTTGCCTTGCGTCGTTTGCCTTTGCAGGACCCTATACGCCTTCAGGCTCACGAAAATCGTTGTCAGTTGATAAAACTTAATACGCTTGCCCAAAGAAGACGAACGTCACAGAGATTGCTTGTTTACGATCTGCTAATGGGAATTATCGATAACAGTTATCTCTTAGAAGAAATAAATCTGCACGTGCCTCGTCGAATTCTGCGAAATCGAACATTTCTCTGGACTCCAGCTCATCGAACCCAATATGGCCAGAAAAATCCTCTACATTATTTACTTACTTATGTGTCCATGTCCGCCGGTCCGGCAGAACAAAGGGATGAAATTAGAGATCTCCACTGCTGACGGTTACCCGCCATGGCTTTTACCTGTCGCCAGGACAGGTTCTCGTCTACAGCCCGGATGTCGTTGGCTAAGCTCCGTCTCCATGAGCCTCTGGGTCTGCCTCTTCTACGCTGTCCTTGTGGATTCCAGTCGAGTGCTGCTCTGCAAACCTCGTTCGCTCCTTTCCTCAAGGTGTGTCCGATCCACTTCCACCTACGCTCACGAATTTCTGTGGCTATCGGCCGTTGATGACACCGACGATGGAGTTCCTCATTGGATATCCAATTATCAGGCCACCAGGCACGAATAATATATCGCAGGCACCGGTTAATGAATACCTGCAGTTTTTGCGTTGTCTCCGCTGAGACGCACCACGTTTCGCAGGCATACAGCAGTACGGATTTAACGTTTGAATTAAAGATTCGGGTTTTCGTACGTAGAGTGATCTGGTTTGAGCGCCAAATGTTTCGCAGACCTGCAAAGGCACCCCTGGCCTTCCTGATCCGTGTGGCTATATCAGTCTTGGTACCACCATCGGGCGTTGTTTGGCTACCAAGATATTGAAAGACGGCTACCTGCTCAACTTGTTGTCCCGCTACTGTAAAGTTGGTGGAATTGTCAGTGTTCACTACCATAGACTTAGTTTTCGCTACATTGACTGTGAGACCTGCTGCCTGGGAGCTCTCGGAGAGGTCGTCTAACTTGCTCTGCATATCGTTTCGGCGTTGTGCGAGCAAGACAATGTCGTCGGCTAGGTCGAGGTCATTTAGCTGCTCCATCGTTAGAGGATTCCAAGGCAATCCTCGATTTGGTCTACTGTCAATTGCTCCAACTAATATCTCATCCATAACGGTGAGAAACAGAAGCGGTGATAAAATGCAGCCCTGTCTCACGCCAGCAGTAACCCTTATGGGGGTAACCCTTATCTACATTATTGCTGTACATTATTTAACGAGGTAAATCATGTGTTCGATTTTAATGTTAGCAAAACTAGATTTAAAAGTTTGATTGTAAATGTAAATTAGTTTTAAGATACAATTAGTCTGTACTGCCTTGTGCCGAAGACTGTAGAACAACAATAAAATAATATTCTATCAACTGGTATAAAAATCTTGTCTCGAATAAATATAGTTTCAACGTAATTCCTGAATATTGTTCAGGCTACCGCTTAATGGGCTGGAAATACCCTCCCGTACTCTATGTAGATCTCGTCGTCCATAACACAGCAGCGAGGTTTTGTCCGCTTTTGATCGTATAATTTTCGGGTACGGTTTGTCGCGATCGTATTCTATTGAGGCCATCTGAAACTTAAGGGAGGACCCTATTCTGGAAAGTCGGAAAAATCGAATTTTATTTTGTTGCATTTTTGAGACGTTTGTACCTTCAGAAATGTCATGTCAAAAGGATTTTTTTAATATCTGATCTCGTTGAAAACTTACGGCAAATATTGTGAAGTCATCGTAAGGGAAGTCCATTGCTGTACGAAACTTTGAACGCGTTTTCCCCGAAACCATGTTTCTTTAGCTGGCGGTACGTGTATCTCAGAATCTAGTGGACCGATTTGACTGAAATTTTTTTTTCAGCATGTAAAAATAAATTATCTAAATTGTTACGTAGCCGTTTTTTTAATCTCAATTTTTCAATCTTTTATGAGCGCCTAATTGGCGATTTTTGTTAAAAAAACCGCTTTTTTTTTTGAAAAAAAAAAGCCGCCATTTTGGTATTTTTTCGAATTTTCAAAAACCGCTACGTAACAATTTAGGTATTGACCTAAAGCTTCAAAATCATCTTTGAAATCCGTTCTACGATACTCCGTTGATTCCCGGCACGTACCGCCAGCAAGGAACTATTTTCTAGAGGGCATTCATTCGCCTCCTGCCATCGGCATAATAATTACTATTCTGGTATCCCAAAAACACAAAATATATCTTCAAATATACCTTAATCAACAACCAAAATACCCCAACTCTTAACTATAATTCTAGTATCTGAAAAAAATTTACGAAAACCTATTATTTTTCGGTCTTCCAGAGTAGGGTCCCCCCCTAAAAGGTACGTAATTCCGCTCGAGTTATGGCCTTCTGCACGAAACTTTTGCTCAGATTCAGCTTTTTTTTGCTACATCTCGAACGGGGGAGTTTGGTTTCCCTTCGAACGCCCTAACTACGCATTCTGTGCTTACCATCGACAGTCAGGCGTTCTATGAACCGTTTTATGATACGAGAATAACCGTGGAATTCGAGATTCTCCACTTTTTACCGATAGTATCAATGTAATCTCGAATGTGATATATCATAGATTCTATCTGTCTATCTACAGATTCTTATTTTCGATGTACAAGTGCAGAATGTTTTCGCAAACGACTGCCATTTTTCATATCTTCGCGCACCTCAGTGTCTGCCGTTTCGTGCTTTCGAGTTCGAAAACAGATACTGAGGAAGCCTGCAAGTTGTAGGCAGAATACGTATCTGTCAACAATAAATATACATAGTACCGTGTACCCCCGTTGGTATGACCTTCTTTGATCTGAACATTTTTAATCTGTACCCCGGTGGTATGAATGCGTTCAGATTAAAAACCGATCAAGCGTCACACACAATTGACGTTAAATTGGACCGGTAAATTAAAAAAAAGCAAAAATTCATAATGCGTTTCCTCTTGCTCAGGAGCTTTGGCAATATAGCTCATATGCAACTTATCTCTCTCCAGTACTCAAAATAGACCATTTTAGTCGAAACTGCCGAGCCAATTTCGTATTATACAAACCGAACCTTTAGAATTCGCGCATGTTTGAGATGTTTTCGAAACGTTTGTTTTCGTCAAATCAAAACAACAAGTTCATAGGGTGCGCGTCTTGCGCGTGTGTGAAAATGAATAGAGTTACCAAATATTCAAATTAACGAGCTGTTTTTCACATTAGCGGGGGTTGAGTGTAAATTGGATTAGTTTTCATTTTATTTAATTCCAGGTTTCCTATTCTACTAAGACGGCTTGATATTCCGCGTTATGGTCAACCGAGAATTGGTGTTCCGCAAAATGGTATTCGGCTAAATGGTTTGTAATGATGGCGAATATTTAAATGCTATCCGCTTTATTTTATTAGGCTAAACAATGGGGGGAGTTGTTTTCTACTTTACTGTGAGGAAAATTTGTATATTAAAACACCCATGAACTCCTCAGAAACTTGCAAAACTCGAGATTGTAACAAAGGTCATCCGATATTCACGGTTTATGTATGACACAGTTTAATTTGTGGCAATACGAAGTTTGTCGGGTCAGCTACCCAACAAACATTTTTGTTGAATAACGGCTTATTAAGTGCTTGTTATCCGGTAATTAGCAATACAACGGTTGAATAAGCTACTAATCAAAAGAAATGTTTGTTGGGTAGTACACAATAAACAAAACCAATCCCGATGGAAGATTAAGGTGAAGGTCGTCAGAGTCCTGCTTTTTTACTGATTTCAATACTTGTTGCCACTATCGTTTTGTTGAGATTAGAGTTGCTAGTAGTAGGTAATAATTTGTTATGAACAATTATGAAACGTAGAATCGCGTATCTATTTTTGCTGTTGAACTAGATCCGACAGTAATTCTATCACATAAAATGTTGTTTACGGTGAATTTTATAATCAGTGAATTTTATAAGTATATTATCGACACTCTACGACCTTTAATTTAATAGCGAAAATAATTGGTCAATTTTATGCTCACATGTTTACGTTGGCATCACTCCATAGAAACGTCCGTTCCCTTGGCAACGTACAACAACGAAGTTGCAGATTCGGAATTGCAATCGAAACGAAGTAAGGTTTTTCCTATCAATTCTAGGAAACAGTTCCAGTTTCAGAATCATTATAATATCCTACTAAATAACTGTTCGGGTCGTAAATTAAAGTTTTCTGTGCCTCAAGTTAAGTTTCGCGAGTGATGTAACGAATGGAACGGAAAAATCGACGGCGAAAAAGTGAAAATATAGTGATGAATTTTAATTGGACAGAAATCTCCATATTTAGTGTAATTTATGCCTCAAAAAATAATAGAACCTATAGAATGCAATGTATAGTGCTTTGAGTTGCAAGATTTCATTACGGCTAGCAGGTTAGTTGAACTGGTTTTATTTTTTGGCGATGGTTTCCCGAATCTATGGGAGCATGAAGAAGGGAAGAGAAGGGTGATATTCGGTGCCATACTAACTGTCATATATGTACTCTGACGACCTTGTCGTTAAGGCCGTATACAGACAGGGAAGGTGGCGCTCATGCTTCTAGAAGTAGAATCATAGAAAACTAAGGCAGATAAAAATATATTCAAATTAGTGGGATGAAAGCTGTTGCTAAAAATTCTGTCTAAAATCGGATTACCTACGAATGGCCAAAACACAAATGGCCGAATCACGAATGGCCGAAACATAAAAGGCTGAAACACGAATGGCCGAACATCATATTCGGCCGAAAATAATCACGGCCTTCAGCCTGCACAAATGCTGGGTATATGCTGTCCTTACTCGCTGCCGGTCGTTCGGACTTCACTAAGGGATAATCCCTACTAGTCAGTAAACCTAGGAAAATGCATGCACCTAAATAGTAGTGGTTTCTGCGGGGGGCTGCCCCCCGCAGTGGCCGGCGCTTCCGACGGCGGGTCACCGGCGCACACTCGCGGCCTGCGGCCGTCTCGCCCTGAATAATCTAGAAAATAGTTGCTACTAACACGATCAATAGGCCTCGCACCGTATAATAAACGTAAATCATTCGCGCTTAGGGGAAGAAACAACTACCAATCATCTAAACTATAACTACCAAAATAAAAAAAGACGTATGCCTTAGAGTATGTCTTGTACTAAGGTACGAAAAGCTTTTTTCCTTCACCTATCATTGACGCTGATCGTCACAGAGCTGCGAGTGGAACAAAAAGCAAGTGCAACAAAAGAGGGGAAAATTTTAAAGGTCTTTCGAGGGGATGTTTCAATTTCGCGGAGAGAAATAGATGAAAAAATTTATTTAAAATGTGTCAAGTCTAACAAAATGAGCAATAAAAATTTTGTTGATTTGGGTATTCCGGGAAAATTCGACCTTTCATGGTTCAGCCTTTCGCGACTCGGCCTTCTGTGACTGTTATTGGAATTCGGCCATTTGTGTTTAGGCCATTTGGTACCAGCCCCTAAAAGTGTTCATGTGATGTAACTAACGTCTAGTATAGAAGTAGTTGTTTCATAATAACGATTTTTCGGAAAATTTCGAACGAGTCTTCTTTAAGGTGTCATAAACGACTAAAATTTTTGAAGAAAACATTATTTTTTGATTTCATATTTTGATTCTACAATCTTTTCCACTTATTTTGATACTAATTTTGTAATGATCCGACTACGGCAAGTGGCCATACGATCATACACATAAGCATTACAATGCGGCGTGGTACAAACACCGCTCCTGTAAAACACAATTTTCAAACTTTAGGTACCTTTTTCTCAGAAATTACATAACGTATTGGATTGGAACAAACTTTTTTGGTTTTTTTGGTATATGCACTTTTTTAACTTTAGAGCTTTGTAAACATAACATAACCAGAGAAAAAAAAGAAGACAAAATTTTATTTTTAGAGTCATGTTTTTTCTTTATTTTCTTTTTTTTTCCTGAACTTCAAGAATCAAAAACTAAAATAAAAAATGATTTTTTCAAAAATTTTAGTCGTTTATGTCCCCTTAAAGGAATAAAGTTCTGTGAGAATGATTTGAGGTTATTATCTTCCTTACTCGGCTGGCTTTCTAATAATTTACACAACAAGCTTTGTTTTTATTATTTATTGTAAATAAATTACTTTATAAACTCTCATAGTAGCATAATATTAAGCAATAAATAAAATAAATAATTTCATTGGCCACAAGCTACAGCTACAGAAAGGAAGTTGGAAACAAGAGATCGCAGACAAACATACTTCACGCTTGTTACATTGAAATTTCATCGTCTCAAGTATTCGGTAGTGTAGGTACTACTCTTGGATATCACGGAAACATAATATTTACGACATTACAACGCAAGGACAATGATTTCATCAGTGCTGTAAACCTATCCTGCCTGTGACGCTATGAATTGATTCAACACCCAAAATCAGTAACTAAATTTTATCTTGCACTTTTGAATGCATTCTTTTTAGCACCGCAGGAAGAATGATGTTTTCTATTGCATAACCTACAACAATCCCGGAAACCAGCCTTGACTTGCTTTTTTTCTGCTCATCTAGCTGTATCATTTCAGCAAAATAAATTATAAAATTGGTTATTTATGGAACACTCATAGATATTGGAGTGACTATATACAGAGTGGCAACATATGTCATCCAAAATGTATGCAATGGGTATTTTCTTTCTCTTTCCTGTACACGAGTTGGATAGGCAGTCTGCTCGATTGGAATGACACTGACAGATAATTATCATTCCAATTTTGACAGTGTCGCCACTCTATATATAGTCACTCAAATAGAAATAATTTTACTCCAAAGTTGAAAATTTACTTTTACGGCGATACCAGCGCAATTAAAGTTTTGTAAGCAGCAATTGAGTTATTGACATTTAGTTAAAAGTTTTTAAGACCGTAAATAAAAGCAGTTGTTAGATGACGCTCAGCTCTATAAGTGTTCATGCGAAACTATTTAAAATTTTCTAGACATAGTTCTATAAACTAAAATGAATTGAGATACCTAAACTGGACCGATTTTCCGGAAATTGAAATATTTTAGTCTAATCGATGATTGCTATATTGCCTATAGATTTCACTGTCATCATCACTTTCCTCCGCCCTTACGGTACTAGTATTGTCATCTCCGATAGGTGCTTCTTCCAATTGATCGGCATCAAGTCTGCTTATGCCGTTTTTCCTGGCACTGGGTTCCGTATTGTAAGGATTGACTGCCTCGTCATCTTCCGGATATTCGTAATTCAGTTCATCCATACGCTTTTGGGCCTTGACCTGTGGGCATAGAATCAAGTAACGTAATTAAAATCTCAATAAATGACAAGAAAGATGTAAAAAATACAAAGCCCTTTTTTTAGACATCCCCCTCCCTCTATGTATCTATGTGTATACTAAATTTGATGGAAAATCGTCCAGTCGTTCTAGAGTTATGGCGGTACATACAAACAGGTAAACGAACATTGACTTTTAAATAAAAAAAACAACCCATCGTGACGTTGCAGTTTCTCTGACGCAGTATTTACAATTCAGAGCTGAATTTTGGAATTTACACGGCTTTTTTACGCGGTTTACGGAATTTACGCGGTTTTTCTAACGCGGTTTTCGGAATTTACACGGTTTTTTTCACGCGGTTTTCGGAATTTAGGCGGTTTTTTTACGCGGGACGTATCCTTCGCGTAAAAAGCGACTTGAGTGTAGCATGTACGTGTTTGGATTTCTACTTCCACTTCTGTTCTGTGCCACCAGCATCAGGCATAGATGGGCCCAACGTGCTAGATGGCTCGACCAGGTTGACGCTGACTTGCGTGTGTCGAAACGCGCTACAAATTGACGACGAGTATCCTAGGACCGACTGTAATGGAGAGGAAATCTTGATACGGCGAGAGCCACCCCGGCTTTCGGCTGGTAAATGGTATGGTAAACAAAGCATTTTCATTTCGATTTCCTCCTAATTATGCTTTTATAGGGGTCATATGGAATTAAGCATGAAGGAAGGGTAATGAGGAGCCTGAGAATACACCCATGCTAAAGTCACATGACATCGAATTGCCTGATCCTACTAAGATTCGAAACCACGACCACTCGATTATCAAAGCAGATTCGGTAACCTTGCGGCTACGGAGCCCCCCATGGTTCCTCCTTAAATTCGGTTATTTGACTTTTGTTTTTATACTTTTAATTTTTATCTTTTGATTTTTTTTATTTTAATCATTTGAATATTTTTTGATATTTGACTTTTTGTTTTTGACGTGCGGTTTATAATTCGGACTCCTGAATTTTAAGTTTTAGCTTCGGATATTTGACTTTTGAACTTAAACTCTTTTTCTATTCTTACTTTTTACTTGTGACCTTCAACTCTTTACTTTTGAGTTTCGACTTACAACTAAAATTTTAACTTGTGTGTGTCCGACTTTCGCCTTTTGAATTTAAAGTCCATTTTTAACTTTAATTTTAAGTTCAATTTTAACTCCAATTTCAATTCAATTAGTTCTATTTCAAGCCCATTTCCATATCTCATTCAAATCATTTCAAGTCTTATTGTATTCCATTTAAGGTCAAATTTCAAATAAAACTTCAAGTTTTAGTAAGAATGCAAACTCATATCCAGGCCCAATTTTAATCTTTTATATTATATTAAACATCTTTGCAAACACTGGCCAATGGAATGTATCCGCAGTTTTCTGAATTCTGAACAGACATTTATATTTTCCGGATCGTAAGATTCGTAAGACTAGTATAATATAATATAATAATATAAATGGACTTCGCCAGTTTTATGTCCAATTTGAAGTTTAATGTGCAGTTCACTGATAAGTATACGCCCTGCCTTACCTTCTCTATAATAAAGTGTTCCGGATAGTGAACTCTACTGAAGAAGAATTATTAAATCAAATCAAGTTCAGCTCAAAAATACAAAATTTGTATTTAATTACTTTTAAATAACCATGTCATGCACTATAAACCCAATTTTCTTTCCAATGTAGTTCACATTCATTTAGGAACAGGGATGGAAGTATTTAATTACTTTTAAATAACCATGTCATGCACTATAAACCCAATTTTCTTTCCAATGTAGTTCACATTCATTTAGGAACAGGGATGGAAATCAGTGATTCCGATAAAATCAGTGAGCCATCGCCACACGCACAATTCACGATCCGTACAGATCATGACAAACAGTGAATCTTTAGTGTCGATCACAAGATTCTGCTCTCTAAACAGTCTCAACAGTCGACCATAGTGTTACATCCCGCCCAGCTGTGAGAAAAAAGGTCACACATGTTGTTTGTATTGCGATTCATACGATGCACACAACCAATCGTCTGTATCTATTATACTTCTCAACGCAATCATGCCATGAACATGATCCGACATGAGGCCTGTCACAATCTGTACGGAGCGCGACAAAGCGTCTGTCGCCTACAAGTAGTGACGTCAATGAATCCGAATCTGATCGCTTCCATGATCCTGATCGCTAGAAGCGATTTTTTGCCATCCCTGTTTAGGAATAATAACATAAAATCCAAAACTCCACAAAAAAGTTGGTAGAGCTTTCTGTAAATTCCAAATCATTTAAGGATAAAAATTACACGACAGGGATTCTTCCGGTAGGTACTGGATTATCCGCTTATGACGAAATTTTGTCTCGTATGAAACAAAAACATTGTATATGTAGTTTTCGGATCCACCTACCCATATGTTTTTGTATCTTCTTTCTCAATATTCCTGGGATTTTGATAAAATAATAATCATTTGAAAATTCGTGCCATTGAGCGACTGGATCGCAAATTGGGTCCTAATATGTTACACGTTAACTTCATAACGTTCCCTTCTTCTGGCGTATCAGGTATCAGATTGTTCACAAAGTTTACTTACACTATTGGGATAGTCACTCTCGTTGTCCGGAACGAATATCCGAAGAGGGGTTGTGGCAGTTTCGGACTCGGCAGTCGCCCTCTTACTATTTTGCGCATCACCACCTAGTCCCAATGCGTTCGCGACGGCTTGCTGGTGTTCCTGAAATGCGAGCAGGTAATCTGTCGTTTGAGGCGACTGCGATGGCTCAGTTTGTTGCTGCTGATAAGGATTCTGATGCTGGACCTGCTGCTGCTGCTGCTGCTGCTGTTGAAACAGATCTTGTTGGGCTTGGGCAAGGATTTGCTCGTTTTCCCGTTGGCGTTCGGAGAGCTCGTAGAATGATAATTGCTGCTTTTGCTGGGGTTGTGGGTGAAAAGCGTTCTGCTGCTCCTGATCTACCTGGTAGTGGTAGTAGTCATTTGGTGATAAATTATTGTGTAGGTTAATGGTACCGTAGTTCAGTAAATTCGCAATTTCACTTTCGGTAAGCTGATTGTGAGAGGCCTTCTCCTGTTGCTGAATAAGCTGCTGCTGTAATTGCTGCTCAAGTTGGTTTTGCTGAGGAATTTGTTGTTGGTGCAGTGCTAGCTGTTCGTGTCCAACAAGCTGGGCGTACGTTGGAACATCATGTGATTGTTGTTGTTGCAAATCATTTAACTGTATCTGACTTACAGCAGACTGGAGCTCGTGCAGTTGGTCTTGCGTTGCGGCAAGGATTTGACCTGCGCTGGCTGCCGGCTCTGGGTGTTTGTAGGAATATGAATTAAGTAAAATATTGCCGGGCGCGGGTTGCGGTGCTGGAACTGTTCCGAGGAAGTTAGTCTCCGGTTTGAACAAATTCGTTTGTAACTGTTGCTGATGGTTGTTGAACAGGTTATTAGACTGTGTTACGAGATACGTTGGGTTGTACAGCTGAAAAATAATGAAGAGATGTTAACTGTACAAGTGGGATGTCCTTCAGTAGCCGTAGAAATACTAACAGACAATGGCATTCCCTGTAGCATTGATGTTTGTTGAAGAATGTGTTGCTGAAGTTGTGGTTGTGAGGCCAATGGAATGCCGTAACCTGGTTGTGGGGCAGCTGTAGCAATTCCATAAAACGGTTTCTGTTTAAAAGGTGTCGTGTTGAACTGAGATAAATACTGGGCTTGATTTTGAGCCTGTATCAAAAGGTCTCCAGGCGGATATTTCCCGTTACTTGGTTCGCTTAAAGGATCTTGAGTAGGTTTTAATGTTCTGTTAGGGAGAGATGGATCAGGGTCGGGGGCAAAATATGTTTTCTTTCCGGATAGCGGATCTTTTAGTGTTAAGTCATTGTTGTGTTCCTCCTTGACTTGATACTGGTGCGCCGTTACTGGGAGATATGGCGTTTGGTGACGGAATGTCGTAATCGATGGCTAAAAGTATACGAAAGAAATAGAAACAATACAAAGAGAGATGCTCGATATTTCAAATCATTCACCGCAGCATATTTTTTCACTTTCATTAACGCTGTAAAAGGCACATCAAACAATCTGCGGGTGCTTAAATCTGAGTGTGATTTCACGCTACGCTGAACAGAGTAATGATCCTTTCCATCACAATATTGCTTGGGTGAAGCTCACCATAAAACCGTGAAATCAAAAACTTACCGTCGATAGGGCAGCATAAGTAGGTTTAGGGGCAAACGTGCTCTTGGTTGGCAAAACCGGCTTCGTCGCTTTATGTATATCGATTTCCAAATGATTATTGTCCTCAAATGAGGTGATTTGTAGTTGATGAACTGCATTTCCTTGACTGCCTGCCAGGTTCGGGGCGGGAATCGTATGGATTGCGCCATCCTTAGGGGAGGTCAAGAGTCCGCTTGACTGTGGTACTAGCTGAATTTACGAAGCACACATTTCACATAATGCAGTACATCCGGTTTACTTCATTGCGTATCTTACCGGTTTTAGTTTTTCAAAAACTATTCCTCCCGTTTTGGGTGCAGGTGGAGAACTGTGGAGTTTGTGTTTCAAATTCAGGTTCAACACGTATGAGGTATGGGGGGAAGCTATGATAGGTCGTTTCATATGCGGTGTCTTCAGTAACGGGTACGTCGGGCTAAGAACCGATTTAACTGGGCGCTTTAAACTAAAAGGAAAGTTGATGCTTCAGTCGATCATCAGCTAAACATTAAATTGAAGAATTGAATACCTCATCATCATACCCGGCGCCGGTCGGACTGCAACCGGAGTCAGCCGACTTCCACTTCGCAATTGAACCATGTACGGTTTCAATACCGTTGAGGCAAGGTTGTGTTTCAATGGCCAACTAGTATGCAACAATGGACTTTTGCTATAACTGCTGCCGATTATTGGCTTCATATGTGAAGTGTAATCTCCATGCACTACACTCACCGCCAAAATCAAGACGTATAGCGAAGGCTGGAAAAAGACGAATTGATATAAGTTGTAAT
Source organism: Sabethes cyaneus (assembly GCF_943734655.1). Classification (NCBI taxonomy): domain Eukaryota; kingdom Metazoa; phylum Arthropoda; class Insecta; order Diptera; family Culicidae; genus Sabethes; species Sabethes cyaneus. The sequence goes on along the minus strand of NC_071353.1, from coordinate 51,743,214 downwards.
AAAATAAAGTTGCTGGGGTTGTCTGTCTGTCTGTCTGTCTGTCTGTCTGTCTGTCTGTCTGTCTGTCTGTCTGTCTGTCTGTCTGTCTGTCTGTCTGTCTGTCTGTCTGTCTGTCTGTCTGTCTGTCTGTCTGTCTGTCTGTCTGTCTGTCTGTCTGTCTGTCTGTCTGTCTGTCTGTCTGTCTGTCTGTCTGTCTGTCTGTCTGTCTGTCTGTCTGTCTGTCTGTCTGTCTGTCTGTCTGTCTGTCTGTCTGTCTGTCTGTCTGTCTGTCTGTCTGTCTGTCTGTCTGTCTGTCTGTCTGTCTGTCTGTCTGTCTGTCTGTCTGTCTGTCTGTCTGTCTGTCTGTCTGTCTGTCTGTCTGTCTGTCTGTCTGTCTGTCTGTCTGTCTGTCTGTCTGTCTGTCTGTCTGTCTGTCTGTCTGTCTGTCTGTCTGTCTGTCTGTCTGTCTGTCTGTCTGTCTGTCTGTCTGTCTGTCTGTCTGTCTGTCTGTCTGTCTGTCTGTCTGTCTGTCTGTCTGTCTGTCTGTCTGTCTGTCTGTCTGTCTGTCTGTCTGTCTGTCTGTCTGTCTGTCTGTCTGTCTGTCTGTCTGTCTGTCTGTCTGTCTGTCTGTCTGTCTGTCTGTCTGTCTGTCTGTCTGTCTGTCTGTCTGTCTGTCTGTCTGTCTGTCTGTCTGTCTGTCTGTCTGTCTGTCTGTCTGTCTGTCTGTCTGTCTGTCTGTCTGTCTGTCTGTCTGTCTGTCTGTCTGTCTGTCTGTCTGTCTGTCTGTCTGTCTGTCTGTCTGTCTGTCTGTCTGTCTGTCTGTCTGTCTGTCTGTCTGTCTGTCTGTCTGTCTGTCTGTCTGTCTGTCTGTCTGTCTGTCTGTCTGTCTGTCTGTCTGTCTGTCTGTCTGTCTGTCTGTCTGTCTGTCTGTCTGTCTGTCTGTCTGTCTGTCTGTCTGTCTGTCTGTCTGTCTGTCTGTCTGTCTGTCTGTCTGTCTGTCTGTCTGTCTGTCTGTCTGTCTGTCTGTCTGTCTGTCTGTCTGTCTGTCTGTCTGTCTGTCTGTCTGTCTGTCTGTCTGTCTGTCTGTCTGTCTGTCTGTCTGTCTGTCTGTCTGTCTGTCTGTCTGTCTGTCTGTCTGTCTGTCTGTCTGTCTGTCTGTCTGTCTGTCTGTCTGTCTGTCTGTCTGTCTGTCTGTCTGTCTGTCTGTCTGTCTGTCTGTCTGTCTGTCTGTCTGTCTGTCTGTCTGTCTGTCTGTCTGTCTGTCTGTCTGTCTGTCTGTCTGTCTGTCTGTCTGTCTGTCTGTCTGTCTGTCTGTCTGTCTGTCTGTCTGTCTGTCTGTCTGTCTGTCTGTCTGTCTGTCTGTCTGTCTGTCTGTCTGTCTGTCTGTCTGTCTGTCTGTCTGTCTGTCTGTCTGTCTGTCTGTCTGTCTGTCTGTCTGTCTGTCTGTCTGTCTGTCTGTCTGTCTGTCTGTCTGTCTGTCTGTCTGTCTGTCTGTCTGTCTGTCTGTCTGTCTGTCTGTCTGTCTGTCTGTCTGTCTGTCTGTCTGTCTGTCTGTCTGTCTGTCTGTCTGTCTGTCTGTCTGTCTGTCTGTCTGTCTGTCTGTCTGTCTGTCTGTCTGTCTGTCTGTCTGTCTGTCTGTCTGTCTGTCTGTCTGTCTGTCTGTCTGTCTGTCTGTCTGTCTGTCTGTCTGTCTGTCTGTCTGTCTGTCTGTCTGTCTGTCTGTCTGTCTGTCTGTCTGTCTGTCTGTCTGTCTGTCTGTCTGTCTGTCTGTCTGTCTGTCTGTCTGTCTGTCTGTCTGTCTGTCTGTCTGTCTGTCTGTCTGTCTGTCTGTCTGTCTGTCTGTCTGTCTGTCTGTCTGTCTGTCTGTCTGTCTGTCTGTCTGTCTGTCTGTCTGTCTGTCTGTCTGTCTGTCTGTCTGTCTGTCTGTCTGTCTGTCTGTCTGTCTGTCTGTCTGTCTGTCTGTCTGTCTGTCTGTCTGTCTGTCTGTCTGTCTGTCTGTCTGTCTGTCTGTCTGTCTGTCTGTCTGTCTGTCTGTCTGTCTGTCTGTCTGTCTGTCTGTCTGTCTGTCTGTCTGTCTGTCTGTCTGTCTGTCTGTCTGTCTGTCTGTCTGTCTGTCTGTCTGTCTGTCTGTCTGTCTGTCTGTCTGTCTGTCTGTCTGTCTGTCTGTCTGTCTGTCTGTCTGTCTGTCTGTCTGTCTGTCTGTCTGTCTGTCTGTCTGTCTGTCTGTCTGTCTGTCTGTCTGTCTGTCTGTCTGTCTGTCTGTCTGTCTGTCTGTCTGTCTGTCTGTCTGTCTGTCTGTCTGTCTGTCTGTCTGTCTGTCTGTCTGTCTGTCTGTCTGTCTGTCTGTCTGTCTGTCTGTCTGTCTGTCTGTCTGTCTGTCTGTCTGTCTGTCTGTCTGTCTGTCTGTCTGTCTGTCTGTCTGTCTGTCTGTCTGTCTGTCTGTCTGTCTGTCTGTCTGTCTGTCTGTCTGTCTGTCTGTCTGTCTGTCTGTCTGTCTGTCTGTCTGTCTGTCTGTCTGTCTGTCTGTCTGTCTGTCTGTCTGTCTGTCTGTCTGTCTGTCTGTCTGTCTGTCTGTCTGTCTGTCTGTCTGTCTGTCTGTCTGTCTGTCTGTCTGTCTGTCTGTCTGTCTGTCTGTCTGTCTGTCTGTCTGTCTGTCTGTCTGTCTGTCTGTCTGTCTGTCTGTCTGTCTGTCTGTCTGTCTGTCTGTCTGTCTGTCTGTCTGTCTGTCTGTCTGTCTGTCTGTCTGTCTGTCTGTCTGTCTGTCTGTCTGTCTGTCTGTCTGTCTGTCTGTCTGTCTGTCTGTCTGTCTGTCTGTCTGTCTGTCTGTCTGTCTGTCTGTCTGTCTGTCTGTCTGTCTGTCTGTCTGTCTGTCTGTCTGTCTGTCTGTCTGTCTGTCTGTCTGTCTGTCTGTCTGTCTGTCTGTCTGTCTGTCTGTCTGTCTGTCTGTCTGTCTGTCTGTCTGTCTGTCTGTCTGTCTGTCTGTCTGTCTGTCTGTCTGTCTGTCTGTCTGTCTGTCTGTCTGTCTGTCTGTCTGTCTGTCTGTCTGTCTGTCTGTCTGTCTGTCTGTCTGTCTGTCTGTCTGTCTGTCTGTCTGTCTGTCTGTCTGTCTGTCTGTCTGTCTGTCTGTCTGTCTGTCTGTCTGTCTGTCTGTCTGTCTGTCTGTCTGTCTGTCTGTCTGTCTGTCTGTCTGTCTGTCTGTCTGTCTGTCTGTCTGTCTGTCTGTCTGTCTGTCTGTCTGTCTGTCTGTCTGTCTGTCTGTCTGTCTGTCTGTCTGTCTGTCTGTCTGTCTGTCTGTCTGTCTGTCTGTCTGTCTGTCTGTCTGTCTGTCTGTCTGTCTGTCTGTCTGTCTGTCTGTCTGTCTGTCTGTCTGTCTGTCTGTCTGTCTGTCTGTCTGTCTGTCTGTCTGTCTGTCTGTCTGTCTGTCTGTCTGTCTGTCTGTCTGTCTGTCTGTCTGTCTGTCTGTCTGTCTGTCTGTCTGTCTGTCTGTCTGTCTGTCTGTCTGTCTGTCTGTCTGTCTGTCTGTCCTGTGTTCCTTATAGAATCAAAAACTACTGAACCAATCGGCGTGAAAATTTGCATGTAGAGGTTTTTGGGGCCAGGAAAGGTTTTAGTGATGGTTAGAGACCCCTCCCCCCACTAAGAGGGGGAGCTCCCATACAAATGTAACACAAATTTCTGCATAACTCGAGAACTAATCAAGCAAATAGAACCAAATTTGGCATGTGGGTGTTTTCGGTGACAAGAATTTATTCTAGGGTAATTTGAGACCCCTCCCCTCTTTATAAGGGGAATTATAACTCCACTTTAAGTGGGGGGGGGCTCCTATACAAACGAAATACAAATTTCCTTATAACTCGAGAGCTAATCCAGCAAATGGAACCAAATTTGGCATGTAGGTGTTTTTGGAGGCAAGAATTTTTTCTATGATGAATAAGAACCTTTCCCCACTTTAGGAGGGGGGCTCCTATACAAATGAAATACAAATTTCCTCATAACTCGAGAACTAATCAAGCAAATAGAACCATATTTGGCATGTGGGTGTTTTCGGTGACAAGAATTTATTCTATGGTAAATTGAGACCCCTCCCTCTTTATAAGGGGAATTGTAACTCCTCTCCCCTTTAAGAGGGGGGGCTTCCATACAAATTTCCTCATAACTCGAGAACTAATCAAGCAAATGGAACCAAATTTGGCATGTGAAGGTTTTCGAGGGCAAGAAAATTTTCTACGGTGAATTAGGACCCCTCCCCACTCTAAGAGGGGGGGCTCCTGTACAAATGAAATACAAATTTCCTCCTAACTCGAGAACTAATCAAGCAAATAGAACAACATTTGGCATGTGGGTGTTTTTTTTGGTGACAAGAATTTATTCTATGGTGAATTGAGACCCCTCCCCTCTTTATAAGAGGAATTATAACTCCTCTCCCCTTTAAGAGGGGGGGCTTCCATACAAATTTCCTCATAACTCGAGAACTAATCAAGCAAATGCAACCAAATTTGGCATGTGAAGGTTTTCGAGAGCAAGAAAATTTTCTATGGTGAATTAGGACCACTCCCCACTTTAAGAGGAGAAATACAAATTTCCTCATAACTCGAGAACTAATCAAGCGAATTGAACCAAATTTGGCATATGTGTGTTTTTGGAGACAATTTTTTTTTCAATGATGAATTGGGACCCCTCCCCACTTTAGGAGGGGGGGTCCTATACAAACGAAATACAATTTTCCTCATAACTCGAGAACTAATCAAGCAAATGGAACCAAATTTGGCGTGTAGGTGTTTTTGGAGGCAAGAATTTTTTCTGTGATGAATTAGGACCTCTTCCCACATTAGGAGGGGGGGCTCCAATACAAATGAAATACAAATTTCCCCATAATTCGAGAACTAATCAAGCAAATAGCACCAAATTCGGCATGTGGAGGTTTTTGGAGGCAAAAATATTTTCTACGGTGAATTAGGATCCTTCCACACTTCAAGAGGGTGGGCTCCCATACAAATGAAATACAAATTTCCTTATAATTTGAGTACTAATCAAGCAAATGGAACCAAATTTAGCATGTAGGAGATTTTTGAGTCTTGAACTTATTTTATGATAGTTAGAGACCTCTCACCCCTGTGGTAGGGGGATATGGACTCTCATACAAATAAAACAGAAATTTTTGCGAAACTCAAAAACTAATCCAACTCGAGAAATTCGTGACTCTTCCATAAAACATTAATCAATAACAAGACCACAAAAACTATCTATAGTAACACTACTGTGTTACCTGACTCACTGCGAAATGCGTTGTATTCGCGGTATCGTGTTGGTTCGAAAGGTTTCGAAAAATATCGCCCTTGTATCGAAAATATCGTTAATTTTGATCACTAAAAATAACGTACTTAAACGTTATATTTCATGTGCCAGTAGTACGCAATAATTGTATTGTGAAACTGAATTGTTATTTATTCAACTTTTTACAAATTAAATGCAATAACAAAAGCACAACTTACAAAAAATCGTTTGTTATCGATATTAACTGCATATGCGTTTTAAACGAATAAAGCGCATGGTTACGTTTTATTTCAATAATACGCATATTCGCAGTGAGTCAGGTAAAACAGTAGATCATTCAGGACGAGCCGGTCGCGAGTGTTGCCGGTGACCCGCCGTCGGAAGCGCCGCCCACTGGGGGGCTTGCAAAACTCGAGATAGTGACAAAGATCATCCGAGATTCATGATTTATGTACAACACAGGTTAATTTGTGGCAATACGAAGTTTGTCGGGTCAGCTAGTTTAGAATAAATAGGTTTTGTTTTTTGGTCACGGATTATTTAATTCCGAATCTTTTTAAAGCATTTAAAAGAGAGCATATATTTTTTGCTTGAAACAAAAAAGTTATAACGAAATTGGGAGACGTAGAAAATGAAAATAAAGAACAAAATAAAAAATATAAAATGAAAATAAAATATTACATTCGTTTATTAATGGAAAACACCTTAAATTCAAAGTAATTTTTCCGTTTCTTAATTATAATCTAAATTGTAATCAATGCATGGAAGTTCGAGATCTCAAATATGCGGATTAGCATAATGCTCATGTGTTTGAAGAGTATTTTGAAAATGTTTGTGATCATTAAAGTATTGAATAATCGTTTTTCTGAATTTTTCATAACCGGAGAACTTCACTATTTCACAACCGGGGCGAACACGAGTTTGTAAAAATTTATATAATATTTTTTGAGTAAATTTAAAAAAAAGCAAAGCCTAGGTGCTACATTCCGTTATCGAAGCTTGACCTTCTGTTTTTATACGACGGACTTCGAGCCATCTGTTAGTGTATAGGACAATTGCAGGGCCAATTGCTACGATCCTATTGACTCTAACAGCCTCTTCCAGTCGAGATTCGAACATACGACGGCAGGCTTATTAGGCCAGCATCATACCTCGACACCAACTGGAAGGTTTTTGAGTAAATTATTTCACTTAAAATTTGTTTGTGTGATGAAACAGAGGTCCAAAACTAAGGTTATATATATATTTTTTTATTGTTTTTTCTATTGGTTGGTTGGTAGGCAAAAAAAATCAATCCCAAAACATTCTAAAAAACTTTTTCTAGCATGTTTTTCGAACACGTTTCCTACAAAACATTCTAAAAGCTGTATTTTGATTGTTGTTTGCTCAAAAGGTAGAGTACAATATACGGGACGTTGGTAGTAATTTGGTAGTGCTAGTTTAATAATCACGTCAAAAACGATGGGTGTTTTACAACCGAAACTATTTCACAACAGGGAACAATCCCCTACTAAAGTTCAATTCGCAAAGATGGACGTTGTGGCCCAATGCCATGAAGTTTTTATAGAATTCTAAGGAAATTCGATTGAAAACGACAATTCTAAAATAGTTCTAACCATATATGGCCTATTTGCGTTACTTTAAATCTACGCTCTTAAATAAGTTTACCTGTAAATAGGTTGGATATGGCTAAAATTTAGCTAAAATTACACAGAATCTTCTTAAAAATTGGCGGCCAATTCGATTTGCACCATGGTAGTAGAATTCAAGGATAACAATAATTTTTCTTCTTTGTTAACAATTCGAGTTGTTCTTATCCCAAAAGTGAACATAAAAGATGAAAAAAGATCCAAAGTCTTTCAGGCCAGTTAGCCTCTCGTCAATTTAAACAAAAACCAATTTGCACACCAACATGAAAATTCAACAATAGCAGCACTTTATATACTCGTAACAAAAATTGAAAAAAAAAAAAACGTTAGAAGCCAGGCAAATATTGTTGGCTGCTTTGTTAGACATTGAAGGAGCATTTGATAACCCTGATAACCAACACGCATTACGAATGCCAGCCAATAAGCATTTAAATAATCTTAAATGCTACTTAAAAACTACTTTGGCAACATATATGACTACTTTACTGCTAATTCTCTTATCGTACTGACAATGCTTATTAGCAGCTGATTACCGACACGAAGGATTTGAAAAGAATTGTGGATGCCAATTTAATGCAGTTAGGCGGCAGTCAAAAAGCTAATAAACAGCAACGTGTAGTATGAAATGCCATATAAGCTAATAAGTGGCTGATTTATTTCGTATGTTAATGTTTATAGGTTACCTTGGAATGCATCTCACACTTCAATGAAAAATTTTATGACAAAACGTAACTTCGATAAAGCTATTGCAGATTGAATTTTTCAAATGTTACAAAAAAGGGAAATAACTAATAGGATATGGGAGGGTATTTTCAGCCTATTGAGCAATTGGTATTTGTAAGCGATATTGGTAAAGTTATTTGGCAAAAGAAAAGAAAAAGAAAAGAAAAGAAAGGAAAATAAGCTGAATTTAGAAGTAGGCAGAAAATACCCTCCCGTACCCTAGTCATGGAATGTTAACAGGTTGCCCAATAAATATTTTTGTTTAAGAGTAACCTATTGAACTATTGTATAGCTAAAACTAATGGAACAAGCGCTTGAATACAACAAAAATGTTCCTTCGGTGTTGTTGGGTTAGGAATTCCAAAGATAATAATCTTTAGAGCAGCGCGGTTTACTATAGCGGCTGCTTAAAACTGGAAAACTTAAATTTATTGTAATTATGGTTGATATTAAACTCCTAACAAACATTCTATTTGTTTGCTACTCGATAATTAGTTATACAACGGTTGAATAAGCTACTATTCACAAAAATGTTTGTTGGGCTGTAGCTTACATTTGTCTTTCACCGGAGAAAATCATTTGCGTTTGGTGCTGCGAATATTTGTTGTTGTTGTTTATTAGCGACACTATACACCTGCTAGTGCATTCGTGCCGAAACACTGCGGATCACTCTTTGGCTGCGAATATTTTTTTTCTTCTTCGAAAATTCTCGTACAGACTGTTGCTTAAGTTAAATTCTTAATTCTATTTACAAAATCGTTCTTACTAAGTCAAAATGACCGTAGACAACGTTAAAAGCACAAATGCAAGCACTAAATGGGTTACTGTACCCATAGTTTGTTCTATTGAGTGGCAACAGAAGTACATCATGAGTTCGGAGAATGCGAGCTGGAGCATTTATATTTATGCTTGCAAGTAATGATGGACAGTCGCTGCGGTTTGTGAGTTGCAATTTTAGGCGTCTAGCGGAGAGCGTTTCCAAGCCAACCAGTAAACAGCGTGAGGTATATGGAAGCTACTCTGTAGGATTAGTCCAGGGGAGTTGACGAAGGGCAAACCGTAGGGTAGATGCTCCAGTAATGGAGGGATTATGTCGGTGGATAGTGTTTAAAGACAATTTGAACGCACAAATTCAGTTTCCAATTGAACTACATGATAATATGGTGCACCATAATGTTGGCTTTAAATACATACCAAAATTATACCATTCTGCTGGTTGATATATTTAAAATATTGCTTTTCCTGACATTAGTCTGTGCTCCTAAAGTAGTGGTATTGTTCCTCTAATAGTGGAAAATTTGCCTATAATAATGGAATTTTTTTACCGCCCTTAGTAACGCTTGCAGTGAGCATGGCAGCAGGTGGAGAACAGCGTAGGCTTGTTAAAATGCTATGGATTGTTTCGAATTTCTTAAGCAATTGCACTTTATTGGTCTGCTCAAAAGGAATGTATAATTTTTGCACCAACATCTTAGATTTTAACTGTATATCTTTGATAAAATTGTTAACAAATATATATTTAACAATAGGACATTTAAATTATCTCGAAATCCGCCAAAATTACGATATATTTCGAGTTTTCACCACTATAGGTACTACCACAACTACTGGAGCATCTACCCTATAAAATGTTTTGGACTCGTTCTAATTTGAGGGCGTGCGACACGTGATAAGGTGCCCATACCCCAAGCATTAATCCAAAACCGTATTTTAGAAATAATTCTGCATCCCTGGTGCCAAACTTTTGTATATTAGCAATCTTAATGCTTATAAAACGTATATTAACATTGTTGATGCATAGAAGCATTAACGTAAATCAGCATTAAAGAAAGTGTTCGATGTTACATAAGCTTCAAAGTAACTGATCTGTTTATACGTTAATCCAACATCTAATTTGTATACGATATCGAATTTTGTAAAAAAGAGACACCACTATTTTTATCACTAATATAGAAAGAGCTCATGATCGGTCTAATTGCATACACGAATCAATCCGATAGCAGATAACGATCACTTGATCAGTAGCCATCCGATAGTGAACGAATAAACCCAAGCTCGTGTTCAATTTTATATTCTGAAATAAACGTAGTTATTTTTTCATAGAACAAATATATGAGAGTTCACTAAAAGTGCTGTCATATATTTACTACGCCGAATTGTAGAGAAATGATTTCGGAGAAGATTGGATATTGGACAGCGGGGAAGGATTGGATATTGGTCAACGTTAAAGGAATAGCGGATTTCTAGTTAGAGATTGAAAGATAGACTAGAGGAGAGAAGCTGCTACTGTGTTACCTGACTCATAACGAACCCCTATTTCCGAAATTCTAAAATCTCTCATGCTTTTATTTTTAGAGTACCGTCATCCGGGGATACTTGCAACACCGGCGTTACTTGCAACACTTCAGTGCATCGCGCTTTTGACAAATCTAACGCATTTGTTTGTTAACATAACCATTCGTACCCAATGCCATTTTAAAGAAGGGACGTTTATCTATTGTATAGTTCAGTTTAATCCATTATATCATTGTTTTGCTTGTTTTTTTTACGATTGGAAAGTAATTTCACTTTCAGAGTAGGAAAAATAGATGTGCAAAGTTGCGTCAGTTCGTTGACATGGAATTATTTTTTATCTTTTGGTTCCTATACACAATTAGTGCATCTATAAGCTAACAAAATAGCAACTTTGAGCTTTGTTTATATTTTGAACTTGGAGAAGAAACGATGAATTCGTGTTGTTACTTCCAATATGGCGCGGCTTGCAGCTCTTATAAAAAGGAAAATTATCGTAATAGACAGATGTTAGACAGATACGATGTTATTTTATCTACCACCATCTCCAGAAAAATTAAAATTGTGAAAAATTCCATGTGCCTTCAAACGGCAATTTGGAGTTCGCCGACATGCTGCATTTTCACCGAATATCTTTAAAAAAGCGATAGACGAAATTAGGTAACAAAAAACGCCTCCAGAATCTCTTGTTTTACCAAAAATACATTCAAAATATCTAAAAATAGTCATTCTCGGTTTAAAATCGAATATAAAATCATAAGAAACGCAAAATCAGAAAAGTGTTGTAAGTAACCCCGTTTACGGGGTAACTTGCAACATCCCTATTTTCGGTTCATTCTACAGATTCATTTAGTTTATATTTTTTCTCATAAACATAAATCAAAAGTACTAACCACTATCGACCTTTTTGCGTGCGTAATGGCGGCTAGTGGGTACAACTTTCGGAGAACGTTAGCATGCCTTTGACAACTTTATTCACGTCCAGTTGATATTTCCAGCCTTAATTGTTGTTGTAGAACTTTCAAGCATACGTGAGCAGAGTTCCCAAAAGCAAATAAACATTTCGAAAACTGTACCCATTAGCCGCCATTAAGCGCGCGAAAAGGTGGATACAAGTTTTGGCTACTTATACTTGCACCTAAACGGTATACTTCGAAAGTTATACTAAGTCAAAGTTCAAAAGTGTTGCAAGTATCCCCGGATGACGGTAAATAGGTAATTTCTTATGTTATGTAGGGTACGGGAGGGTATTTCCAGCCCATTAAGCGGTAGCCTGAACAATATTCAGGAATCACGTTGACTCTATTTATTCGAGACAAGATTTTTATACCAGTTGATAGAATAATATTTACTGAATATCGGCGTGTATTTTGGTCTTAACAAAACGCTACTGAATTTCAGTTATAGTCGCGAGAAATGATGAAGTCGCTGTGGCTAAATTTAGCCCATTTTCTATAATAGTAGTGTCTGTGTTTTTTTAATCCGACCGGCCGAAATAGCCCTATTAAATGCTTTTTTTTTATTCTATATTAGAGAGGTGTTCAGCCTGCGGCTGGTTCGTTAAATGCTTTTCAAAAACAGATCAAAAGAGAGACCGATAGATAACGTTTCGGTATTACTTATATACCGGCTCTTTGAAGATAACTAGTTTTGCAGAGACAACAGCTTGCTGCTGGCGCTAGTGTATCATTGAATCATGCATATACATTAGCACCAAAAGCAAGTGGTTGTCACTCAAATACTAGCTATGTCAACACGATAGAATAATTTCAGGAGTAACTGCCTCACACATTGGTAGTAGTGAAAATAGAGCACCATATGCTGAAATTAAAAACAAAATGCTGCAAGTGCTAGTGAATGAAAATTGATTTATATTTTCATATCAGAAGGGAACTTTTGTGTTCTTCCGTGATAAAAAGAAGAAGAATTGTTCTGTGATATCATAATCACAGCTGTTAAGTTTCTAGAATAAGTAAACGTGATCATAATTATGTGTTTTCCAAACCATCATCAAGAGCGGTTTCGCGTAAGCGATTGCTGCTGGTTTTTTCAGCCTGATTACGTGCCAGTGGAAAAACAGTGGTTTTGATGTTTATTGAACAAAATTTAGCAAATTACTTACATTTTTATGAACATAGTTATAGTAGTGCTACATTCGTTTCACTATTGTTATATAGTAGCAAAGCTTTTATTTGGGAAAGCGCAGCAACAAAACGTAATGTATGCCGAATTTAGCAGCGTGCTGGGAATACCCTCCCGTACCCTAGTTGGTATTTGTGCTCTATTCGAATTTATGATCAATTAAACAAAAAACCACCAAGTTAGTGAGTTACGAGACCCTCCCCCGTATATAACGTATATTCGTTATGAGTCAGGTAACACAGTAGTTGTGTGATAGTTATCGATTGAGTATGCGATACAAAAATTGTCTGGGTAAGCCAATCGTAAATCTGATTTCAACCCGCGAACCGCCTCCCAACAGAAAGCAATATATTCGAACATAACGTAACAATATAATGCATTTAGTCAATTGCATTCAAACGAACCGTAAGTATTGATAAGCGGCTTGTACTTGACTTCTTATTTTGCTATTCTATGGCCACTATTCGTGCCCTCTTCCACCTAAGGGATGCCGACTTTTTCTAGCCTATTTGTAATGCAGGACAAGTAATAGATACTGTAATTATTTGTATTGTATAATTTTCTTGTAATTATTGTTAAAATGAAAATGTTTCTTCGTTGAGTAACATTTTTGCTTTTAGTATTTTAACATTAACATTTTTTTAACATTTTAGTATAAAGAAATAGAAATTATTCGGAAAACCGAAAATGGAAAGAAGGCCCGGCAAACCGAATGTCATATACCATTTGACACAGTTTTTAAACTGAGCATTTTCTGTGTGTGTATGTCTGTGTGTGTATGTATGTATATGTGTGTGAGTGTGTATGTGTGTGTGTTTTTTTACGAGAGGAAACGCTCAATGCCAGGCACACTAATGATGTATTGCTACATCACGTGGCACAGTGTGGGACTCTAACCCACTAAAAACCTCACGGGCGTTTGACCTGCATTCCGGGCAGAACGGTGTCGCAGCGTGCCCGAACCGGTGCAGATATTGCCTGAAGCAACCGTGACCCGACAGAAACTGCGTCAAGTGGAACCCGACTTCTCCATGATTCCTGTTCAACCAGGATGACAGAACCGGTATGAGTCGGTGCGTCCATCTACCATTCTCGGCCCTATCCCACTCTTGATGCCATTTGCTCAGCGAGTCTTCTCTCACCAGCTTCCGTGCTCCTCTGGTGTTTCTTCGTCCGTAGCAGTCGTTAACCATGATGCTGATGGGGATCATTCCAGCGATAACACCTACTGCCTCCGACGATATTGTTCTATACGCACTGGCAACTCTTACAGCCATGAGTCAGAAGGTACTATTCAGCTTCACGCGATTCTGCTTCGATCGTAGTGCTGCGATCCAGGCTGGACCTCCATACCGCAGTATCGATGATGGCACACTAGCCGGATGTCTCCGCTTGCTACTACTCGGCCCACAACAATTCGGCATGATTCTGGCTATTCTCGCAAGTGTAGTCGACGTGGCAGTTGAAGTTCAACCGGTCGTCTATCATTTCTCCCAGATGCTTAACCGCGCGCGTTGAAGTAATAATGTGCTCTCCGACGGTGACGACTGCATGTTGTACGGCATTACAGTTGCTAACCAGCAGAACCTCCGTTATGGTGGGCGATTTGTAGCTTTGGTCCATGCATCCAGTTCTCGATAGTTCCGATCGCCTCTGTCACCAGCATTTCTACCTCCTCCAGTGACTCGCCTGTCACCGATAGCACGATGTCATCTGCAAAGCCGACGATCACCGCGCCTCTAGGCAGCTTCAGAGACAGTACACCGTTGTACATCCCCAAGGGCCAAGGATGGAGCCCTGTGGGACTCCAGACATAATGTTCATCGTCTTGCGCCCCTCGGCGGTCTCGTAAACAAGCGTCCAATTCCTGGAGTAACTCCTCAGTATTCTGCATAGATATCCCGGGGCATGCATTCTATGTAGCGATTCGGCAATGGCCTCCCAGCTGGCGCTGTTAAAGGCGTTTTCTACGTCGATCGTTACAACGGCGCAAAAACGATCTTTTCGCCTCTGTTTGGACGACTTCTCGGCTCGCTCGATCACTGCCCGAATTGCATCCACCGTGGACTTCCCTTTCCGGAACCCAAACTGCATGTTTGACAGACCGTGTTCATCTTCTGTATACCTCGTAAGCCTATTCAGGATTATCCTCTCCATGAGTTTTCCGCATGTATCCAGTAGACATATTGGTCTGTATGACGCTGGATCCCCCGCAGGCTTTCCTGCCTTCGGCAACAGCACTAGCTTCTGGATCTTCCATCGGTCCGGGAAGCTGCCATCTTCTAAGCATTTCTGCAGCACGGTCCTGAACAAAACCGGGAACGCTTGTATTGCTGCCTTAAGAGCCACGTTAGGAATCCCATCAGCACCAGGGGCCTTCTTCATTTTTAGCTGTCTTGCCACTACCACTATTTCATCGATTGAGACTTGCAGACCATTAGCGCTAGCCCTCTCTTCTGGACCGTACGGTATTGTTGGCCACATTGCAGGGGCGTGTGTCGGAAAAAGTCCCTCCACGATAACCTTCAGCTTATTCGGCAACTCCCTAATTGTCACAGGACTTTTTACATTCGCCATAACATACGGTACGCGGGTTGGCGTCTGCTTCTCGGCACAGCTCCTTGAAGCAGTTGCGTTTACTTTGTTTTATCTCCCGTTTCAATGCAGCCCTGGCCACTCTAAACGCCGAGCTACGTTCTTGCCGATCTGCTTCAGTTCTGGCTCTTTGGACGCATCTTCTGGCTCTGAGACAACTAGCACGATGGTTGCTAATTGTTGCATTCGACCAATAAGCCGGTCGCCGCTCTTTTCTCGGTTCCTGTTTTCTGGGCATGGTAGCCCTGACCAATATATCTGTCAACTCGTTCTCATTCAAGATCGATCTTCCACCGTCCACCCGAAGTGCCTCGACGAAAAGATCCCTGTCAAAGGCCATCGTCTTCCTTTTCCGCTCGTAGGTTCTGGCTCTCTGTCTTATCGCCAGATTTCGCCGGCCGATAATAAACTTAATCGCCTGGTGATCGCTATGGGTATACCCTTCGCAACCCTCCAATTTATGTTCGGCATCAGCGATGGACTGCCAAAAGTGACATCAATGATGGATCCGCGACCGTCTTTACGAAAGGTGCTAACGGTACTTTCGTTGAACATGCAATTTCCAGCTTAGCCAAAGCTTCTAACAGACTGTATCCTCTGGCGTTGGTGCATCTGCTCCCCACTCCGCAGCCCAAGCGCTAAAGTCTCCCGCAACGATGATCGGCCTTCGCCCGATGAGTTTTTCGGTCAGCGCGTCCAGCATCTGGTGGAACTGCTCCATCACGAAGCCTTTATACGAACTGGAAACCACCTCCTCAATGGGGAACTTGCCCATTACGTGTATTGCAGCCATTGCTGCTTTATCAGCTGCCCAGTTACCGTTACCCGGAAGGAATTCGGTACGGTTCTGCAATTATCGCGACGTCGCACAACGCCTCCGTTGTCGACTGCCACAACAGTTGTTGCGCTATGTCGCAATGATTGAGATTAATCTGGGTCACCTCCATCACTGCTGACCCGCCTTCGCCTTTTTATACGCTGGGCATTGGAAGCCTCCCATCGTGTGGTCATTTCTCTCTGAATTATTGCAGAGCATACACGCCTGATGGCCGATGGCCGAAGCCCCAGCACCTGAAACAACGTTCCATTTCCTTGGTCACACAAGGGTTGGCTTTCAGAACACACACTAACCATCCAATTTTAATTTTACCCTTCATCAGTAGCTTGGGCGCTGCTACCGCTGAGAGACGAATCGTTGCCGTCTGCGTCCCGCAATATACCTTTCTTAGCCGGATTACGTCATCGGTACGTCGCCCAATTCGCACTGTACCTTCAACGCATTTCTTAACTCCTGTTCTGTCGTGATCTCGTCCAGGTCCCTCCACTCGATCACGGTTTCTTGGGAAAGCGCTTTCACGTTCATGTAAATGCAAATATCATAGACACATACACGCTAACATACATATATACATACATACACAAATACATACATACATACATGACACATGCATAAATATATACATACACACGTACATCATACATACATTGAATACAATCGATCCTTGATTAATATATTTTGATTTTACACGTTTTGAACGGTTTAATATAAGATACTTAAATGATTAAGTTTGAATAACTTTTGAACAAATCGTCCGATTTTCAACAACTCGGCTTCGTTTGATAGATCTCAACAGTAATTTTCAAATAATAATAAACTGTAGGATGTTTCTTATTGGATTAATGCTTATATGCAACAAAAATATGTTTGAAATATTTTTTTCATATTTCTTAATTTAACTTTCAATCCACAAGCCCATTCGTCATGAAGATTGGAAGTTAAGGTTTTAAAAGGCTCCCCAGGCTTGTGGTTTGAAAGTTACATACAGAAATATGAAAAAAAAGTTTAAAAATATAGTCATAATTATAAATGCTCCAGAAAATATAAAAACTAATTATTGTTGCAGTAGAAAGGCTAGGTTACACCACTAGGTGGATTAATTCGGGTTTTTCATATAAAATATGGCGGAATGGGATGTTACATTTATTGTTTTTATTTGGTTACATTTAATTTAAAAATATGCCTGAATCAACATGATGCAACATCATGTGACATTATTGTTTACCCATGACGTTATAATAACACGATGTTGCGATGAAGTTTCCTGTTACTAGATATACACTGATATATTAGTGGCAGCCAGTATAAGTATTGGATAACCTGAATACAACGTATTAATAACATAAGGTTGCTCATTTGTTATGTATTTCAATACTGTAACCGGCGAAGTTCTTTGCAATAAGATTTAATAGCAACATGGAAGATGTTGCAAGTGCTGCTTGGGTTGTAGTTTGAAAGATTCATTGAGAAATTCAAAAAAGTGAAAAGTATGTAAAGATTTTGGTAAATGAAATTTGAAAATCTAAATAACGAAACTGTATCATAACTTACAACATCTAAGAAACAGAAATAATTTTCGCACAGCAGAAATGTGAGGTCACACTACAATGAAAGTTAATACAGTTGTTTTTATTAATTTTGAAAAATTACTTTATGTCGAGGTAAAAGTTGTCTTGTACCGAAGTTATCGAGGTATTACTGTATTACAGAATTGAAGTAAAGCCTGTAAGTTACTGACAGAAAAAATTGGGGTCAATCATTTTGTTCTAAATGTCCTTTTTCTTCAAAGGAAAAAAAGGAATATTCGCGCAATAATTTCATTTCGGAATTTTCCTGAATTCTAGATTTTGAAAGATGTTAACTTTTGAACGCATGGTCAGAATGTTGTGATATTAATATCAAAGTGTCAAGAACTCTGTCCTGAACACATTTTTCATATTTTTCATTTAAAACAAATTTTCATTCAGATACGAAGACCGTCAAGCGACTGTATTACCCGTTAGAGGGTTAAGTTCAGTGGACAAGATATCCATTCACACTTCCAGGCCCGCAAATTCTCCCTACATGCAAACACACACGCGCACCTAGCATTTAAAAGCCAATGAATCATTGATGTTCGGTTTGAATATAATCTGGTTTTCCTTTCCCAGTTTGGAAAACATGTGAACCTTGATAGCGCATAAGCGTAGTACTTTCTCCTGCAGTGTCGTATTTTCACGATTTTTGTCGATATTTAACTGATAGTGGAATTTTACACTAGCCAAATTAATCAAGAATAATAGTAAGTATGTAATTACTATTATTTATTGTAATCCCAGCAAAATATGAAAAAAAATCATCACAGCTACAAAATTGAATTGACATTTAGGAACAAATGGACAGTCACACATAAGTTTTTTTTTTATATAAAATAAGTGTTCGGGACGCAGATATCATTTATGATCACATAGCAAACATTCATGTATGTAATAAGCGCCATTTTTTTTGAGTGTATTAAGCCGATTCCATAAATTATAACAATAGGCGTTCGAAAAAATTGACTTTTAACGGAAACTAGATTTATTACCTTCATTTTGCTTATCTAGTTTTAAATTTTCAGTTTTCTGATATTTCCTACTGTGTCAGATATTATTCTTCATTTAATTAAATTTTTCACAAATTTTCAAGGAAACTGCTTGTATCCAAATTCGGTTATTCTCTTTCGTTTTCACTATTCTCCGCCAACAATTTCACTAATCACATCACTAATTGTAACCCGGAAGCAGTCCAAACTGTGCCAATCAACAACGTTTTCCTTTATCAACTAATATATTCCTGTCACGTATCTGTTCCAACCATTTTCAACTATTGGCACTTGCACCGTAGTACTTCCAACCGACTCTTCACTCGATTCGGACGATTTTTTATTATCAACCGTATAACGACGCGCTCGAATACTGACTAAATGGCCAGCCTAGACGACTGGCGCATAGTGGCACCGCCACCAGCTGGCCAGCATGGCTGAACTTGAAATCTTTCTCCCGTTCCGTGGTATGAGACTGCGATTTGCTCACAATAACACTCACTGCAATCCACCGACGCCGTGCGACGCTATTTGCAAAGAAAAGTATCCACTGGAAATTGTAAACTGAGCGAGAAAATCTCAAGCGAACGCATCCAGCTAGGCACTTGAGCCGGTTGCAGTGAGTATACAAGTTAACTTTCGATGGCAACGATTCCCTGAACCAAGCCGAACGAACTTGCAATCAGGAAGTTATGCATCGGCAAACTCAATTTTTGATCGAGAGTAATCTCATTGTGTCATAACAGCGGTAAGATTGTTGGGTAATTTTCCTCTTGGGCAAATAATCGATCTCCGAGAATGAAATAAGTGGAATTTAAAATCCGTTCAACGCGAGACCGCCTTTCGGTGTAGAAATGCATTTCTTCTCAAAGGTACGCAGTGTAGCGAATCACTCTCAAGAAGGGAAAATCTATAGCGGAAGATTGATCACCGCACAGCGCCCAACACTGCAGCAGGGGTCGGCTATTAAACGCAAAAGGTTTGACTCTTTGCGCTGCTGCTCCGGGCAAATTATCGAGCTGCCACGTGAAGGCACGAAGACCATGTTATTGCATTGATCATGTTGGGAATAATCATGCGAAAGATGTGGTGTGCGGAGACTGACAGAAAGGCAAACAAGACTGGTAAGACAGGAACTATGTAAAGAACTACAGTTAGTTAGCACACATCCTGGCTGTACATGAACTTGAACTGATTTAATGGTGGTCAACTAAAACACTGTCATAGCTGGCGGTACTTTTCATGCAAAGCACACGAATAGATCATTAGACTGGAACAGGTGCTGCAATTATGGAAGTATTCAACAGATGAGAGTGGCTAGTTACACATTGTACTAAGGTAACGAATTTTTAACGCCCAGTTTATAATCGTCCCGGACACAAATTTTATAATTTTTCGAGTAAATACGTCTAAATTTTATTTATTTATTTTGGTTTTACCAATCGGAATTATTTTTACATGAAATGTCGCAATGAATAGAAGTCACTTGTTTCCTTAGTTGCATTCATAGGCTTGAAGAGAGCAGATTTCGCCGTACTGTCGAGCGGCATCCTCACGGCGTGGCCTGTCCACCGCAACCTTCCGACTTTCGCGGCCGGTGTACGATGTAAATCTTTCCAACGGAAAAGAGGAGACACGATACACGAAGAGAGTCTCTCATTATCACATACCTCGATTTGAAAAAGTACCCGAGAAATGTTCAGCAGGCGACAGAAGCAACATTGAGCGACAACTAGCAACCTGTCCTATCCCACATATTGCTAAAAATTTGTCCAGTCTAAACGCACCTTTATGTACCGTTGAGATGCTCATCGAAGAACTGCTTCCACCTGTCGACCACCTCGCGATCGTTTGTGACCAGCTTTCTCTTCTCATCCATACTCATATCGGGCTTCGGTGTGTATCCCTTATGAGATTGATTCATCTTCTCATTCTTCTTTTTCTTCTTCAGAATCGTGGTCAACTCATTCCCCGCTTAACGATACTTGGTCAAATTCTCCCTCGTGCCCCTGGCCTCGGGAAACTTACGCAATTAAGAGACCTGCAGTTACAGGTACTAAGTATCCATTCCATGTCCTTATTTCGCCGCCAGTGTCCATGCCGAATGTTTTGAGTCGAATTTCCTTGATTGTTCGTAATGTTTCAGATTTAGGTAGGTTGGCTTACTAGGGCCACGCTACCGAGTCTCGTGATGGAACTGCCATCTTATAATGTCGAGACAAAAAACAGTGCGACCTTTCCTGTCAGTATACGACCTTAGTTTCCACCGGGTTTGGTTACCCGATCCTCGCTAAGGTTGCTAGTATTTCGGCTGGTACCACCAGGTGGTAGAGTAAGAGGGTTGCTGATTAAGAGGCTAAGGATCACTATGAGGTCTATATTGCGCCATATCCAGCCATTCACCAACCCAGGTGGTATTTTATTTATTTACTAGCTGATTTCCTGATCATACTCGGAGGTCCTTTGTCTCTCAACCACTTGTACTTCTGTTATTGTAACGAAAATTCTGATAATGCAAAAGACTAAATCCTTTTTCTTCATTTGAATGTGTCTGCTCCCTTTGTCAGTTCCCCTTACGTTGTCCCTCAGCTTGTAAATCTGTCTTCTTTTCGGTAATTTCTATAAAGCGAGACTACAAAGCCTTTTTTACGTTTTTGAATTTCCCCGTTGTTAATGATCACCCTATTCCGTCTTTCAGAAATCGTTTCAAATGGAAGAGAAACGCACCCACCGTCTCCCTCTTTTTCTAACCCTCCTGCGCTGCTTCTTTTACGTTTTGTAAAAAACCGTCCACACGTTCCGGAGTTATGGCGGAACATACATTCTTACTCGCATGCCTAGTCCCCCCTGCAATCACATAGCTAATTATGCATCGGTGTGCTGTATGAAAATCGAAACTAAGGTTTTATTTCATTTATCCCTCCTCGGTGGAACCCCCACCTTTTCTCCCAATCACTTGCACTACTGCAATTGGTCAACAAGCATTTTTATTTATTTTGACCTTCCCTCCTTGTCCTTCCTTTTTTCAACTTTCAAACTTTTTTCATTTCATGATTCTCAAGCAGGGCTGTCCTGCACTCAGTGCACCTATTTTACTTATTTAACTGTAACACCTGCACCAAGCAAAATTCGAAAATGTTATGTATGGGGCATTTATATAGTCAACTAGCCGACCCGACAAACTTCGTATTGCCACAAATTAAACTGTGCTGTACATAAATCGTGAATCTAGGATGACCTTTGTAACAATCTTGAGTTTTGCAAGTTTCTGGGGAGTTGATGGGTGTTTTAATATACAAATTTTCCTCACAGTAAAGTAGAAAACAACTCCTCCCATTGCTTAGCCTGATCAAATAAAACGGATAGCATTTAAATATTCGCCATCATTACAAACCATTTCGCCGAATACCATTTTGCGGAACACCAATTTTCGGTTGACCATAACGCGGAATATAGAGGTTCGCAGAATACCATTTCGCGAAAAACCTTACGCGGGATGTACCATTTCACGGAAAATTTTTTCATAGAAAGTAGGGATGAGAAAACTATCATTAACTACTGATAGTTATCAGTATGCAATAATATCACTAAGTATCAGTAAGGTTTCACTATTATTGATATTTACTGATATAGTTACACGTTGTCCCGTTAGAAAAATTAATTGGATTAAACTAGGGGTAGCTCGCGCTGATTCAAGCAGTCGCCTCCATTTAACTCGAACTTTGACCACTCGTCGCCAATTTTCCAGTCGTCTCAACATCGGTGTGAAAATTTGCATATAGGGGTTCTTGGGACCAAGGAATGTTCTTATGATGGTTAGAAACCCCTCCCCCCACTAAGAGGGGGGCTCCCGTACAAATGAAACACAAATTTCTGCATAATTCGAGAACTAATAAAACAAATGGAATAAAATTTTACACGTGGGTGTTTTTGGAGACAAGAATTTTTTCTATGGTGAATTGAGACCCCTCTCCACTTTCGGAGGGGGGAGGCTCCCATACAAATGAAATACAAATTTCCTCATAACTCCAGAACTAATCAAGCAAATGGAACCAAATTTAGCAAGTGGGTGTTTTTGCAGGCAAATTTTTTTCTATTGTGAATTGAGACCCCTCCCCTCTTTAGAAGGGGAATTATGACCCCACTTCCTTTTAAGAGGGGGGGGGGGGTTTCCATACAAATGAAATACAAATTTCCTCATAACTCGAAAACTAATTAATCAAATGGAACCATATTTGGCATGAGGGTGTTTTTGGAGGCAAAAATCGCTACTGATAACTATCAGTAATTTCAGTACGTTACTGATAACTATCAGTAAATATCAGTAATTTTACTCATCAGGGCATTGAAGTAAAAAATGGAAAATTGTAATATTATAACTGCGTTCTTCATTGTAAGTTTACTTTGTAATTTACCAAGCTGGTTTTATGGAGGCTCGCACAACTACGAACCAGATTTTTACCACCCAGCAAATATGTTGGGAGCACATCATACCTGCGCATGACATGAATCAGTCGATCAAGACCAGCAGTTGCATTTACTGGATGAACACGGTTTCCAAGATAAACTGACGCTACTGATCAGAGCTATTGGATCGAGTGGTGTGTTTTGTGCACATCTCAAGGACACACCCGTCGAGACACGGCGAGGATTGAGACAAGGTGACAAGATGACTGATATCATAGCTATGAACCTTGCGATGGTGGAGGCAACCTACGCCAGGTTGAAGGCAGTAGTCTAGGAAGATCAGATTAATAATAAATACGTCAAAGATCACATACATGAAAGAAAGAGGCTCTAAGGAACCAAACGCGTGCCTCTCACGGATGGTAACCCTCGACGGCGACGAACTAGAAGTGGTAGATGAACTCGTTTATTTTGGATTGCTGGTGACCGTGGACAACATTAGTAAGGCAACCCAGCGGCGCAGTCAAGCGGGAAATCGAGCTTACTTTGCCCTTCGCTATACGCTACGATCAAGAAGCATATGCTACCGTACGAAGCTGATAATGCACAAATCTTTTATTAGGCCAGTAGTTCTTTATGGACTCGTAAGGTCGCTCACAGCAGAGGATATACGCGCCCTTGCCGTGTCCGAACGAAAGGGTACTGCGGATACTTGGCGGAGTTCAAACTGAAAGCGAAGAGTGGTGGAGACGTATTAATCACGAGCTACAGGCATTGTTTGGAGAGAATCCCATCGTACATTTGGCGAAAGTCAGTAGACTACGGTGGGCCAGATGCGTCGTGAGAATGTCGGACGATAGTGCGACGGAAACAGTTGTCTTCAACAACCTTACTGGCATCAGGAACAGGGGCTCAATGTGCAAGATGGCACGATCACGTCGAAAGTGATTGTGACTTTTGATCGGTTCAGTAGTTTTCGATTCTAGAAGGAACATATGGATTAAATAATTTCAAAAAAAAATTTCTTGAGAAAGTTGCAGAACATACTAAAATAAGCAACTCTGCTGAATATATTAACTATCTATCCCTTACCGGTTGCGAAATATAACGATGTGTTAAAAAGGAGCGCTTAAAAATCAATTATGCTCAACAACTTTGCACACAATTTTTTCATTGCTTTTAAATGCTCTACAAAGTTATTCAGTATGCCAAAATACACATTTTCTCTGAAGACTGTTTTTCACTAAGATGCATATTTAATGAGTTATAAAAAATTTTATCAATAAATAACACATTTTTCAATTGATTTTTCTGAGATTCTTTTGGAGATCTCCTGATGGAAATATTTTTTTTTTAAATAAAATATAGTACTTTCACCTAATGGTTGTTTGGTTTGTGCGAAGTGGCCCGAAATTGAAAAAAAATTGTTTTTGAATATTGCAAATTTTTTTCATTTATTTTATAACTTATTAAATATGCGTCCTAGCGACAAATAATCTTTAGTGAAAATGTGTATTTCAGTATACTGAATAACTTTGTAGAACACTCGAAAGCAGTAACTTCTCCGACACCACCTTGAAAAATTACCCATTTTTACCCAATTGCTAATGTCCGTTTTTTTCTTAAATTTGACCACTGTGCATTGTATTGCTGTTGCAATTGAAAACCGTAATAATCGACGTGCGATATAGGGTTTTATTCTTATTCTGTGTGCCGCAACTACGTCGCACGGAGCGCGCTGTATAGCGCATCAATTTGCGGTCACAGTGCACCACGTGCGACGTAGTTACGGCGACACAAAGAACAAGGATAAAACCGAGTGTCGCAAGTCGATTAATACGGTTTTCAACTGCAACAGCAATACCATGCATTGGTATTTCATAACGGCTATTGAATAATTTCATACATCACACATGATCCATTTTTGGTGTTCTCCGGAAAATGGTGGAAAATCACCGCTATTCTATATTTCCAACGGATTGGTGCTTCGAACGAAAGTTTTCTCGAACGAAATTTCCGCCAGCAAAATCATTATGGGCAAAACATCTCGTTCGAAACAAATCGAACGAAATAAAGATTCGTTCGAAATACAGAATAGGGGTGAATAAGTCGTATGAATAAAACAGTTTGCTTTGCTTTTCCCGCGTAAACATTTTTTCATATGGCCTAATATCTTAAATAATAAAAATAGTGCTCAACCGCACGAATTGATTACGCATTAATCGAGAAAAAGTATTTTCGTAGATTGTAAGTAATATGTAATTATAAGAAGTATTCCAACTTATCAGTCTCCAATTGCAGCAAATTTAAAGGCAGTAGCCTTACGTTACAAAATTTAATAAACGAATAATAATAATAACTTTTAGGTTTCAGGATAAAACTATTCCTGTCGTCCGATGCCTAGTAGTTGATCTACAGCTCGTTTTGATTAAATGCAAATTTGTTTTTTCCTGCCGCCTGCAAAATCTAGATTTATGTTCTGGAACTGTAACTAACTACCTATCATTCAAACATGACACTGTCATTTTTTGGTGGATAGATTATTATTTTTTGCATTCAATAGTGTGAATAACTCAATACTTGAAAAATTGACGCTTGGTTAATTTTCGGAGAAGCCCAACCAATTAAAATAATGGAATTTAATCGTGAAAAAAGTTTTCTTTCATTTAGATATCGTCATTCCATTAAGGCGCTCATAAAAACTTTAGTTTATTTTCAAACCAATTTGCAACAAACACATGGTTTACAAGATACTTTTCAAAGTAGAGACCAGGGTTGTTTTACGATTTTCGCATAGTGCAATCTCTGATCACAATAATGCACACCCACTAATCGTTTTAATGTTTTAAGGAAATAACTATTCATATTTTCTATTTTTGTTTTTCATCTTCAACGGTTTCTTATAGGTACAAACCCTGTCATCTTAACTTACACATAAGCGCAAGGTGCGGTCTGTGGCAACTACCAACTGGAGAAGGTGGAATGCACTAAACATTCCTTGTTTTGCTAAATGCAGCGCCCTACTTTTCGCCATCCGCGGTGATATGTATAGTTACTAGCTGCTCCAACGGAGTCGATAGATGCCAGCTCCACATGATTTTTTCTAGCAGCAATTCTGCACGCTATTCGCACTAGGAAACACGCTTATGCTCCGTAGGCGCGCACAATCCTCTTTCTGAAACGAGAAAACAGGTGTCTCGTAAATGTACCTGCTGTGGAGTATAGGCTGACTGCGGCAATTGATGTGCATCATTTATTATTATTTTCCCGTATGATGATTAGGAATAGTATAGTTGTCCAACGCTATATAGGATCAACTGTACCAGACGAACCCAGCGACCATTCGTTACGATCTGTGATCCTCGTTGAATCACACACAGTAGCCTGCTCACGTGTATAAGCAAGTTTTAAGCATTTTCTAAATATTTGCGTCAGTTTAAACGAGTGGAAAGTGAAAATATCGCTTCAGCGTCATGATTTGTGGGAGGCAGTAAGTACGGACGGGAAAAGATCACTTTATATGCTGCAATTTAATGGCGTGTCCAAGTGGTAAGCATGCACTTATAAATTGATGGCAGTAATAGTAAAATCCGAGCAAAAGGAAAGCTGTCAAGCAGGCCCTCGCCGTCATTCTTCAATGGGCACTACCGTGAACAACCAGACTGGAAGTGGCAGTTTGTAATCGCGAATCGGATATTTAGTTGTTTCAGTTGTTACTGATGTAACTATGTTGTAATACAAGCATTCAGCCGATTGATATAACTGTTGGAGGTTTGCGTTATCGAGCGTCGATCAAGGTCAATGAACATTATCGGTTTGACCTTAAAACTTTCCGCACAAGAGTTTGAAATTTTTCTAGCCTCACGAACAGTTGTGATTAACGACTACATGATAATGTTTGGTTGTTTTAAAAATACATTGCAGTCTATCACTTTCCATGAGCTCTAGTAAAACTTTCGCAAAGTTGACAGAGGTTCTCTTACCTAAAACCCAGCAATGTTGTGATCAGGTTTCAACATTAAAGTTTCAATAATTTTATATTGTTCAAAATGAAAATGTGTAAATTTTCAATTAACGAATTGCAACCATTGCAATTGCCACTAGAACAGCATTTAATCTTACTTTCAATTCAATGGGTACAAAACCCAGCAAAATTAGCATCAGACATCGAACACGATAACAATAACTATCGTGTTGTTGGCATCTTTTGGTATCGCGATTGATACGATACATAAAAAAATATTTCAAAACAGCTGAACGACTCGATAGTATGTAATACTGCAATCGGCGTAGCGCAACCAAACACACAATGGACTGCGAAGAATAAAAAGCTGGTAAAACTCATAATAATTTTTTTTTACATATGCCATACGAAGTGCTCTCATTTCAAACTAATAAACACATCATTAACTACTAAATTACTTCTCGTTTGCACGGAAATGCAAACGGCAAAAAAATAGTAATTCCTTTATGATTTTTTTTTGTGTTCCAGATTATTTAATTTATTTTACATTTACCGTTCATACATTTTTTTGATAATAATATTTACGTTTCAATGCTCTGCAGTTTTTTTTTTACTAAACTATTGAATGCTGATTCAGACATAAATTCATTTCAGTTACACATAACTTCTTTAATCTTTAATAAAAAAGCCGTCCTTAACGATTTACTTCTTTTGCGAACACATTGAGAATAAAGAATTGCACAGCAAATTATTTTGACCGCATCTTACCACAACCGCTTCACGGTTACGGACGGATGCAGCCAACATAGTGGCCACACGACATTCGTAATAAAAATAGTTTTATGTGCCTCGCAGTAGCGCAAAAGAAACGAAAAACACAAACTCCAGCAAAGGCAGGTAGTTAGTGAAAACGCGTACAATGAACCGCTAGGTTGACAAGTTGGTGTGATTAAATTCACTCACGCTTCGACTACGATCGCTTTGATGTGGTAGATTGCCAATAGATGCAAGCGTTGCCATGATCATATGCCCAAGTACCTACGTCCGCATCGCCATTGAATCGCGCTATGTAGATATTTGGCTAAACGGATATTGTCCGGCTGGCATTTTTTATATTGTTAGGGAAAGTGTAAGTACGAATAAACACGTCCGCCAGTAGAATTACGCCGGTTTAGTCGAACAATTAGGCGAGTTTGAGTATGGTTACGTTTTAGAAAACCTCAACGTTTTAAAGTTCGAAACTATAGACAGTAAGTACACATTATTATTTGTCGTCAAAAGCTGCTCGATGGTCTCAGTAGTCTTCACACAAAGCTATAAAACTACTTTTTATCCCATTCGAACAATGTAACTGCTCAATTTTTTTACTCTGCTTAGTGCAATATTATATCAAATGGTTTTTTATTCAAAGTACTGGAACCTTTCTGGTCCTTCGCACTACTGCACTTTATGTATTTAGTGTCTTAATAAACTTATGTTTGTTGCTTTTGGCAACAAAAAATGTTAAATTTTGCCAGCAAAATGTTACAAATTTTGGCCGCGTTTTTACCTTAGTTAGACTATAACAAAGGTTTAGAAATTGGTCGAAAAACATGAAGTTGATCCAATAGATCCGGAGGGCCGAGCCACATATACCAATCGATAACGTTCGACGACCTGAGTGTGTGTGTGTTTTTTTTTACGTGAGGAAACGCTGAATGCCAGGCACACTAATGATGTATTGCTACATCACGTGGCGCAGTCTGGGACTGTAACCCACTAAAAACCTCACGGGAACTACTGTTAAGTATTACTTCGGAGGGTGGCTGTGTCTGTACACCCCGATCCGGAGATGACGACCGTCATAACGTCCACTCCTTCATATTCACTCTCGCAGAGTTCTGCCATTCTTGATGCTACTACATGCTCCTTCACCGTCCACTTTTCTTGCACCTGTCGAGACATGTACCGATCCAGAGATAGCGACCGTCATGACTTTCAGCTCCTCACGGCCTCCCTCGCAGGGTTTCTTGTTAGGCTCAACACTGCTCCGTCGAGTTCGCCACTGCACTTCCACTTCACCTGTCGAGACGCAACCGATCCAGGGATAGCGAACAACATAACATCCATTCTCTCACGGCCGCCCTCGTAGTGTTTGTGTCCAAGCTTGGTTTGCTCCGTCACGCTCGTCACTCCACCGATGTGTCTGCTAATCGGGATTGGTAATTCACTGGACGTTTCTCCACTGTCGTTGCAGTTGCAACATAATCTGCGCTACAGCGTCGGTGACGGCATTCCACACGCTCTCCTCCCGACACATTTCGCCCACTGTGTTCTCCACCGTCTAAAACGGCATCTCCCTTCGTATCGCGGCAAATCGAAGACATTCAAAAGCCACATGCTGTGGTATTTCTACAGTCTCTCTGCACTCCGGGCAGACTGGTGTCGCAGCGTGCCCGAACCGGTGCAGGTATTGTCTGAAGCAACAGTGACTCGAGAGAAACTGCGTCAAGTAGAACCCGACTTCTCCATGTTTCCTGTTCAACCAGGTTGACAGAACCAGTATGAGTCGGTACGTCCATCTACCATTCTCCTATTCCTATTCCTATTCCACTCTTGATGCCATTTACTCAGCGACTCTTCTCTCGCCGGAAGCTGCTCTGATGTTTCTTTGTCCGTAGCAGTCATTATCTTCTACGAGCATGATGCTGATGGGCATCATTCCAACGATAACACATACTGCCTCCGACGATATTGTTCTATACGCACTGGCAACTCTTACAGCCATGGGTCGGAAGGTACTATTCAGCGTCACGCGATTTCGCTTCGATCGTAGTGCTGCGATCCAGGCTGGACCTCCATACCGCAGTATCGACGATGGCACACTCGCCAGTACTCTTCGCTTGCTACTACTCGGACCGTAACAATTCGGCATGATTCTGGCTATCGCGTTGATAGCCTTCGCCGCCTTCTCGCAAGCGTAGTCGACGTGGCAGTTGAAGTTCAACCGGTCGTCTATCATTACTCCCAGATGCTTGACCGCGCGCGTCGAAGTAATAATGTGCTCTCCAACGGTGACGACTGTATGTTGTATGGCTTTACAGTTGCTAACCAGCAGAACCTCCGTTTTATGATGGGCGATTTGTAGCTTTCCATCATGCATCCAGTTCTCGGACAGTAGGCAGTACACCGTTGTACATCCCGTTTCAGAGCGTTGGGCCAAGGATGGGGCCTTGTGGGACTCTAGACGTAATGTTCATCGTCTTGCGCCCATCAGCGGTCTCGTAAACAAGCGTCCGATTTCTGAAGTAACTCCTCAGTATTCTGCATACATAGATATCCCGGGGCATGCATTCTATGCAGTAACTCGGCAATGGCCTCCCAGCTGGCACTGTTAAAGGCGTTTTTTACGTCGATCGTTACAACGGCGCAAAAATGACTTCTCGGTTCGCTCGATCACAGTCCGAATTGCATCCACCATGGACTTCCCTTTCCGGAACCCAAACTGTATGTTTGACAGACCGTGTTCACCTTCTGTATGCCTCGTAAGCCTATTCAGGATTATCCTCTCCAGGAGTTTTCCGCATGTAACTAGCAGACATATCGGCCTGTATGACGCTAGATTCCCCGCAGGCTTTCCTGGCTTCGCAACAGCGCTAGCTTCTGGATCTTCCATCGGTCCGGGAAGCTACCATCTTCTAAGCATTTCTGCAGCAAGGTCCTGAACAAATCCGGGTACACTGCCTTAAGAGCCACGTTAGGAATCCCATCAGGATCAGAGGCCTTCTTCATTTTTAGCTGTCTTGCCAGTGCCACTATTTCATCGATGGAGACTTGCAGACCGTCAGCGCTAGCCCTCTCTTCTGGACCGTACGGACTGGCTGGCCACGTCGTAAGGGCGTGCGTCGGAAAAAGTCCCTCCACGTTAGCCTTCAGCTTATTTGGACACAACTCCCTAATTGTCACAGGATCTTTTACTTTCGCCATAATGATTCGGTACGCGTCACCCCAGAGGTTGGCGTCAGCTTCTCGGCACAACTCCTTGAAGCAGTTGGGTTTACTTTGTTTTATCTCCCGTTTCAATGCAGCCCTGGCCACTCTAAACGCCGCGCTACGCTCTTCCCGATCTGCTACAGTTCTGGCTCTTTGGACGCGTCTTCTGGCTCTGAGATAACTAACTCGATGGTTGCTAATTGTTGCATTCCACCAATAAGCCGGCCGCCGCTCTTTTCTCGGTTCCTGTTTTCTGGGCCTGGTAGCATCACATGCCCTGACCAATATATCTGTCAACTCGTTCTCATTCAAGATCGATCTTCCACTCGGAGTGCCTCGACGAAAAAATCCCTGTCAAAGGCCGTCGTCTTCCACTTCTGCCACTACTGTGTTACCTGACTCACTGCGCATAGCGTTGTATTCGCGGTATCGTGTTGGTTCGAAAGGTTTCGAAAAATATCGCCCTTGTATCGAAAATATCGTTGATTTTGATCACTAAAAATAACGTACTTAAACGTTATATTGCAAGTGCTAGTAGTACGCAATAATTGTATTGTGAAACTGAATTGTTAATTATGCAACTTTTTACAAGTTAAATGCAATAACAAAAGCACAACTTATAAAAGATCGTTTGTTATCGATATTAACTGCATATGCGTTATAAACGAATAAAACGTATGGTTACGTTTTATTTCAATAACACGCATATTCGCAGTGAGTCAGGTAAAACAGTAGCTCTCTGTATTATCACTATGGGTATCCCCTTCACAGATCCTCCAATTTATGTTGGGCATCAGCGATGGACTGCCAATAGTGAACTCAATGATGGATTCGCGACTGTCTTTACGCAAAGTGATAACGGTATCTTCGTTGAACAATACAACTTCCAGCTTAGCCAGAGCTTCTAACAGACTGCTACCCCACTCCACAACCTAAGCGTTGAAGTCACCCACAACGATGATCGGTGTTCGCCCGATGAGTTTCTCGATCAGCGCGTCCAGCAATGGAACTACTCCATTGTCCATCTCGGGGGACAGCTGCAAACGAAGCTCCCGTTGATGTTGACAATGACGAAACGAAAAACACTTCCTCAATGGTGAACTTCCCTATTACCTGTATCGCAGCCATCCCAAGGAACAATTTTTGCTTATTAAACGTTTAACCGGCAGCTTTAATTCAGCACATGCTGCAAAACTGCTTTTAAAGTGTGCCTGAACGCCTCTGCTCAATGCTTGTTCAGTTGGTGTTGGAGAATTTAAACAGCACAATGCTGATTATGTGCGTGGAAGATGCTTTTGTATGACTGTTATGCAACGTACAGTAAAACGTTTATTCAGTACGTATTGGTACGCTTATTAAACTTTTGCCGATGATACTGAAGCTACATTTAATCCACAGCAGTTCAACGTTTAGACAAGCAAAATTAAAAAAAAAGCAAAAAAGTTTAATAATAATATTTGCGTGTTTTATTATTTCTGACCATCAGTTGTCGTATTTATAAATATATCAGACTTTGATGAAAGATAGCGGGAAATCATAGGTTGGCTCAAAATTCACCCAATCCACCATTATACTATGTTAAACTGTTTTCTTTTAGCAGACCCAAATTAAACACGGTATGTGAGTAGGATCAGCTTTAGCTGTAATTTTAATCATCTTTTAGTATTAATAATTGTTTTAGGTATAAGTAACTTACAATTTTACAGTTTTTCCTTCGTAATTCTTTAGGCAATACAATTTTACAATTTTAGGTTAGATAGGTTCTGTAATAATTTTATTTATTTTTAGTTTATAGATTTTAGTAATTTTTAACAATAAATTTACCTACGGTAGATCCAAAAAGATTTTAATATTATCCACCTTTTACCTCTAGACTTTTAACTAATTTACTGAGTTAGATTAAGTATAAAAACGAGAACGGGAAATTTCTTCTTGCACCGCATGAAATTTAATTTTGCTTTGTCACTATCAGTGACGTTTTCTTTTTGTTTTCTTCGTAATCGCCTCTCGTGAAATGAGCCCGGAATCATCGCATGCTGGTTGCCGAGGGGTACTCGACGTCACATACTATTTTCACTCACTCGGATTCGAACTGGCATCAGACTGATCGGAAGCCGTCGTCGAACGCATCTGAGATAATCTGAAATGTGACAGGCACCGAGTTTTTAGCCTATGTAGTTTTACAAGTTTAAGTTTATCTTAGTGTGGAACAAAACTCGCCTAAAACACATTTAAGTGCTTCTTACATCATTTATTACATGATTGATAAATTGGATACCTTCAAGCAGATGTAATTCCATATCTGCTCTTAGTGGTGCTGATAATATGTTTGAACAATGCTTAGTCGGCTTTTATTCCACTCTTATTCCACAGCAATGCTATTGATACGTTTGTACAATATTTATTCGACGTGCGTTTCCTTGGTTGCCTTTATCCACACATGCACTCAGTAATGCTGTTGATACGTTTGCGCAGCGTTCATTTCCCTCTTATTCCACATTTGTTTAGAAATGTTGTTTGAGTATGACTTACACTACAGTCAGTAGACAGAGTGGAAATTTGTCAGCAGAACGTCGTCTTTAGTTAGCGAAATTGTGGCACTATGCTATGTGTGGCACTATAGAAATGCTCGGCTGAACGATATGTGGACAATTCGACTGAATTTAAATTCTAATAATATTATTGAATTTAATTTCTAACTGATCTGCTTCCATGGAAAAGGAGGAAGAAAAGTGAGCAGCCGATATGGTAACACAATGGTTTATCTTGATTGATGTTTGTACCTGTACGCTTACGTGTTTTATACATCCAAAATGTACGCTGCAAGATGAATTTAGAAAGTTATTCCAAAATAGCCAGTTCTGCGTGCAGTTCGATGTATAGTTTATGATCGATAGTGATGAGGTGGAGGTGCCCGCTCATTTTGCCATGATTATTGTCAAGTCACGGGTCTTTGAGGTCAAAGACCATGTACTATACGTATTTCGCCTTGTACATATTTGTGTTTTTCGGAGCTTGATTATATGAATCGTTTCGAAACAACAGAGGTTCCATTCGCCGAGCTATCGATCGTGCAATTTCAGTTGTCTAGTGCACTAGCTGACTAGCAGAAACATTTTAGGTGGCTCTAAATGGACTGTAACTTGCTAATTCATAATCCAGTTTTGATGCAAACTTAAAACCAATCGTAAAAATAATGTTGTTTAGGCATTTCTGTGTCATGATGTGAAATAAAGGGATCTAAAAATAATTTCATGTGTTATTTGAGATATTGGTAGTATTGGTTGCCTTTAAGCGGCTCTTATCCCACACCTGCTCTTATCGTTGCTGCTGATACGTGCGTACGACGATTATTCGACTCTTATTCCACATTTCCTCTTAGCAACGTTTGCGCAACATTCATTCCACTCTTATTCCACTCTTTCACCACACTTGCTCTCAGCAATGCTACTGATACGTTTACGCAACGCTCATTCCACACTTATTCCACTTTTCTTCCACACTTTCTCGTAGCAACGCTGCTGATACGTTTGCGCAACATTTATTCCACTATTATTCCAATCTTATCCTACACTTGCTCTCAGCAATGCTGCTGACACGTTTGCACAACGTCTATCCGACATGCATTTTCCTGGCAGCCTTTAAGCGACCGGTATTCCATACCTGCTCTTGGTTGTGCTGCTGATACGTTTGCACAACGTTTATTCGACTCTTACTCCGCACTTACAAAACAACGTATAGATGTTGATTAGAAGCTAGAAAAAATATTGGATATGCCGTTTGAGCAACAGGCAATTCATCAAATTTGCTAATTCAGCACCGAATGCTACCACAAAACTATTATTCAACACCTGCTTGTTTAAGTACTGCCGTTTGGTTTCGTGGGATTACTCTATCGGCTGCCCACTTACCGTTACCGGATGGAACTCGATACGGCTCTACAATTATTGCGACGTCGCACAACGGTTCCGTTTTCGACTGCACTTTTGGTGCACTTTTTAACACATGAAATATCCACCCCCTGGTCTTTATTTTCTATTTTTCCAAGAGGCACACAATTTTTAGGTGAAAATCTAATGTTTTTGCTGTATTAGGCACCAAAATATGTTAATTATGAACGAAACTATTTCATTAACTACACCAAAGGTTTATATATTTCGTGATTCATAATTTTTTATCAAAAAATCTTTTATATAAAGTTTCGAGTGGTTTTCTCAGCAACATCTGAAGTCTTATTTTTATCGCGCATAGAAACATTTCGCATCTATTTCAAATTGAGATTCTCAATTAACTTGTCGCTATCGACAGTTCCTTTCGTTTGTACCTATCTACGAGCGTTGGGAAAAAAACTAAATATCAATCACCCAATTTACTTGCATCTTATTCAATCACGTTCACAGGCTGAAACTGCTAGCAATGCGGCAACGAGGTCTTACCTAACGGAATGAGACTACGATGTACAGCAATTCAACAATATCAGACAGTTCGCTCTTTAAATATAATTGTGATCATTTGTTAATTGTTGAAGAAACCACAAATCTCTAACCTACCAGAACTTGACAAAACGGAAGCAGAAGTCCTAATCAGTTAGTTTTTGTTTAAGACCAACCACTTATCTATGCGTGAAACAGAAACAACATTTTCGTAAAAGTTAATATATTTCTAGTTCTTTACGCAATTATAATTACATAATCAATCGTTTGTCTAGTATCTTTATTTATTTATTTATTTATTTATTTATTTATTTATTTATTTATTTATTTATTTATTTATTTATTTATTTATTTATTTATTTATTTATTTATTTATTTATTTATTATAATTACAATTGAACTTAAAACTTTAGTCTTTTGTGTTCTCGTTACTAAATCTTAGCAGGAAGAAGCATTTACAAAAACAGGAAACAAAGAATAAAGTACATTGATCAATCATTTACACCAAATTGTTAAAATACTCTACACACCCTCTCTTAAATCCTATATTTGACATTTTATTTTGTAAATCATTGGGAAACGAATTCCATAATATAATGCCTCTTACAAATATGGAGTTCCGGTAGTATGAAGTACTACAACGCTTATTTTTAAATTTTATGCCTCTTTGTGTCACAAAGAGGCATAAAATTTATCTTTCACACTACTTAGATCCTAGTGCCTGTAATGGCCCACATTATTTTGTCGGGATCATTTTGAGACACGTTATAACGTATTATAACGGTGTTACACGGAAAAAATACTTGTCAAATGACTAAGTGTACGCTGTTAGTCACACCTAGTATTGCTCTTTGCATTGAAAGTTGGATTTTGAACACACTTGTCCAGTCACACATTTTGTAGGTGAGAAAAGTTGCCAAAATTTCGTGGGAAAAAACGATGAATCTTGGTTGATTTCTATTTAAATTCTAATGCTTACGTAGAGTTGTTATCGACGCAAAGAATAATATAAAAATAGTTTCTAAATACATAATTCCACGCATAATTCATAACTTGAATAAATATGCAGCATATATGAAATAAATGAAAAATTAAATACTATTTGCTTTCCCTACAACTGGTACTGGCGCCACTGCTAAATCAAATGTCAGCTCAGATGGGAGAGTTGTAATGATGGGATGATGGGAAATGTCGGTCAAAATCTATAACGATTATTGATAAAGTTTTGTTATCGTTAATAATTAATAACGATAATATGGCAATATAAGCAAAAATACGTAAGAAATAGAACAAAAATGTTAAAATAATAACAAATCAAGAAGAAGATTTCACTTTAAACCCTCCAATTTTCGATATTCTTCCATGACGATAAAGTTTGATGGTATTATCGATATAAGATTACTAGCGATATTATCAGTAGCACACTTTTCATCACAGTTTTGAAGGTTGCACTTAATAACTGTGCAGTCCAATTGAGTGTGAAGAGCGCAATACATAATAAAAACACATTTTAAATCTTCCTAACACCCCCAAAATTTCAAGTTATTGCAAAAAAAAAACGGTTTTTGGCTACTGTGTTACCTGACTCACTGCGCATAGCGTTGTATTCGCGGTATCGTGTTGGTTCGAAAGGTTTCGAAAAATATCGCCCTTGTATCGAAAATATCGTTGATTTTGATCACTAAAAATAACGTACTTAAACGTTATATTGCAAGTGCTAGTAGTACGCAATAATTGTATTGTGAAACTGAATTGTTTATTATGCAACTTTTTACAAGTTAAATGCAATAACAAAAGCACA
Source organism: Sabethes cyaneus (assembly GCF_943734655.1). Taxonomy (NCBI): domain Eukaryota; kingdom Metazoa; phylum Arthropoda; class Insecta; order Diptera; family Culicidae; genus Sabethes; species Sabethes cyaneus. Next base: position 51,706,582 of record NC_071353.1, on the reverse strand, counting down.
ACTTATAAAAGATCGTTTGTTATCGATATTAGCTGCATATGCGTTATAAACGAATAAAACGCATAGTGACGTTTTATTTCAATAACACGCGTATTCGCAGTGAGTCAGGTAAAACAGTAGGTGTCCACAATAACTCAATCATTTTTCAAGCAATTATAAGATTTTTTATATATTTTTGGAAAGCTTATAGGACAAGGATATATTCACGACTTTCACTACAAAAGTTAGACGAGACTTTTTTAATCTATACCTATAAAGAAGGATTTCTGTCTGTCTGTCTGTCTGTCTGTCTGTCTGTCTGTCTGTCTGTCTGTCTGTCTGTCTGTCTGTCTGTCTGTCTGTCTGTCTGTCTGTCTGTCTGTCTGTCTGTCTGTCTGTCTGTCTGTCTGTCTGTCTGTCTGTCTGTCTGTCTGTCTGTCTGTCTGTCTGTCTGTCTGTCTGTCTGTCTGTCTGTCTGTCTGTCTGTCTGTCTGTCTGTCTGTCTGTCTGTCTGTCTGTCTGTCTGTCTGTCTGTCTGTCTGTCTGTCTGTCTGTCTGTCTGTCTGTCTGTCTGTCTGTCTGTCTGTCTGTCTGTCTGTCTGTCTGTCTGTCTGTCTGTCTGTCTGTCTGTCTGTCTGTCTGTCTGTCTGTCTGTCTGTCTGTCTGTCTGTCTGTCTGTCTGTCTGTCTGTCTGTCTGTCTGTCTGTCTGTCTGTCTGTCTGTCTGTCTGTCTGTCTGTCTGTCTGTCTGTCTGTCTGTCTGTCTGTCTGTCTGTCTGTCTGTCTGTCTGTCTGTCTGTCTGTCTGTCTGTCTGTCTGTCTGTCTGTCTGTCTGTCTGTCTGTCTGTCTGTCTGTCTGTCTGTCTGTCTGTCTGTCTGTCTGTCTGTCTGTCTGTCTGTCTGTCTGTCTGTCTGTCTGTCTGTCTGTCTGTCTGTCTGTCTGTCTGTCTGTCTGTCTGTCTGTCTGTCTGTCTGTCTGTCTGTCTGTCTGTCTGTCTGTCTGTCTGTCTGTCTGTCTGTCTGTCTGTCTGTCTGTCTGTCTGTCTGTCTGTCTGTCTGTCTGTCTGTCTGTCTGTCTGTCTGTCTGTCTGTCTGTCTGTCTGTCTGTCTGTCTGTCTGTCTGTCTGTCTGTCTGTCTGTCTGTCTGTCTGTCTGTCTGTCTGTCTGTCTGTCTGTCTGTCTGTCTGTCTGTCTGTCTGTCTGTCTGTCTGTCTGTCTGTCTGTCTGTCTGTCTGTCTGTCTGTCTGTCTGTCTGTCTGTCTGTCTGTCTGTCTGTCTGTCTGTCTGTCTGTCTGTCTGTCTGTCTGTCTGTCTGTCTGTCTGTCTGTCTGTCTGTCTGTCTGTCTGTCTGTCTGTCTGTCTGTCTGTCTGTCTGTCTGTCTGTCTGTCTGTCTGTCTGTCTGTCTGTCTGTCTGTCTGTCTGTCTGTCTGTCTGTCTGTCTGTCTGTCTGTCTGTCTGTCTGTCTGTCTGTCTGTCTGTCTGTCTGTCTGTCTGTCTGTCTGTCTGTCTGTCTGTCTGTCTGTCTGTCTGTCTGTCTGTCTGTCTGTCTGTCTGTCTGTCTGTCTGTCTGTCTGTCTGTCTGTCTGTCTGTCTGTCTGTCTGTCTGTCTGTCTGTCTGTCTGTCTGTCTGTCTGTCTGTCTGTCTGTCTGTCTGTCTGTCTGTCTGTCTGTCTGTCTGTCTGTCTGTCTGTCTGTCTGTCTGTCTGTCTGTCTGTCCTGTGTTCCTTATAGAATCAAAAACTACTGAACCAATCGGCGTGAAAATTTGCATGTAGAGGTTTTTGGGGCCAGGAAAGGTTTTAGTGATGGTTAGAGACCCCTCCCCAAACTAAGAGGGGGAGCTCCCATACAAATGAAACACAAATTTCTGCATAACTCGAGAACTAATCAAGCAAATAGAACCAAATTTGGCATGTGGGTGTTTTCGGTGACAAGAATTTATTCTAGGGTAATTTGAGACCCCTCCCCTCTTTATAAGGGGAATTATAACTCCTCTCCCCTTTAAGAGGGGGGATTTCCATACAAATTTCCTCATAACTCGAGAACTAATCAAGCAAATGGAACCAAATTTGGCATGTGAAGGTTTTCGAGGGCAAGAAAATTTTCTACGGTGAATTAGGACCCCTCCCCACTCTAAGAGGGGGGGCTCCTGTACAAATGAAATACAAATTTCCTCCTAACTCGAGAACTAATCAAGCAAATAGAACAACATTTGGCATGTGGGTGTTTTTTTTGGTGACAAGAATTTATTCTATGGTGAATTGAGACCCCTCCCCTCTTTATAAGAGGAATTATAACTCCTCTCCCCTTTAAGAGGGGGGGCTTCCATACAAATTTCCTCATAACTCGAGAACTAATCAAGCAAATGCAACCAAATTTGGCATGTGAAGGTTTTCGAGAGCAAGAAAATTTTCTATGGTGAATTAGGACCCCTCCCCACTTTAAGAGGGTGGGCTCCCATACAAATGAAATACAAATTTCCTTATAATTTGAGTACTAATCAAGCAAATGAAACCAAATTTAGCATGTAGGAGATTTTTGAGTCTTGAATTTATTTTATGATAGTTAGAGACCTCTCACCCCTGTGGTAGGGGGATATGGACTCTCATACAAATAAAACAGAAATTTTTGCGAAACTCAAAAACTAATCCAACTCGAGAAATTCGAGACTCTTCCATAAAACATTAATCAATAACAAGACCACAAAAACTATCTATAGTAACACTAGATCATTCAGGACGAGCCGGTCGCGAGTGTTGCCGGTGACCCGCCGTCGGAAGCGCCGCCCACTGGGGGGCTTGCAAAACTCGAGATAGTGACAAAGATCATCCGAGATTCATGATTTATGTACAACACAGGTTAATTTTTGGCAATACGAAGTTTGTCGGGTCAGCTAGTTAAATATAAAATTTAACTAAAAAAAATAAAAATTTTCTCGCTCTAGGGGTCCTTAAAGTGGCCTTAAAATGACCCACATTCCTCAGATCAACACCACTTGTTTTGTGTTCAATCCTAAGCCTTTGGTCAAAATTTCAGCCAAATCGGTTAACATTTGCGAATTTGAGACCATTCCCCGCCTAATCTTACAACTGAGTCTAGAGATGGTCGGGTATGAAAATTTGAATACCCGAACCCGATCCGTACCCGATTAAGAAAAAAAATCAGAAACCCGTACCCGACCCGAACCCGCAAGTTTATTATTTTTGATACCCGAACCCGACCGCAACCCGTCGGGTACGGGACGGGCCCGGGTACCCGACCATCTTTAGTGTTAAATGTGGTCAATAGAGATACCCGACCCGACCCGTACCCGGTTTCAAAAACAAACATTAAGAACCCGTACCCGACCCGAACCCGCAAATTATTTTTTTTCAATACCCGAACCCGACCCGAACCCGGCGGGTTTCGGGCAAACTTTCCGCTACCCGACCATCTCTAAACTGAGTTTCGTGCTCCGAGACAGATTTGCTGCTGTCCTTCAGCCAGCCTTTTTTGCTAGTGCTCGTGCTAGTGCTAGTGCACTCCTTCAGCTGTTCGGGGGTGAACAGCAGAGTACCGGCCCGCCGGTGTGGTTCTGCCTCCTTCGGTTGAGCAGTGGTCTTACCCTCAAAGGGGCCACTGGTTTCGCTGCCTGCTGCTGCTTCTGCTGCTGGTCCATGAGGGTGAGATCCTTCCTCTCCGAAATCCGTCACAAGAATGAGCATCTGTTCGGCGGGCTTCTGCTTATACAGTATCACTCGGCAGCATATTTTTCAATTGACGAGCAGTTGCCGTACTGGACTATATTTTGCATTGGCATGCATGGGCAGCATTGTCAGAACATACCAATGGAACAGGATTATTATTATCCTATGCTTGTTAATGGAATTCATGTATATTTATTTATAATTATTTATTATGTTATCCTTATCTCCCACACTGAGCACGATTTCTATCTAGATACCTAGTTGTAAGATTTAGCGGGCGATATTAGAAAGTATATACAGTATCCTGAAAATCCACCTTTCGATCCTTTCGGGTCCTAGGGCCGAGTCTCATATACCATATGCTTCGACATCGACCGCTGGAAGCCGACGTAGGTCCCAACGGCATCTCTTGCTTCGACAACGATCGTTGGATGACAACAACAGTCTCAACGAAACCCGCTGATTCGAAAACGACCGCTGTATGACGCTAAGGGCCCCGGCGGCAATTCCTTCGTTATCAACGACCCGCGAGAGTACCGGTGATGGTCCCCATCCCAACTGTAACCAGGGATGCCACATATAATTCTGTGTTTTTTGTTGGAAAAATCTGACAATCTGTACGGCGAGGTAAAATATCTGTGCAAAAATCTGTCCAATGCAAAACAATGAGAGTGAAAGAGATAGAGAGTCATTTTGCTGACTATTTCCGTCTCTTTCACTCTCATGTAAAAGCTCAAAAATCTGTTTAATCTGTGTAATTTGGCGAAAATCTGTATTCTATGTAGGGTTGCCAAGTGGCCGGTTTTTGGCCGTCCCGACCGGTTTTTCACTTGCAAAGCCGGTGGCCGGTCAATGCGGCAAAAAGGCCGGTTTTCCGACGCATGAAGCCGGATTTGTACTTTTTGCCTGGTCTGTTAAATTTTCTGTTAGTTAGTTAGTTAGTTAGATAGTTAGTTTTGCAGTGATAATACGTTGCTTCGGGCGGTAATATACATTAAATTGTCCACTAGCGCCAGAAGCAAATAGTTGTCACTCAAAAACTAGCTATTTTCAATAATTAAGAGTTAATCGACTCTCGCTTTTTTTTACACATTACAGGCAAATTCTCTAATATGCTGCCATCAACCCCCCGCAGTTTTTGAAGGCAGGACCGAGCGGCCGGTTTTTGTAATTTTCAGACTTGAGAACCCTAATTCTATGCATACAGATTCTGTACAGGCGGTTTCTTTCAAATATCTGTTAAACACAGAATAATCTGTGCATGTGGCAACCCTGACTGTAACGACCGACAGTAAGAGACTTTGAGAGTCCCAGTAGTCCTTCGTAGCAACAGTTGCTGGAGGACGTTGAGAGTCTCGGCGGAACAACCTGCTTCGCTGGACGTTCGCTGGAGGAGGTCGAGGGTCTCAGAGGCGACCACTACTTCAACGACGTCTGGTTAAGAACGGCGAGAGTCTTTTTGGTGCTCCCAACAGCATCGACCGACCGCAAATAGACTTTGAGAGTCCCGGTAGCGCTTCGCAGCATATGAACGACCACTGGATGGATGACAACGAGAGTCTCAGCGGTTTCCCTACTTCGACAACGACCACTGTAGGAGATCGAGAAAACCGGTGGCGCCCCTACTTCGACAATGACTGCTGGAGATCATTGTGGGTTCCAGCTGCGGCCTCTACTTCACCAGCGATCGCTCGAGAACGTTGAGGATCGCGGCGGCGCCCCAGCTGTAGAAACCCAACAAACATTTTTTAATAGTAGTTTATTCAACCATTGTACAGCTAATTACCGGGTAACAAGCGCTTGATAAGCTGTTATTCAACAAAAATGTTTGTTGGGAAAGATTGCTCAAGAACGACGAGAGTACCGGTGGTGCGAGAACCGGCTGTTAAAGGACTTTATAAGTCCAAGCTGCGCTTCGTAGCAGATAAACAGCTGTTGGAGGACGCCGAGGGTCCCGGTCGCGCTTCAAATAATATGGCAAAAAGAAAATTGTGTCAATATTCACAAAAATAATCCCACATTTTTAGAGAATGAAATGAACAAGGTGCAATATGCATATGCAATATGTAATTGGCAATTATGCAATTGGCCATCCACAACTTTAATTTATGAATTTTGACAAGGTCTCTTTTTTTGCCATAGAGTTTAACTTTATACTGTCAACTAGAACGATTTTCCGGTTGTCGACAAAATTGTTGGATACATTTTACTACAAAAACGTTGAATTTACCCATGTCACGAGTCATGTCATGTGGTTTTGGGTTTACAGACGTATGGACCTAGAACCGTTGTCAGATTGTCGAGCTAAGTCGAATGGTATATGAGACTCGGCCCTAGGACCCTCGGATCAAAAGGCGGATTTTCAGGATACTGTATATACTTTCTAATATTGCCCGCTCAATCGTACATCAATCAATCTTAATATTTGGCTGAAAAATAAATATAAAACAAGTGATGTTGAGCTAATGAATGTGGGTCATTGTTAAGGTCACTTTGGACCCCTAAAAAGTGAGAAAAATTTCGTTTTTTAGTTGAATTTCATACCTATTGAATTAAAAAAATCTCGTTTGGCCTCTGTAGAACCATCGTGAATGTGTATATATCCAGAAAGCAATAACTGTATAATGATGTACTAGGTGCGACTAATAACGTACACTAGGTCACTTGAAAAGTATATCAAAAAAAATTTTTTATGTCACACCGTGATTATGGATCCTTTAGCATTTGATCAAGCATACATTAATAAAATGCATTTGTAGTACATTTTGGTTAAGTACATTACGTGCATGAAAGAAACTATGAAGAGCGAAATACATTTAAAAAAGCTCTTGGATAATATCACGATTGATCAAAATACTGGCGGAGAGACGAGAACCTTATTTTAAATGAATTATACAATTCCGAGGGGTTCATCTGTGTAGAATCTAGAACTTACAATTCGATACATCCTTCGATAATATAACATACTCACTGTGTCTGTAAAGGCTACATATTTATGTAAAATAGGGAACATGATTAACGAAACACTATTTGATTGAACAAATTTTGCTTTATTGTGGAACTTTCAACATATATCTATCCTACGAATTTTACATCATATGCTGCAGTTAATAAACCATATTATGTAAAGCGCGCGACCTTATCCTCGATGCAGAGGCAGCTCTGGACGGATGCTACAAGCACAGCAAAAGGCATACCCATGCTTCTTCAAGGGTAGTGAAGAACATTCCATTTCGGTGCATTGTTGCTTTTAGAATAATTCTTCTGTGTAACGGCAGCAGAGATAGATCGACCAACGATTTCCGTACTAAAAGATGGTTTTCGCGACCCGCGAGTAACAATTCCGCTATGTTCCGGCGTGTCTAACGCAGAAAGTGACGGGAGAGTAACAATATTCTTTGTCGGAGACAGCGGGTATCGAGAGGAGGTAGCAGATTTAACCATACTGAATTTTGTATGTCGCTGGTCTAGCTCCGTTGCTAGCGACGAGACAGCATTAGAATTACGAACAATAAACTTTACGTTCGAGTTTAGCGGAGGAATGCGACTGTTTGTGGCTGATGCTGATGAAGATAGGATTGGCTTTTCCAGTTGTGTAGGTCTTGGCTGCGGTCTTTGACCCAGAGGTGCTAGTTTCTTATGCATAATACTATTATTAAAGCGTTTTATTGATTGTGCACTGCTATTTCTGCTGTTAGATACATCCATGCTGGTCAAGTAATTGTAATTATTACTGACTAGAATTCCAAAAGGGTGATTGCTCGTCTGCATGATTAAGTTGCTCGCATTTTTCGCCCTTGGCGGTCTTTCAACGGTATCTATGAACGAAATTATGGGATCGCTAGAATTTTTAACTAAATCTTTGGCGTTTCTATGATTGTTACACATAACTTTACCAGAACTTATATGGAGATATCTTTCGATATCACTAGGAACAAGCTGCAGTTCAGAATCTCTCATTTGCTTAGCAATTTTGCCACTTTTTGACGATCTTATGCGATTGATGGATGGGGGATCAATAGCAAATATTTCTTCATAGAAGGGATCACTACTCTTTGCTGATAGATTTTCGAGCACTGTGAGTGATTTGCCAAGCACCCTTAAGTGAGGAAAAGCCGTCATCCATTCCAAAAACTCCTCCCGAATTTTACTATCGTTTGGAAGTTTTTCTTCCCCATAAAATATCCGTTCGATACGTTCCCATTCCAACTGATTTTGTTTAACAGCATCTTCAGCCCACGGAATCGATCCCGTACTACTCCTACCTAAACTGCTGGTAGACCTGGAGAAAGATAGCTCCGTTAATGTATCCGACTCATCGTCGTCTTCATCGTTCATGCCACCGCACTCCTGACTCATTGATCGTAAAAACTCACGATGGGTCGTCATAACTTTCTACTAATCAAGAAATAACAACAAGTGATGCATTTTTGCTCAAATGTTATAGAAAATAAAACTTTTTTCCAGTTAGCACTTTTGCAACTTTTATGTTTTATCACGATTTGTTTATTCTCTCATCATTGGTGACCACAACAAAACAAGCATCACAAGAAGAAACGGAACAAACAGGGGCTTCTCATAAATTACATAACACGTTTGGGAGAGAGTGAAGAAACACTCTTAAGCATTTTGGACCATGAATTTGTTAAATCTTGTCATGAAGATATTGGCCTTGCCAGCGTTGAAAGAGATTTCGTAGGCTGCTCGCACTTACAGGAAATCTCGTGCCGAACTGTCAACGCGTGAGTGTTGACAAAAGCAAAAATACTTCCCTTTCTTTTTTTCTCACGCAAAACCCTGAACAATATCAGCAACGCTGGCAAGGCCAATTATTTAAACCTATACACTCAAAATAATTTCCACGTCGAAATTACGCGAAAAGTTATGTGAATATTTTTCATCAAACTTTTTCCGTACTATTTACGTGAATTTAACGTAGTTTGCATTAGTATGCGTGCATTTACGTGTAGTGTAAATCAGGTAGATGTTAATGTATTTTCTAATAATATTCAACTGGAAGTCACGTAACTCTCTGTAGAGAAATGTACGTCTTTTTCATGTGGAAAGGACGTTTGGATTATTTTGTGACTTATCCAGCTTTTTACCTACGGGGTGAAGTTGCTGTCAAATTCATACATTTTCGATGTCTCACGCATAGGTATACCAAGCAGTTAATTTTGACAGGTACCAAAAAATTTGATGGGATTTCCCCTTTACCGAGAACCATTTGAAAGTTACTCTCTTCACTCCTACATGAGAAAGAGATAGCAACACACCATGCTCTTGCTTTTTACGCGCTATTCGCTATGTAAGCACAAATCGATCTCTTGTACTCTCATGGAACTGCCATATGGAAAGTTTATGAAGATTTGGTGCAAAGTTTTGTCTATCCTTTTCACTCTTTAACAAACCTGTGCACAGACTTCACAAATAGAACAAACTTGGGAAGGTGGCAGCACCGTTTCGCGCACATAGCGAATAGCGCGTAAAAAGCTGGATAGGGCTTTAGTGCTTAGGCTGTGAACCATTTCGCGAAATTTTTAACTTTTTGGTTAAAATTTCCGGAGTGATTCGCGATTGGGGCTCAACTACAAATTGTAAACAAATCGTTTTATCACACCATCAGCCTTAAAAAGACTGATAATATCCTTGGCAAGAATCCTTTCCTCTGTTTTAATCGTTAGAATGATTTAAAACAAGTTTTTAGTAATGGGCGATAGAAGTGTTTAATCAAAACAAAAGACAGTTTGCAGTTTAGCCCCTCGCATTGTTATGAAGTGACAGGCTTATTTGCAAATTGTTTTGTAAACAGGCGATAGTAAAGAGCTAAACTGCGTTGTTTTCAAAACACAGGCGCATTGTAAACAGGCGAAACTAAATAAAAAAATCAAAACAAGGCGAAACAGGGCTGGGCGAATCTCATTGTCAAAATGCTTTGAGGCTCATTCCAAGGGGTTCAACTATAAAACTTAGATTTTGAGCTTGAATGCACAAATTTTATGCAGTATTGTTGTGAAATTATAAGATTGATTTATTTTACACCAATTTATGTCTTTAAACTTGATTTTTGTAACTTTTATTTAAATTAAGATTTGAAAATGTACTGGCAAATTATCACAGGGATATTTCTCATTGTTCACACTTTGTTAGTTGCGCCCTTATCGCGAATCACTCCGGATTTGACAGTTCGATGGTTATTTCTCCTCGAGTGGTTAAAATTATAGTTACTATATATATAGTTCGGCGGATAGAAAACCAGGCGAATTGGCATCCCTGATTTATGAAATTAAATTTGAAATTATGGTGAAATGTGCAGGTTTTTACGAAAAATAATCACTGGCGGGTGTTGAAAATGACTAGTTCTATGAAAATAAAGTGTATTTTTTTAACATTACTCCTGCATTATGGATTTTGAAAAGCTTTTGGCTCCGCTTTTGACGTTTATTTGGCTCCCGATTTTCTATCCGCCGAACTATATATATAGTAACTATAGTTAAAATCAGTTCAGAATGCCAACCATTTCATATTTGACGCATTGATAGTTATTTTTGCTCAATGAGAGCATATAAGGTGAGGATGAAAATATTGTTTATTCTGTCCGAGTTAGAATTGGATGAATTTTTGATGTTCATTTGCTTTTATTTGATAGCTACAATTCATCTCATTTCAACCCAAATTGTTTGAACAAATTTATTATGCGATAAGCATCCATATACCAATGTAAAAAAAATCCAACGAAAAATCAGTGAAACACGTCGAAGCTCTCTTCCTCACCTGTGCATATCTCATTGGCTCTGAAGCGAACCATCGAACTGTCAAAACCTTGGTCAAAACTAACCATCAGCCTTAGTGGTCTGTGGTCATCCCGGCGTTGAATCTCATTAAGAATCTCCATCAGAATCTCCCGTTTTTACGTTAATCATACTTATTCGTGTGTTAAACTTTATAAGCGTGTATGTTGTGTTGATTTTGTTTGTTTATTTTGGTCCTCCTAGATTCTGATTAAACATTGAGAAAAGTCACAATCACAAACGTCGTCGGTAAATTGGAAGCATTTCGACAAAAAATTCAAATTTAAATTTAAGGTATTTGATAATTTGGAATTAAAAATTATAATCTTCCTTCCATTTACACTTTTTCAGCGCTGTGCCTCTTTTCGATTGACGATATCTTATGGTGTGACTTATGGTAGAAATTTTAGTCCAGTAATGACTGCAATCATAGGGGCAGGCATCAGTGGCTTATCAGCCGGTTATTACGCGTTGAAAAAAGGTCTTTTATCACCTGTCGTGATTTACGAAACCACTAATCGCATTGGCGGCTGGATACGTACCGAGCGGTTTGACGCTGATGGCTACGTGTTTGAATTCGGTCCCCGAACAATTCGACCTAAAGGTACTGCAACCGGCAATACACTAGAACTAATTGATGAATTGGGTCTTGCCGAGCACATGTACCCAATTTATTCTAACCACGCGGCGGCTAGAAATCGCATGATATATGCTAAAGGGAAGCTGAACATGCTACCGTCCGATTTATCTGGAATACTGCGAACGGTTGACCCATTTACAAAGCCGCTATTTTTGGCAGGCTTCAAAGATTTGTTTAGTGGACGTCCCAAAAAGTTTCTGGATGATGATTCGATGTACAACTTCGTTGAAAGACGTTTCGGGCAGGAGATTGCAGATTATGCAGTAAGTGCGATGATTTGCGGTATCTGCGCGGGAGATGCGAAGCAAATCAGTGTTAATTTTCTTATGAAGAGTTTGTTTGAAATGGAACAAAAACATGGAGGTGTTATTAAAGGTTTATTGTTGGAGGCAATTGGTAAACGAAATCAAGAAAAATCTCCACAAACACCTGCTACAGGATTGGTCAAAAAAGCCAAATCAGAAAATTGGAGCATTTATTCTATTTGTGGAGGTTTACAAACTTTGCCAGATATAATCGGAGAAGTTTTGAAAGAAAATCAAGTCAATATTTGTACGGGTGCCAAATGCGAAGAGATAATATTTGACAACAATAAAGCGACGCTGACGGTGAATGGGCAGTCACATACGGTGGATCAATTGATCAGCAGCATACCAAGTTACGAACTCGCTAAGCTAGTGTCTAAACAACATCCAACACTATCAAATCTACTTGCTGCAGTACCTTATGTTGATGTAGCTGTGGTTAATATTCGGTACAAAATCCCGAACTTACAAAAGCACAATGCATTTGGTTTCTTGGTTCCACCGAAAGAAAATTTACCAATTCTTGGAGTAATTTTTGATAGTTGCTGTTTCAACATGGAAAATAACACTGTTCTGACGGTGATGATGGGAGGGGCATGGTTTTGCAAATGGTTTGGTTCTGATCCTAGCGAAGAAAAACTTCTGACTACAGCTTTGAAATATGTAGAGAACATTCTGGACATTCATGAGCAACCTGACTCATGCAAAGTGAACCACTTGAGAAAGTGCATTCCACAATACATTATAGGACATCAAAAAAGAATCGAAGCGATCAAACATTACATTCAAGCACACAAACTGCCTTTGGGTATATGTGGGGCTTCTTACGACGGCGTCGGAGTCAATGATGTGATACTTTCTGCTAGGGTGTGCGTTGATGATTTATCGAAACGTTGTAAATAAACAAGTTTTTGTTGTCGTTTTCAAAAATAGTGTTCTGCTTCATACCATATAAAAAAATAATGTCCAGATATCACATGTTGCACGTACTTGTGCACGTTCCTTCTATAATTGAATTACAGGGGGTACACAAAATGATCGGAGGTAACTTAGAGAATGATCAACGAGCGGAGAAAGGTAAAAGCCGGGATTGAGCTGCCCATTAACGATACGCCGAACTGGAACGAGTTTGTAGGCGGGACAAGAGAGCCTGAACTAACTCCCTAGCTGAATAAGAAGAAACCGCCGCCGCCAATGGTGATATCCGTTTGTTGTACGATATTTCTCGCCGCCTTAGTGGTGCCAGGATAAATACAAGAATGCCGCTAAAGAACAGAGCTGATCAGCTACTAACTGACCGTACAGAACCGCAACTTTTCCGGTAGACTGTATGCAGGGCATATTGGTCAAAGTCCCTAAGAAAGGAGACCTAACTGAATGCGGTAACTGGCGTGGCATCACGTTGCTCTATATTACTCTGAAAGAAATCAAAGCCTAGTAATAACAGGCCGCAATCACATCCACTCATGCTTGGCACATCCGATTCACTATCGCCGTCATTCGGAAACTTCGCCGCTACGGCTCCAGCTGAAAAATTTTGGCTGTATCTATCCCGTATCTCCCGTGATGTTACTGTTGAGCAGATGCGTTCCTTGGTTTCCCGTCGTTTACGTACTGATAACGTTGATGTTGTTAGACTTGTTGGGATAAGCCGTGATATCAGCACCCTGACCTTTATCTCCTTCAAAATTGGAATAAATGTTAATCTAAAAGCCCAGGCACTGTCTCCATCGACCTGGCCGAAAGGAATGGCATGGCGGCAATAAACCCGATGTCCGGCGCCCCTTTGGTAACGGAAGAAGTCGAAATGCCGGACTAGGATCACCGCGACGCACAGCAGAAAGTCCTATGGAGGCCTTTTCTCAGATCGGCACAGTCCGGCCGTTTGCTGCCAGCGCTCATCTCAGTCGTCGCGGTCCTGTTGTCAAGTAGAGGTAGAGGTCCTCCAATCTGCTCTGACAGGCAAGTAGTCACGTTATCGCGAACTTCCACTTCCTCATCGCTCTCCCGCTTCCAGCGCTGATTCATTTGCTGTATCTTAGGGCTGCTCTTCACCTACATCGGCACCTTTACCTGTTTCCCGCACCTCGCCTCTGCGTCATACTTCAAGTCAGTTAAGCTTATCGTCATCCGGTCCGGGACGCCTATCACAATGCATTATGGAAACCCCTGATCCGCCTAGCTCAGTCGAGCCCACCGTAGTCTCCGAATCGCAATCGCAATTGTCTCGTTCCTGCCATCCAATCCAAGTCGTCCCGGCCCTGAGTCTAGTGCTGGCGAAGGGGTTTTCCAAGTTGCCCTCCATGGCAAGTATCCTAACAGTATCGGAAACCATCGGTCTGATGAATTTTCAATTCCTAAGATGGCACCCCTAGCAAGCAACGCCCCACCAGCCACGTCCTTGACTTGACCACCGGCCGGCTACTGTGTTACCTGACTCACTGCGAATATGCGTTGTATTCGCGGGATCGTGTTGGTTCGAAAAGTTTCGAAAAATATCGCCCTTGTATCGAAAATATCGTTAATTTTGATCACCAAAAATAACGTACTAAACGTTATATTCCATGTGCCAGTAGTACGCAATAATTGCATTGTGAAACTGAATTGTAATTTATGCAACTTTTTACAAATTAAATGCAATAACAAAAACACAACTTATAAAAAAATCGTTTGTTATCGATATTAACTGCATATGCGTTATAAACGTATGGTTACGTTTTATCTCAATAATACGCATATTCGCAGTAAGTCAGATAAAACAGTAAGGTCGGTGGAATGGTAAACAGCGATTTTTATTATTTTCATTTATTCCCCCCCCCCCCTCCACGGGAGTTGTAGTATCGAGGGGGCCCTTAAGGCCCCTACACTGCTATCGGTTACAACCAGCGTAACAGGATCTGGGATAGTATCGTGTAGGTGGCGTTAAACAACGTTATGCCGCGATAGTTGTAGCAGTTGAGCCGATCACCCTTTTTGTAGATGGAACAAACCACTACTCCCGTCCGTTTCTCCGGTAGCTTCTCCTTCTCCCAAGTCTTGGACTAATCCAGTATAGAGCCATTGCCGTTGCGTGTTATCGGCTATGTTTATAAAGGTCTGCTGGTAGGTGATCCTTACCAGCGGTTCTGTTGGTCTTCAGCAACCCGAATTCTCATTTTACTTTTTGGAGACCAGATGATGGGACGTAACTATTTTTATAATAACTAGGCTCGTTTGTGATCATTGTTACGATACCGCATATACGGCAACACTGCCCAACATCGCAGATGACGTTTATGTTGGCTACTGTGTTACCTATAGTTACTATATATATAGTTCGGCGGATAGAAAATCGGGAGCCAAATAAACGTCAAAAGCGGAGCCAAAAGCTTTTCAAAATCCATAATGCAGGAGTAATGTTAAAAAAATACACTTTATTTTCATAGAACTAGTCATTTTCAACACCCGCCAGTGATTATTTTTCGTAAAAACCTGCACATTTCACCATAATTTCAAATTTAATTTCATAAATCAGGGATGCCAATTCGCCTGGTTTTCTATCCGCCGAACTATATATATAGTAACTATAGTGTTACCTGACTCACTGCGAATATGCGTTGTGTTCGCGGGATCGTGTTGGTTCGAAAGGTTTCGAAAAATATCGCCCTTGTATCGAAAATATCGTTAATTTTGATCACTAAAATTAACGTACTTAAACGTTATATTTCAAGTGCCAGTAGTACGCAATACAGCCTGAATTCGTTAATTGGGCCACGACTGCACTCCAGCTGATTCGCTAATTGGGCCGACTGACAGTTGTTAGAAAATTCTAAACTCGAAAATTCCATACAATTTTGACATTCAAGTTGTCACATAGCCCAATTAGCGAACGCCCAATTAACGAACCGCCCAATTAACGAACCACCAATTAACGAAACTTTGCTGTAATTGTATTGTGAAACTGAATTGTTATTTATGTAACTTTTTACAAATTAAATGCAATAACAAAAGCACAACTTATAAAAAATAGTTTGTTATCGATATTAACTGCATATGCGTTATAAACGAATAAAACGTATGGTTACGTTTTATTTCAATAATACGCATATTCGCAGTGAGTCAGATAAAACAGTAGAGGGGAAATGAAGAGTGAAGAGAAATAAAAACTCCATCGCAAAGTGTTCTGAAAAGCTAAATAGAAAGTGTTTCGAGGAAAATCATTTCAATCAGTTACCATTTTAACGTGCGAAATAGTACAGGGTTAGCGAAATAGCGCCTGATAAGTGGTAGAAGAAAGTGATTGAAGTGGTAAGAAAGCAGTTATTCAGTGAAATAATATAATAGCAAAATCTAAACAACACCTGTTTGTACTTACCTCCAGATACAGCAACCGTTGAAATCCACCAGTAGCTCGGGATACTTACCTGTACAGAATAATTACCGTAACCAATCGTAAATCCGTTGTAAGTAGCCTAAAACAAAATGTGTAATATTGTATACTTACCAGATTCAATCCGTTCATAGTATTTACAACCGCGAAAGTAAAGTAGGGTAGCGCCCCAAGTTGACCCTAAGCAGAAACGCACTTACCAAACCGTAAGTTGTAGTAAATATTAAGGCAAAATAAAATAAACGAAATTAGATATTAATAGGTATACTGCGATCGGCGTAGGATAGGAAGAAGGTGTAAACGATAAACAGTGAAACCACTTCTTGTAAGTCGAATGTATACATTTTCTGTATTTAATCTAACGCAAAAATACGTTACAGTTTGAGCATTACCGAAAAATAATCGGTTGCTACAGAAAATTGGTTCGTATCCGAAGAATCATAATCCTTCCTTTATCCTTATACAAGTTAGGTCCTCTCTTAATATCATGTCCCAGATTCAAATGTTTTCGATGCATAGATGGTAAACGCATTTTTCCTTTTATTCTTTAGCTTTACAGCTCGTGCCGTATCAAGAATTCGTCTCCACTACACTCGGTTCTGGAATACTCATCGTCAGTTCGTTAAGCGTCTCGACATTCGCAACATTGGATACCTATATTCCTCGTGTCAGTAGGGTCATTAAAGAGAACAGTTTTCGCTGTACTATCATGCAGTATTCGTGGCCGCTTTTCCGTAACCTACCGATTTTAAAATTTCTCCAATGAATGTATATAGCATATAACGTTTCTTGATCTTTTTTTCCATGTCCGGACTCATCACTGCGACCAGTATAGTTGATATATTGTGATATCTCCCGGGTGTTTGCTATATGACCTGCACTGCATTTCTTTTTGCTATAATCGCTATTGCGTGAGCGATATGCTTATTAAATTTTATGCGTTGCTTGCTTGCGTAATCAGCTCCAGGCCGTTGTTTCCTCTGCTGTGCGAAGAAGTCGTCTCCATTCCACTCGGTCCATGGCCGCAATTCGCCAGCCACGTAGTCTACGTAGGGTCCGCAGGTCGCCTTCCACTTGATCGATCCATCTTGCTCGCTGCGCGCCCCTCCGTCTCGTTCCAGTTGGATCGTTATTGAGAACTTTTTTAACCGGGCTGTCGTCCGACATCCTCACGACATGCCCAGCCCATCGCAGGCGACCGAGTTTTGCGGTGTGAGCGATGGGTGGTTCCCTAAGCAGCTGATGCAATTCATGGTTCGTTCGCCTCCTCCACTTTCCGTCTTCCATCTGCACTCCGCCGTAGATGGTGCGCAACACCTTCCGTTCGAAAACACTAAGGGCGCGTTGGTCTTCCACGAGAATAGTCCATGTCTCATGGCCGTAAAGCACTACCGGTCTAATCAGCGTCTTGTATATTGTTAACTTCGTGCAGTTGCGAATTTTGTTCGATCGCAGCGTCCTACGGGGTCCAAAGTATACACGATTTCCTGCCATAATGCGTCTTTGTATTTCTCTGCAGGTGTCGTTGTCTGCGGTAACCAGTGTCCCCAGATACACGAACTCTTCTACCACCTCGATTTCATCACCGTCTAAATGAATCCGGTGAGGGAGGTCAGCATACACTTCTCTAGAACCTTTTCCTTTCATGTATTTTGTTTTCGATACTGTAGAGCTGAGATGTGAAATAATAAATTCATTACATAAAAAAAAAATATAACACTTTCCTTTTACTTGAATTAATCTATATGTATTCGAATTAAGAAAGAAATCCTCGCTATGACTCGTTGGATGTGCAATATAATCTTTCGCAGGATTAGTCAATCGAAGAATAAAAAATGATAGAAGTTTCAAACACAGGAATTACCCTCCAACCAATAACATGTACATATAGATTAATTCAAGTAAAAGGAAAGTGTTATATTTTTTTTTATGTAATGAATTTATTATTTCACATCTCAGCTCTACAGATACATTAATGACAAGTCCAATCCGGCTTCAGCTTTCAGTCCGATGTACGTTTCCGCCATCCTCTCAAAGGTACGTGTAATGGTGTCAATGTCGTCAACGAAACCAAGAAACTGGATGAACTTCGTGAATATCGTGCCACTCATGTCTATCCCCGCTCTTCTTATCACACCCTCCAAAGCGATGTTGAACAGCAAACATGAAAGCCCATCACCTTGCCGTAACCCTCTTCGAGATTCAAAGGGATTCGAGACTGCCCCTGATACTCCCTGGACACACATTACTCGATCCATCGTCGCCTTGACCAATCGCGTTAGTTTATCCGGAAATCCGTAGTAGTGCGTAATCTGCCATAGCTGATCTCGATCGATCGTGTCATACGCCGATTTGAAGTCGATGAATAAATGATACGTGGGCACGTTGTATTAGCGACATTTCTGCAATACTGATCCGTGGTGGCACGGGCACCCATGAAATCCGCTTGATATTGCCCCACGAACTCCTTTGCAAATGGTGATAGTCGACGACATAAAAGTTGGGAGAGTACCTTGTAGGCGGCGTTCAACAGTGTGATTGCGCGGTAATTGCAACAATCCAACTTGTCGCCCTTTTTGTAGATCGGACACACGATGCCTTCCGTTCACTCCTCCGGTAGTAGCTCATCCTCCCAAATCTTGACAATGACCCAGTGCAGCGCTCTAGCCAGTGCGTCACCACCGTATTTCAGCAGCTCGCCGGGTAGCTGATCAGCCCCAGCCGCTTTATTGTTCTTCAGCCGACCGATCTCTTCTGCTACCTCCTGGAGGTCAGGGGCTGGTATTCTGTCGTCTTCTGCACGTGCTCCAAGATCTATTGCTATATCGTCACCTCCATGTTCAGCTACATCGCTGTTAAGGTGCTCGTCATAATACTGCTTCCACCTCTCGATCACCTCACGTTCGTTCGTGAGAAGATTACCGTCTGAGTCTCGACACATATCGGCCTGCGGCACATAGCCTTTGCGCGAACGGTTTAACTTCTCGTAGAACCTCCGTTTATCACCGTTTAGCACGGTACAGTTCTTCCGTCGCCTCGCGATCTCGATCTTCCTGTTGGCGCTTTTTCCTCTGGAAGACCGAGTTTTGCCTGTTCCGTGCTTGTTTATATCGATCCACATTCGCCCTCGTACGGTGTTGCAGCATTCTCGCACGTGCTGCATTCTTCTCCTGCACTAATTGCTCGCATTCGCCGTCGAACCAATCGTTTCTTTGGTTTGGATTTATTGTACCTAGTGCCGCTAGAGCGTGCTACCGATGGCGGTCTTAATGCCTTTCCAACCATCTTCAAGAGTTGCTGCGCCAAGTTGCTCTTCCGTTGGTAGCGCTGCTTCCAGCTGCCGCGCGTATTCCTGGGCAACTCCGGTGACTCGTAGCTGCTCGATTTTGGGTCGCGGCGTACGACTTCGACGCGTGTTATGCACCGTCGAGAGTTTTGAGCGCATGCAGACTGCAACTAGGAAATAATCCGAATCTATATTCGCACTGCGGTAGGTGCGAACGTTTATAACATCAGAGAAGAATTTACCGTCGATTAGAATATGGTCAATTTGGTTTTCTATTCGTTGGTCTGGTGATCTCCAGGTGGCTTTGTGGATATCTTTGCGGGGGAAGAAGGTACTTCGGACTACCATACCGCGGGAAGCTGCAAAATTTACGCATCGTTGGCCGTTGTCGTTCGTTGCGGCGTGCAGGCTGTTTGGCCCGATTACCGGTCTATATATAGCTTCCCGTCCTACCTGCGCGTTCATGTCACCGATAACGATTTTCACGTCCCGTCGCGAACAGTCATCATACACCTGCTCCAGCTGCGCGTAGAACGCCTCCTTCTCGTCATCGGGTCTCTCTTCGTGTGGGCAATGCACAATGCACTTGCACATCCTTGCGTTGATCGGTTGCCAACCAATCATACGCTGGCGCATATTTCCTAGTACTATAAAGCCGGTTCCCAGCTCGTTGGTGGTGCCACAGCTTTGGTAGAAAGTAGCCGCTCGATGCCCGCTTTTCCATACCTTCTGTCCTGTCCAGCAAAGTTCCTGCAGTGCTACGACTCCGAAGTTTCGGGGATGTAGTTCATCATATATTATCCTATCGCAACCCGGGAAGCCGAGCGATTTGCAATTCCATGTCCCGAGTTTCCAATCGTAGTCCTTATTTCGTCGCGTAAGTCGACGCCGATTGTTCCGATCCCTATTTTCTTCTTCGTTGTTGGTAACTTTTAGTTTTCCAGGGCGGCTTGTTGGGCCTGCCCCTAACCCCCTGTCTCGCCGGAGGACCATCGTGCACAGCACTGTTTAGAGTCCCTGCTGGCATAAAGACGAGTATAATAATCAGCCGCCCCTAACATGGAGGACAAACGCTGTTTGAGCCGCACCTCCTTGGTGAACAGACGCTCGTGTATGACGAAGCATTTCCTCTACCGCCATGCTATGGTTACCGCTCCAGTATTCGCATCGCACCTCCTCACTTCGCTATTGTCAGATTGACAACATTGCCCAGGCTACGCCGTGACTCGTGGAGGCGTGAGGCGGGACCTTGTGAGCAGAGCTGCCACAAATACAGATATTTGTGCATGCATAAATTTGGGACCCATCAATTATTTCACTTGCTGTGATTTCTGGCTCTACTAATGTTCCTGAATTTTAAAGTACTTCATAAACTATTTATGTTATTTAAAAGATTAGATCGAGAAAACAAAATAATCCGGAGAAAATGGTAGGGTCCCAAATTTATGCATGCACAAATATCTGTATTTATGGCAGCTCTGCTTGTGAGGACCAGATCTGTGTTTGACGCTCCTTCCAGGTTGTCAACTCACCATTTGAAGCCCCCAGAATGTATGTACAGCCTCGAAAATACTATGCGAATTGACTAACTGCTAGCAAGTGCACTTAAAAGCTGATCATAAACTCACGCAGTTTACGATCAGCTTGCAAGCGCATTTGTTAGCAGCTACATAGTCAATTCGCCTAGTATTTTCGAGACTTTACATACATTCAGGCCTCCGTCACCAATCTTTGTTCTTTAAGTGATCGACAAATAAAAAGTACATTTAGATTCCAAATCATTTATTATTCGATTCCTTTTAATTCATGTAGGGTAGATGTTCCAGTACTTGTGGTAGTACCTGTACCTGTAGTGGTGGAAACTTTAAATATTTCGTTATTTTTGCAGATTTTGATACAGTTTGACAAGTATCGAACTACCAGTACCAGTTTCATTTGGTATGTATCAACGTTACACGCAGTACCTTCTGCCTTGTAAGTCGCAAGGGCCTGCATAGTGTCGTCGTCCCGCCAGTAAAAACAAAGTTAGATTAAACTTCTCGGTCGGTAGTTCTACAGTAGACGAAGGAAGAGGCATAATTTGCGTCTAAAAATAACCCAACCCATGTCGCTAGCTTAATAATGGGGGTTTGCTGTCTCATTTTGTCCAGCGCCTCTGTGGCGAACACACGGTGTTCAACACTGAAAGTAACACAATGTTGCTGTTAAGTAACACAGAAGTAATATTATAATGTTACAAAGTTATCAAAATTTGTCGTAACATTTATATAAAAAATGGTAGCATTGTTACATTAAGGGGGCATAGTACTTTTTCAATTTAAAAAAATCGAAATTTTTTTTAATGATTATTTCGAAAGATTAACATTTTGACCATATGTGTTTCAAGTCATTTCAATGAATTCCAAAAATTGACAAAGTTACAGCTATTTGTACCGCGCATGTCTGGAGCGATTACACGGCGAATAAAAAGTTCAACGTCGTTTTTCTCGAAACCAGGTTTTGAAAGTCGGTACCATAAATATCTCAAGAACGGCTCAAGCAATTCTCATGATTCTTTTTTTGTTTTAAAGGCAACAAAATTATCTAGTGTTTGACCCATCCTTTTTTTGATATTACTATTTTTGTATTTTTTAGAAATGTTTAAAGTCAATTTTTTCGACTAAAAACCTTACTTTTATGTTTGAATGTCCGCCATTTTGTTATGCGTTCGAATTTTAAAAAAAGGATGGGTCAAACACGAGATAATTTAATATACTTTCATGTCGTTTTGGAATTTTGCAATTCGGATAAGACCCCCAGCGCCAATCCATGGTACCACAAATCATGTTTTTTTCGAACAATCATGTTCAAGGAGCCGTAGGGGAGAGGGGAAGAGGTTCACATATGCAAACAAAATTGTAAATATTAGTATAAAGTGCAATGTTTGGAATGCAAAAAACCCGAATCGATTCGCTTTTCGCATTATCGAGAATAAAATATTTGAAATTAGGCAAAAAATATGGTGTAAAAAGTACTATGCCCCCTTAAAATGTTACCTGAAGGTTATGTAACAAGGACATTAAGTTTGTAATACACTCAAGTCGCTTTTTACGCGCAGGATACGTCCCGCGTAAATCAAAACCGCGTATAAAAAACCGCGTAAATTCCGAAAACCGCGTAAAAAAACGCGTAAATTCCGAAAACCGCGTAAAAATAGTCGCGTAAAAAACCGCGTAAAAAGCGACTTCAGTGTATAACAAATGTTTCCCGATTTTGTGCTACCTGTTTGCAGAAAATCATTTTGCGAAAAACTATCGCCCCGATTCTAAATTCCGATCGGGCCCGTTCCGATCAGAAACATCCCGATCGCCATTACTCGCTGCTGCTCGTTTTCTTTTCACATATCTTTTGATACTTTTATGCAAAGCAGTACAATTCGGCCAACCAGCGACTGGTAAAGATTTTTGATTTTGAAACAGGAATAAGTATAAGCTTTTAACTTCACTTTTTGCAGGAATAAGTACTCGTTTTTGGCAACACTGCAACGCAAACAGTTCTGAAAATTCTACAAAATATTAACAGTACTTAAACTACATGTTTTGAATTACAATAATGTTCTTGGATTTATTATGTTCATGGACAAAAGATAATGGTTTTAAAAAGATGATTTTAGCATTGTTTTTCGCGCTGTTATGTCATACAAGGTTAAGTTAAAAAATCGTTGATAGTGATAATAATTGCATTTGTGAGGCATCTAAACTTTCCCAGATCAAAATGGGTCTAAAATTTAATTGTAAGACATTTCGACAATAATTTCGACCTTTGTTGTTGGACCTTTGTTGGTCGAAAAACTCGAAGTTGATCCGAATCCCGAAGGGCCAAGTCACATAAACCAATCGATAGAGCGATAGAAATGGCGGTTGTGTGTGCGTGTGTATGTGTATGTGTGCAGCTATTTTCTATCACCTGTTTCTCGGAGGTGGCTTAACCGATTCGTCCGCTATTGCTTTTGTTTGAAAGGTATTATTGCCTAGTATATCACCATTGAATTGCTTCGTGGCCCGTGTTTCGTTTAAAAGTTATAAGAAAAAATGTGTAAACTACATGACACGATTTTCTCCGGAACCACACAACCAATTTCAATGATCTTAGTCCCAATGGAAGCTCTTGCTATCATAAAAATTTTCAGGAAGTTCTATGGAAAACCAACAGGTACCGTCATCCGGGGATACTTGCAACACTTTTGAACTTTGACTTGGTGTAACTTTCGAAGTGTATTGTTTAGGTCTAAGCGTAAGTAGCCAAAACATGGATAGTGGTCAGTACTTTTGATTTATGATTATGAAAAAAAATATCAACTAAAAGAATCTGTAGAATGAACCGTAAATAGGGGTGTTGCAAGTTGCCCAGTAAACGGGGTTACTTGCAACACTTTTCTGATTTTGCGTTTCTAATGATTTTAAATTTGATTTCAAACCGCGAATATCTATTTTTAGATATTTTGAGTGTATTTGTAGTAAAACAAGAGATACTAGAGGCATGTTTTGTTTCCCAATTTCGTTTATCGTTTTTTAAAGATATTCGGTGAAAATGCATCATGCCGGCGAACTCGAAACTCCCGTTTCAAGGCACGTGGAATTGTTCACAATTTTAGTTTTTCTGGAGATGGCAGTAGACAAAATAACATCGTATAGATGCAAATTTCCTTTGTACATACTGGCTAATACGATAATAATCTATTTTACAAGTGCTGCAAGCCACGCCATATTGGAAGTAACAACACGAATTCATCGTTCCTTCTCCAAGTTCAAAATATAAACAAAGCTCAAAGTTGCTATTTGTTAGCTTATATGATGCACTAATTGTGCACAGGAACCAAACGACAAAAAATAATTTCATGTCAACTCGTACTCTGAGAGTGAAATTACTCTCCAATCGTATAAAAACAAGGTAAACAATGATATAATGGATTAAACTTAACTAAAGAATATGTAAAAACGTCCTTTCTTTAAAACGGCATTGAATACGAATGGTTATGTTAACAAGCAAATGCGTTAGAACTGTCAGATTGACGGAAAATATCACATTAAGTATTTGAGCTTCGTATATTGATGCAATAGCATCTCAAAGTTGAAAATTGGACTGATTTTACGTGGTCATTCTGGGCTGATTCAGGTTCAAACCTGTTTTAACAAGGTAATAATTATTGCCTGTTTCTCAGAGATGGCCAAACCGATTAATGCGCTGCTAGTCCTATTCGAAAGGTAATTTAGCCAGATGGATCACTATTGATTTGTTTTTTGACTTGACTTTTAATTTGAAAGTTATGAGCAATTATATGGCAACACATAACACATATTTATAGCGATTTTTACCACACATTTCATCCGATTTTAAATATTTTAGTATCAAACGAGAGGCCTTAACATGTATCCATATGCTATTTGATAAGAAATGGTCTTACCGGTCAACAGTTATTTAAAAAAATCGATGAAATTATTTGAGAAAACTTGATTGATTTGATACGAATTAAATAGAAAGCACAGCGGGATCAAGCCGCAAACGGCGGTCAATTGCTAGAACGAAAAATATGCGTAATTTTTCAACAGGTGTGTCTTTGAAAGTTTATTAATAAAATACAGTACATCTTTTTTCACTATTAGGGTGACTGTTAATCCACTTATTAGGATTGTAACAATTCTGGTCTTTTTAAATGCGCACAAAAACATATAATGTGTGCACAAAAGTTGTAGAACATAGTAAAATAAACAACTTTGCTGCACATAGTAAATAACTATCTCTTACTGATTGCGAAATGTAATGATTTACTTAATGAGGCACTGGTTCAAAAATGATGATCGGATCGATCCGAACATCTATGGGCGGGTAGTAAATTAGACCAACTTTCTCGAGAGCCGAGCCTGGTATCTAGGTCCAGGCGTTCGTAGTGTACACCGATTCGATAGGAGGTATTAGTGATGGTGGAGGCTGCTCTGTATAAGGACACAGTAGTTCGTCATCTATCACTCTGGAACTTTCTTGGTATTCCCGCGAATTAGGTATAACTGAACTGACTACAGTTGTCCTCGAGGAATGATGCTGGCATAATAAGCCTGTCATCGTATGCTCGAATCTCGACTGAGAGAGGCTGTTAGAGTAAATAGAATCGTAGCAACTGGCCCTGCAATTGTCCTGTACTCTAACAGATAGCTGCGAAGTTTCGGTAACGGAATGTAGCACCAAGGCTTTGTTTTTTTAACTGAGCACAGGAATGCAGGTCGGACCGGTCGAATCCGGGTGAAAATAAGTTTTTTTATAACACGTTTTGAACGTAAGCTCATTTCAAAAGCCTATTTAAAAAAAAAATTTCACGCGGTCAAAAACAATTAAATGTAAATTTTGTACAATTCTCTAAGCAATTTCACGTCTACCTCTAGACTGCACCGCTGTAGTGCTGGCGCTTGAACAAAATTAACTATACCCGAAAATTTCAATTCAAAAATTTGTGGTGATCGGTGGTACGCCACACAGTCATTTAATCTCGTTTAAAGTCGATCTGTCTGGGAAAGATGAGTAGGTACTTTTGTTTCTTAGATAAAGACTAAGCTTATTAACCCTTTGTCTGACCTTAATATCAATTTGTCCCCAGGCCACTTTGAAAAGCCAGAACGTTTACGTTCAAAACGTGTTAAACATTAAAAAAACGTTTTTACGCGGATAATCGAGTCCGACCGGAGCTTTTTTCCGGCACGAAAAAAAACCTAGAACCTAGAAACCGAAAAGAACTATTATATTACAAATAATGTATGGAATTTGGTTTATTCCAAAAGAGAACCAAGAAGTGAAATGTAAACCATACATTAGAGTGACCTTTCCATAATCTGGCGCCCCATGGTACGTTCATAGTTAACGTTACTGTTCGGCAGCAAACGAAACGCTGCATGTCAACGGATGACGAAAATTCAAAAATAGCCTGCCCCCAACCCTACTTAGCGCGCAGCAACGTTCTATAGCGTCGTCCTATCGTTACGCATTCGCTCATTCGCTGCTATTTTCCCATCAAACCAAGAAGGAAAAGCGCTATCGACTCGAGCTCTTCAGAATAGTGTGTGATCTCGTCCGAAAAGGTACAATTTTCCGTAAGCTCCTTCACGGCTGCTCGGGTGGTACTCCAAATGGGAAAATTGTGTGTGTGTGAAATTTTCACTGGTCATTTTCGGTTATTTGCAGTTCGATTTTTGATATAACTCCATCGTTTCCTGATGCCATTTAGGCTAGGTTAGAGTTATTCGCATCGAAAGTGTGAACATTTTCATCAAATTCGTCAAAATCGCAGAAAATTGGATTTTTCACTTCTTCTTACTCTTTTTGCCCTACTGGTGTTCTTATTCTTTTTCTTCGATTAACGGATGAAAAGTTGTGTCATCTATGGCCCTGCCAGCTCGCGACGATAGGAGAAGGTGGTAATCGGACCCTTGAAGAGCCTAGAAAAGAGCAGAAGAAATGTTGGGACCTATCGCGAGAACGAAAGAGAGTTTTATCAAATTCTGCGAGAGAGATGTTTAAGGATCCGAGAGTACTGTGAGAGTCACAATGTGAAAGTCCTGCTCCACTGCCTTCTTCACCCACTTTCTCTGGCAGGTAGTATGTTTTTAAAGGCAGAAACTTTGTTTGCAGTGCGTTGTTCACACACGACTTTGTTATGCTACCCGATATGGGGGATAGCTCAACACGCTTTGTGTTTGGCATAATTCGTATGAAAGAATGAAAAAAAAGAACATAGAAACAGTGCGACTAGTTAAGCGTCGATTGCCATTGTAGCGAAAAGGAAGCAATAAGTGTGTTAGTAGTTAGTGGTGTGAAAAGGGGTCATGTCATGTTGGGCATGTTGAAAAGTATGTCGCGTGTAGGTTTTCCGTGGAAAGTGAAAATCGGAAAAGCTCCTGTGCAGTGTGTTACACAATGGATTCAACCATTAAAGGCAGTGCAGGTTTATTTAATGGTGCAATCGGATAGCGTGCCGTAATGCGATATATGTTGCTATGTTTGAAGCGTAAAAATCAGAAGCTTATTAATGTGAACTATAATGCTGAACTGGTACTGATACTAAGAGTTATTTTCCCTATTTTGTATTGCAATGAATAATCAATGTATTTTACATTGGCAGAACTAAAACTGGAAAAAATCGTAACAAATTACTCTAGATTTAGGATATGTGTTAAAGCTTCAGGATAACGGAATGTAACCATGAATTATTTAATTTTTTCTGATTGTATAATATTTTTATAATACACAAAACAATTACAAAATAATAACAAATTATATCATGTTGATAATTTCCGGGTCAAATCAAAAGAAAAGAATGTAATTGACGCTTTTATCATCCTGAGTATTAAAATAATGATATTTTGATACTAGCAGATGACCCTGACAAGTTATGTGGGAATGCACAAATTTTCATTAAAAGTTACATCGGAATTGTAAAAAAAACTAATTGCTTTACAAAGCAGTCTTCGCTGTGTATTTGTGGATAATTGTAGTTTATCTCTCAACGATACTTTAAGATCCTTTAAACACCTTGAGATATTATAAACACCTTTGTTTCATTACTTTCTTCTACCGTTCCCTCCGTCGATTGAAAAAACTGCCGCTATAAAAAAATAATTAAATGAAGACCAACAATTGAAAAGGGCCCTAGTCCAAAATGTAAACGAATCGAGTGAGAGTTATTTCTTGCTGGACTAGCATAGGAAAACGAACCTTCACTCGGGTTGTGCGTGCAGCGATTTCCATCGCCTTGTCGAAATTTCTTGCGTGTATTGATTTACCAGCTTGATTTACACAACACATTGTACAAGATCCATCACGGCGTGAATCAGTCTTGACAGATGTCAGCCTGCCGGGAAAGCTGTTCTTGTACACTATGTTTCATAGCTTAGGATCGATTATTTAAATGGCACGTAGGGACTTGGCATTCGAGACACTTTTGAAGGATTTGCCGTAACACAAAATATTTCCGACCAATATAACATTAGAAAAGGGGCCATAAAGCTAAGTGTAAACAAACCTAGATTTATTTCGTTGTCGACACTTTCGTTTAGCTCAAACCTTACTTGCTAGCGGCGATAGATAGTAGTTGAGAACCTGAGAGATCATTTTATAGATTGCGTTGACCTCAGTGATCGCCTGGTAGTCCTCACATTCCAACTGGTCGTCCTTTTTGAACATTGTGCATATTACACCAAACTTTCATTCTTTCGGTAGCTGTTCAGTTTTTCAAATCAAAGATATTACGGGGTGCAGACTGGTATTAAATCTTGTCGGACCCAGCATGATAAGCTCCGCTGCGATGTCCCCCTTATTAGCCTTATTCAAGCTGTTCACGAATAATTAGGCTGGCAAAGATACTTACTTCTTACTTCTACCAGCAGAGAGCCTGGGTGGCTCTTGTGGTATCAAGAATACCTCTCCACTGTACTCGATCCTGGGCTAAAAAAGCAAAGCAAAATCTAAGTGCTACATTCCGCTATCGAAACTTAACCTTCTGTACGACAGACTTCGTTGCCGACTGTTAGAGTACAGGACAATTGCGAGGTTAGTGCTTATTTACTTGTTTAGATGGCTTGCCGTTTTAATACATAGCCTATTGAACAAAGCTTCTCCAATATGCTCTGTTGTGCGGTAGCTCCAATTCCTCGGACATCGAGTACTCTCCGCCTGATCTCGCTCCACCTGGTCTGACCATGTTGCTCACTGCCCCCTGGTCATCTTGTTACTACTGGATTTAAGGCAAACACCATCTTTGCAGGGTAGTTGTCCGGCATTCTTGCAACTTGTCATGCCTACTGAGACTATAAATTATAGAGGCACCGAGACACTCAAAATCCGCTAAATTTTGAAACAAAACGGAGAGTACCATAATAAATAAAGGTAACTCTCCGCTTTCGTTCAAAATTTAGCGGATTTTGAG
Source organism: Sabethes cyaneus (assembly GCF_943734655.1). Lineage (NCBI taxonomy): Eukaryota > Metazoa > Arthropoda > Insecta > Diptera > Culicidae > Sabethes > Sabethes cyaneus. Next base: position 51,677,577 of record NC_071353.1, on the reverse strand, counting down.
TGTCTCGGCGCCTCTGTAATCTACAGTCTCTGTAGTCATGCCCATCGTATCCGTCCCTGATCCCTGCCACGACAGCTGTCAGCTGAAGCCGCCTCCGGTAGTAGTGGTAATAGAGATTGACAACAAGTTTTGAAGCAATGTTTATACGGGACTCCGCATGAATTCGATGCTGCGCAATGCGACGAATGCGTCGAGTTGTTTTCCCTTTCTCGTTTATCGTAAAAAAATAGGAGTTTCAATAGTCAGAGTTTTTCCTATCTTTCGTTCCGGATAACAGAAAAACGAACCTCTTTCACTATTTACATCCCACATGCAACAAATTTTCTCAAGTATGCAACCGTATAATTGCGTAATGCTTACAGGTTCTGTCAAATTTGATGCAAAATTGAACCAGCCAGCCTGGCTTAAACGGCTTCAAGAAAAATGTATGAGAATGATGTTTGTGACAGGGATGTGTTCCGTCCAGCTGGATACAAGGTTCGCCATAGAGCTGTGCGAGTTCATGGTTAATCTTCCGTCTTTATACTCCGTTTTCCTGTACGCCGCCGAAGGTCTTTCTTAGCACTCGTCTTTCGAAAACTCCGAACACTCGCAGGTCCTCCTCGAGCATTGTCCACGTTTTATACTTGTAGACCGCAATTGCTTGTGAAGCACGCTAGTGCTACGATCGTATTAACTCCAACAGATACTCCCAGCCTAGATTCGAATATACGACGACTGGCCTACTCGCCAGTAATTCGTTGAGCGTGACGGTGCCGGTGGGTGGGGTGCTTGAATGGAAAGGGTTTAACTGTTCAGTCGTCCGACACCCTTGCGACGTGACCGGTCGTTCAAATATGGCAACTGCACGGATATCTCCGTGAAGGATTACCGGTCCGATTAGCTTTGTGCGGCGGGGCATGTGCCTTGATCGACGGGTTTTGCGGACGGAAAAGTAGGCTCGACTTCCAGCTTGAATGCGTCGTTGAATCTCCTTACTCGTATTGTCGGCGGTGACCAGAGATCCCAAATATACGTACTCATTGGTTTGTAACCCAATCCTGCTAGTCTCCCCGAGTAAATGATTATAACAAACATGTAACAAAAAAGTATCTCAATTAGATAGAAATAACAGAATTTGTTATATTTTTGATCAGACAAAATAATGGGGCTAACAGAATTATTACAAGTTTTGTTCTTATATCAAAATTTGTTATAATTTTGTTACAGAGCAATTTCGGCTTGCTCCAGCTTGCAAACGGTTTGTCTCGACTATTTTTGATTGCTAACACATTACAATCACGCACCGAATCATTTTCCATGAAATATATGTTTTCGTCAAGAGTAACTTTTAAAAAGAGCGTATTTAGAAATGAAATTTTTTTTCAAAAAATTCTGTGTCGAAAACTAGGTATTTATTTTATGAAAATGACGTCAAAAGAAAAATTGTAGTAAATTAAGTGTATTTTCAGTAAACAATTACGCTGAAAGAAAAAGCTTTGCAAATACGTGATAAAAATCATCAATTGAAAATTATCTCAAAACATGTCTTTTTTAAAAAAATTTTTAAGCGCAAATAATGCTCTAAACTCTGGTAAAGAGCTCGGATTTTTCATAATATTTGAATTTTTTTTATAATACTAAAATAAAATCAAATTCTACGCATAATATTGAACAAATTATGTCATATAAACTTTTTTCTTAGGTCGTTCTCAATTGCAAATTTAAAATCTAAAAATTACGCATTAGGGTAATTCTACGCGCAGTGTCTGAAATCTAATCGACCTTCACGGATTTGAAATTTGGTGCTGGTTGGTCCTCCCCACGATTAATGCGAGCAACAACTAGCAACATGTCGCATTCTACATGTTGCATTCTACATGTTGCTAAAAATTGTCTAATCTATATGCACCTTAAGAAACATACTCGATGCAGTAACACGCCGCTCCTGTCAAGTCACGCTTGGGGAACCTCATACAGTTTATTACTAGAAATCAAAGAACGTATTGACAGAAGTCTTTGTTTAAAAAATCTAAAGAGTTATTTTTGAATGTCATTGTAGAATTTCATATATATGAAAGAACCAGTTTTTTAAGTAAATGGCATGTAGTTGGAGAATGTCTCTTTTTCTCACACTTATATTTTATTGCTAGCTGCTTGGAACTGAACATAACTGAGGAAAACGGTGGACGATAAAATAAAATCTTATCTTTTATATTCTCGGTTTATGTATGTTTACAAAGTTCAAAAGTAGTTAAATAATTTTCCAAACCTTTACCAACAAAAGAAAAAAATTGTCTAATTACTGAGAAATAGTTTCTTCTACACATCATTTATTTATTTATTCATTTGCTTTTCAACGGAGCTTTCAACCGTACTCATCATTTAAATTAGTAAGTTCATGGTTGTTTTTTAATCTTTTCTGTGGTTGAATCCTGCTAAAATGAGCAGAAAAGTCTACAGACTCGAAAACTGCAACATAGGAGTCATTGCAAAAAATCTCAATGGCATTATTTTCTTATATGGTCGGTGTTAAATCAGACCGGACCAAGTCGCAAAATTTAAAAAAGTACGTTAATGACAGCAAACAATTGAGAATTTCCTAAACTACATTTTACTCTAATCAGATTACATAAATGTGGCAAACAGCCAAAGATATTAAATGATTTCGAATGATTAATAGCTTTAAACTACATAGCAGCAGCAAAATTTGAACGCGTTTTTCTCGAAATCAGAGTTTTGTCAGTTGGTTCTGCCTGTTGAGTCAGACATTTATCATATATGGTCGTTTTTAAGTCAAACCTATTTAAGTTAATACCTATCAATCGTTTGAAATCATCTGATAACTATGGCTGTTTGCAACATTTATGATAGTCTGATTAAAGTAAAAGGCAGCTTAGAAAATTGTGGATCGCTAGCTGTCATTAACTCATTTTTTTGAATTTGCGATTTGGTCCAGTCTGATTTAATACCGACCATATTTGATGGCAATTCGTGCAGCATTCTTAAAGTGGCGCAACACTGATAAAACGGATTCGAGTTCTTCGTCTTCTTGATATCGGCTTTGGATTGAACGCTTATTTTCTATTTATAGACAGCTCGAAACAAAAACTGACAACTCCGAATGAGCTATCGGCTAAATCATATAAGCATTTAATCTTCCTTCATTCAAGAGTAGTTCTGGCACAGAGGTCAAGAGTGTTGCATTCTGTGCGATGTGTCGTGAGTTCAATCCCGGTCGAGGCCGGAACAACGATTTTTGTAAATGTATGAAAGTTTTTTTCTGTGCTATTTGTGAATGTTCCTGATAATAGTTGTACTATTTTTGGCAATTTAGCCGAAATAAAATGTCGATATAGCAGATGAAGGCAAAGAAGTTTTTGTTATATTTTAACAAAATTATAACAAAACCTGTTACAAATATCATAACAAAGTTTGATATAATTTTGTTCAAAACATAACAAATTTTGTTACATTTTTGCTACTGCTGCTAAGAAGTTCTGATAGAATTTTTGATATTTTAACTACTAACGAGACCAAAATTATAGCAAATCATGTTAGAAATACCGTCATAACAGAATATCAGGATTTGTTATAATTTTGCTATGTTTGGCTGATCGGGTCCGGTTTTAGTCAGCCGTAGATTGCCTCGGCCATTGCTAGGTTTGTAGTAATGATGCCATGGTAATCTGCGAAGGCTAGGAGTTGGCTACCTCTCGTTCCGATGCCATCCTCTGCGCGATTCGAACGAACTCGAGAGTGCCCCCGGAACACGCACGTAACACATCACTCACTTCAAGGTAGCTTCAATCAACCGCATCAGTTTGTCCGAAAAACCGTACTCGTGTATTATCTGCTATAGCTGTTCGCGCTCAATTGTATCGTATGCTGCCCTGAAATCCACGAACGTATGTTTAGTATAGTATTTCTTCCACCTTTCCATCGCATAAGGTTCATCCGTCAAGGTTTTTCCATCTTTATCCAGGTATGTTTTGGCTCGTAGCACAAAGCACCAGCGGATATGTTGAGTTGCTTATAGATTTCAGCGTTTGCATGTGATCCATTACGATAAATTGTACTCAGTTCGTGTACCCTTCCAGCATTCTCCAACTACGCTACAATGTCGAACTTGTGGGACCCTCCATAAATAGGACTCCTTAATAAAGGGGTTGTGGAGTCTCCCTTCCGTTCAGTCCGCTGTGGTTCAAATGTTTATCACTACCTGCCATCTGCAGGACCTGGGAGGAGAAGTGGTTCTGAATGTATATTGGTTCGATCTGCGGATCTAGCTTGAATAAAAAGGAGCAGTACACAACATCTTTTTCCGCTCTTTCCCCTTCGTGCCTGGTCCCATGGATTGTAAAAAACTACCGTTACAAAAAAATAAAATGCTTAGTTGGCCACAGTTTCAGAGCACCTTTTACCGCGTTTCGACCTAAATATACTAACGGAGAGCACCCATCGGTTGTTAAATCAGCTCAAACCATTACAAACGGTGATGGTTGACTTCCGAATCGTTCTAATACTCAGGTTCGCGGGTAATCTTAGATAAACGCGATCATTTAGTTTGTTTCTTTAATTGGACCCCCCTGTATACCCATGCGTGGCCGCGCACCCCATCAACTTGAACAAGTTTGTTTACAAAAAATGATTGACCATAATGCAAACTGATTTCGCTCATCGAATCCCTCTTGAAACCCAACCTAGTACTCGCCAGCAAAGATTAGATAGACCTAAGCTGGTATACTCTTTCTACATTTTTATATCTTCCCTTTATCTAGTATTTATTCGCATATTCTGAACATAATGAACAATTCGTGACCCGTTTATTTCACCTGTACCAAGTGTAAACTGACAACTAACAACAAGTTGCTAGAATTCCTCTGGTTCAATGGCATTAAGCGTTGTCAGCGATAGCTGGGTTTGTTCTGATGGCATACTGATAACTAGACAAATTGTATCAACACCTACATCTATACGACTGCAACTGCAACGACTATCCGTTGGAATGGCATTACGATATCTAGACTGACAACTATTTAGGTCACGCTATTCAATTTTATTTTGCCTTCGATGATTCCACACTTTATAATAGAAAACGTCAAACGCCGTCATTAATGTGCGAGGATTTCTATGCAACTGTCACACTTGTTATAAGCTGGAAGGGTGCAAAGAATTTAACAAGCAACACGTGCAAACTACTATAAAGTGTCAGAATCGTATCCCATTCAGCTGCTTTCCCATTAATACCCTGGAATATATTTTCACCCAGCCAATAGCGCTCTGCTCTGATGCTCGACTAAGTGAAGGAGAATGGTGATAGACGAGACGAAGAGTCTCGCCCGATACATTTTGCTTTTGGGGTTATGTTGCGATAAAGATTGCGGACGGCTCGACGAAATCAACATCTGTGACAAATGAAACGCGAACACGAGAGAGCGCAATGAAAGAAAAACGCAGCAGTCGACAAACCTGTGGAAATTTTTTTTCCTCCTGATTTTTCGCATTTCTGTATGGTTACTATCTTGCCTCTGGAATCTCTGAGAGCAGCAATCTAGTCAGTCTCTCGCAGCATAAGAACTGAGGCTCAGCTCAGGGTTGTGTGCAACCCTGCGCTATCGCCGAGCAAAACTGAAAGCACAGGAAATGTCTGAAACTTGGAAAACTCGGACAGACGAGTGATTGCTGTGTCAGTGAGTAGAAGTGGTTTGCCTTTTGCGTGCCAGCATAATGGAGTACTTGGTATATGTGGATAAGGTGAAAATTTGTGGCTGTGATATAGAACAAAATTCATGGTAATCGGATAAAAGAAAGTATATCTAGCTCTGGTTCTCGAAACCACACTACAAAAAATACTTTCGGAGGACAAACAATAATCGAAATGTGCAGCAAAAAGGAAGGAAATTGAATTCAGTGAAAGCTTATTTTCACGCCCTCATTTTCAGTTTAAATATCTCGAAGCGTTTTTCGCGTGCAAAGAATATACTTCTAGACCAAGTTCCAATCATTCATTCCTACTGCCTTCCAAAAGTTGAAAAAATTCAAAATGAAACCATTGTTTTCGTCGTTTTATCGTTAATCGATAAATCACCTTCTGCTTCCCGCTGCCATACGGGCTGCTCTGCTATTAGCTTTTGGAAAAGGAAAAATCCATTGAATGGCGCCCACCCGAATTGCGCCCCATCCTCCGTTTTTACTGCTTTTGCTGTTGCTTATAGTCACCCTCCCGCCGTCCTACGGGATATGTATGTGTGTGACCCCCGACAACGACGGAAATTGTGCTCTTCTTTCTCCCGCTGTAGCTTTTGTCTCCATGAAGGGTCGTTTTTTCGGCACAACAACTAGGCTTTACACGAAAATCTAGTGTGAGAAACGTGGGAAGCGAAATAAGGCCAAGAGTTTAAAATTGTTTTATAGGTCATACTAGATTGCTGGTTTCACGTGTAGAGCACGATAGATCACGAAAAAGGATTACTGTAGATGATGTCTTTGCCGGTACCGGGTTTGAACATTTAAATTAAATGATACAATTTGTTCTTAATATCAGTAAATCTACACATTTGATTGAGGAAAACTAATTGATCGATATACTCGAGTTATTGAGTTTTCCTCAAAAAAAAAGTGTAGGTTTACTGATATTAAGAATGAAACTGCAACATTTAATTTAAATGTAACACGATTTTTACACATCTGGTGGCTCTAGCCTAGAGCAAAGCAAAACGTACGATGAATAACTCCCTTATAATCCTTATAACCCTTACTAACACATATTGATGGTGAAAATCTTTATTCTAGTAAGATTCAAACCAATTTATAACCAATTTCAAATTGTCAGCTTTTGGCGTGTTTGCAGTTGATAATCAAAACGGTTTTCCTTAAAATTACTGTTGGAAAAATAATCACAATTTAAAGTCGACAATTCCTAGGTATGTTGATTTGTTACATAAATTCTATTTAATAATTTTTTTTCAACTTACTTCCCTCGTTCCGCTGTTATCAACCACTTACCATGCGCTTCCATAGCAAATCGAACTATGGAGACACAAGTTTGAGATTAATGAATAAGAATATTGGTACTGAACAACAGTAGGCCGGCCAGCGTAGTTAAATATTACGCTATTGACATAAATTTTAATCTTCAGGAATATTCAGGGACAAAATGTTATAATTGCAATCAAATTCAACGAATAGGAGATACCTAGTGTGATGGGTTGGGAGCATTTTTGATCAAAAGTATAGTTCAAGTGTTCTGTTACGAGAATGAAAAATTATTCAGGGAAGAGAATGTACCGACATGATGGGAGAGTATGTGTTTCACTGAATTCCGTTTATGAGCGCAAAGAACGAGAGAATGATTTTGCAGCAGCGAGATCTGCTAAGAGTAAAGAGAACAATCTTTTGATGTGCGTAATACTGTGTCATTTCAGAGAAACAAGAGAAAAACAAAATCCTAAACGAAAAGAAGTGAATAGTGTAGTTGCTAAAATTGACAACAGTTGAACAAAGTGTAGTCCATTGAGGAAATCAACAATCAAATAAAACAAAACAAAAGCCCGTCTCTGAAGGTTTATTAGATCATCGGCGGCGGCGGTGGCAAACCGTTGTGAAATGTCCAATGATTAGGAAAACAGTGTTCAGTGTGCAGTACGACGGCTACGTTACGGATCCCCAATCGTTATCTGCTAGGGGATGTCGGGCTGTGACGACGAGGCAGCAGTGTTGACCACAGAGCTACCTGCAAACGATCTCGATGATTGTCTCAAAGTGCGAAAATGGTGGTGTTTTCTATTATCAAGTATATTCACATTTTTGGCTGGACTGCTTGTTGTGCTTTTATGGCGGGCCTTTGCCTTTTTGTGCTGTCGAAAGGAGCCCGAGCTAGCGCCCAATGATCCGAAGCAGAAGGAGCAGAAGGCGTCCCGACAGGGCAAACAGGACTTCGAGGGTACGTTTATGACCGAAGCGAAGGACTGGGCAGGCGAACTTATCTCTGGCCAAACCACTACCGGAAGAATCTTGGTGAGTACTGATGAATGTTTGAAGTTAGAAATCAAAGCTAAAATCAAATTTCGTTAAACTGACGTTTCATTGTTTTATTTTCAAAATATATAATCGATTGATGATTTTATACTTTGGGAAAAATTTTAAAGCTTTCAAAACTTTAATGTTTGGAAAGATTGGAACCTTCGTTTTGCAAGTTTTCTCTATAAGATATGCGTATCAAACATTGCAAAATGATAATATGTTTCAAGATCGATTTTGTATTAACTTCCATGTTATTGTGGGTTGAATTAAAGCTCGGTTTAATCTCAATCGGTAACGACAATATACTATAAAAATAAGACCATGATTTGAATATTATCCATACAACAATGACCTAAACGCTGCCTGTCACTCAAATCGAATAATTTAGAGTATCCGGCAACATTCTTAACATGTCAATTTTATTTCTATTTTAAACTTCAATAGACAGTAGTGTAACGGAAATCGAGGTCATCGGATAAAAATACACTCGGTCTACAGCATAGAACACAAATAAAATGCGATACATTTCATATGACATGCTTTGACATAAGCTGTTCGTTTTTTTTTCTCAACAATAAACCATCGTTAGTCCAAAGTGATCGAGACCACTTCACATCTTATGCCACGAGTCGTTCGACTCATATATATTCTACCAAAATCCAAAACCGATTCGAAGTCAATGACCGACAGTTGCAAAAAATAGCTCAGGAAAGCTGAGGTACACGGATAGAAATTCAATCTCCAAAATGACTCATGATTTCAGTATTTTAGTTTATGTTTTATAAAAATACATTATGAATAATAATCACGATACCACGACCTTTTTGTGGTACAACACAACGCAAGACCATGAATTATTATTCATGATTTTGTGTTGCCTGATATGACAGTTCAGTCATGATTTCACAGCAATTCACAATTTATGATTTGACTAGCTGACCGGACAAGCTTCGTATTTCCACAAATTAAACTATGTTGTACATAACTCGTGAATCTCGGATGACCTTTGTCACAATCTCGAGTTTTGCAAATTTCTGAGGAGTTCATGGGTGTTTTAATATACAAATTTTCCTCACAGTAAAGTAGAAAACAACTCCCCCCAACGCTCAGCCTGATAAAATAAAGCGGATGGCATTTAAATATTCGCCATCATTACGAACCATTTCGCCGAATACCATTTTGCGAAACACCAATTCTCGGTTAACCATAACGCGGAATATAGAGTTTCGCAGAATACCATTTCGCGAAAAACCTTACGCGGGATGTACCATTTCACGGAAAATCTTTTCGTAGAAAGTACCATTTCGCAGGGGTGACCCAACTGAAGGAAAGTAATAGAGGTCACCCAGTGAACAATTTGGTCTGTATATTTAAAGATATGCGGTTGTATATACAGCATCCTACTGTCGTAAGTATTGCAGATAAAGCCTATATGCGTACCAATTTGGAGGTCATACACGTACAGACATATTGATTTCATGTGATGTCATATATGATGCATTTTGAACATTTGTAAAATGATGGCAAATCACATAAAATACGATTCGTTTTTTTTATTTTCACGGTGATTAACCCTGCCATTGCTGCGTTATTATTTATGTTGTTCTTTTATTTTGCATAAAATAAAATAAACACCTGCCAATTAATTTTTGATAGAAGAGTCGGAGCGATAATAGTTATAGTTTTTAATTAAATTTTATTAATTTTAGTTTTTAATTATTTGAAGAGGTTACATCCTGATTCGAACCGTTACCATGATGAATGTCTGTTCCACATCGTACCGCAGCGTCAAATCTGAAATATAATCGAGTACTAATTTTACCTTTAGATGTGTATCACAAAGCCCACTAGCATCACTTGATCTAAAAATAGCCCGTTTACATTACTTGATCTAAATATATCCCATCGGTACTCTAATAAGATATTTGATGCACTCTCAATAGCGTTAAATACAATGCATTTGTCATACAATCGGAACTAATTAGCCCAAAACTACAGTCAACCAAAAAAGTATTCGGACAGCAGCGCATAAAATTTTCTTTTAGTAATTTTGCACAGCATTTTTGCAAAGAACGGTAACACATATTTTTTTAAACAAACAAAACAAAACAAAAACTAAAGCATATTTAGATGCACAACAAAAATTCGGGGAAAAGCTTTCCGTTTTGAAGATAGGGTACATATAGTTTGAATTGCTCAAAAATACAGCCAAAAAAGTATTCGGACAGATAACTATTAGTTGAAACAAATGTCCTTTCTCGCTCTACTACTACCTTGTAGGACCATTTACATTCTTGATGACCTGTTTTAATCTGTTTGGGATAAAATTAACAATTTTTCAAATATCCCTCTGTGAATTGCTGACCATTTTTTTACAAGAGCTCGGTTTAAGTCATTGTGATAGGAAATCGAATGATTTCTCATTTAGAAATGAAATTATTTAAAAAGATGTTCAAAAGGGTTCAAATGTAGACTAAATACTGATGTTTCGATAGCTCTAGGACAATTGTATGGTGCCTATCGCTTACAATTATCGACAGTATGTTTAGATTCAACATCCCGGTACAATATGTATGTACCGCACAATTACAATTTTGCTTTAATTTCACCTAAAATTGTTCAGAAAATTGAGTTTACACTTAGTTCAATCCAAAAATATATATCTTTGCTACCTCGAAGCTTTTCATGCATCCCAACAAGGTATGACACTAACCGCATTGCTTGTTTACTTGCTGACGAGTGATTTTTCTCTTGTAACCCTTCTCTTTTAGTTATTCTTGCATAGGAGTGGTTGATGTCATACCTTGTTGGGGTGCACGGAAAGCTCCGATGCAGCAAAGATATATATTTTTGGATAGAACTAAATGTAAACTCAACTATCTGAATAATTTTAGGTGAAATTAAAGCAAAATTGTAATTGTGTGGTACAATATTGTACCGGGATGTTGAATCTAAACATACTGTCGATAATTGTAAGCGATAGGCACCATACAATTGTCCTAGAGCTATCGAAACATCAGTATTTAGTCTACATTTGAACCCTTTTGAACATCTTTTTAGATAATTTCATTTCTAAATGAGAAATCATTTGATTTCTTATCACAATGACTTGAACCGAGCTCTTGTAAAAAATGGTCAGCAATTCACAGAGGGATATTTGAAAAATTGTTAATTTTATCTCAAACAGATTAAAACAGGTCATCAAGAATGTAAATGGACCAACAAGGTAGTAGTTGAGCGAGAGAGGACAATTGTTTCAACTAATAGTTAACTGTCCGAATACTTTTTTGGCTGCAATTTTGAGCAATTCAAACTATATGTACCCTATCTTCAAAATGGAAAGCTTTTCCCCGAATTTTTGTTGTGCATCTAAATATGCTTTAGTTAAACATTGTTTTAAAAAATATGTGTTACCATTCTTTGCAAAAATACTGTGCAAAACTACTAAAAGAAAATTTTATGCGCTGCTGTCCGAATACTTTTTTGGTTGACTGTATATCTTTAATCGTATTCCAAAGCATAACCTCATGTAGCGCAAATGCGATTTATTTCAGTCATAACTACAATTAAATATGATATAAATTAAACATCATTACGGCATGTTTGTGACATTATCAGCACTGATGCTAGTCATGAGTCATATGAATTTATACATTCGAACATTTAATAATTGTATTGTGTTATAAAAACAATATGAAATTATTAAATCTCTATAATTGATTATTTGTTCATAATAAATTTTGAAAGGTATCAAAAATCATAAAATAAATTCTATCAAACCATCTTTACACAGTCCCTAACGGTACTGACAATGGCAATCACTTCAATGGCATCACTTTCACATTGAAGTAAACAAAACAAGTTGGTTCTCTGCCGCAGCTACTGCAGTTTTTCTTCGTTTTTTTTTTTAAAACAAATTCCACTTTATCAATTTTTAAAAGGTAACTAATATCATTGATTCTTGTTGAAATATAAAAATGATTGCCTTCTGTTGGTTTCAGATCTATCGCAGATCGCACAGTTCACTGAAAATTAAAACTTTGATATGATAGCTGCTGCTGTGCATGAGCACAGGTAAAGACATTTTGTGATTTCGTAAAAGCGTATTATTTTGAATGCCTCTGCTGGGTTTTCAGCAATCAGCTGGTGATAGTATGCAACCGTTGCAGGAAAGTTCTACTTCTCCGAGATTGTATGCCAAGTACTATGCAACATTTGGAAAAAGTCTAGCGTCAAGGGAGCAGCCAACGGTCACTGCTCAGTAATTTCATTGAGATATTAATTTCCAATGTGAACTTAAATTTAGTTTTCTCAGCAGGATTGTAAGTCTCGATGTTTGAACAGTTCGCTTAGGAAATCTGCATGTAAAAACGACATGGGCGCAGTCTCAACCATCAAATAGAAAAAAAACATGATGAGGATAAGAGCATACCAAATTCGAATGAATCAAATGTTATCGAAAGTATGGAGAGAGGTCCGAGCTCGACGTTAACGGAGTTGCAGTGGTTGGAGAATTCGCGAAAAAGTGATCGTTTGAATCGATGAACATCCCTCATGAACACACACTATTCGCCTGCCTCGGCGATAATGCACGCATCAGCTTTGAATTTTATCACGAACAGAACCTCAATGTGAACATCAGAATTCGTTCAAAAATTGAATATTGAACATTGAGTGTGTTCGATTTATCGGATATAGAATGTCCGGGGACGCCAGAAAGTATTCAAAATAATATTACCACGAAAAGGGAATAGTTTAAAGTAGTGTTAGTGGCTTTACAAGCACCAGAAAGCAGTAATTTGCACTTTTGCGTTGCTCACGATATTCGTATATTCAGCGATGCTATGAAGCGTGAGTGTATGATGCTCATTGTTATAGGCGAATTGAACCACTCGCGTAGCTGTTTTATCATGATAAAAACCGTTTGCCGATGCTCGGCGTATTTATTCATTTTGCGAGTTTTCCAACCTCTGCGGAGTTGACGAAACAGAACCAAGCAACCAAAAAATGAATGATTTCATAATCGATTCTATTATTTTTAACTAAATTCATAATTGCTCAAATGATTTGCATATCACTTTAGAAGATTAGTTCTTTGATGTAAAAATGTATCTGGTTATGAATATTTCCGCTTAATATTTTTAAGCATGATTGCCTTTGTATATGGTTTCTTTATTATGTCACATACTATTATTCAAGTTATTTCATGTGATAAGTTTAAGAATAAGTAAATGAAATAAGGTATTTTTTGCATTCTTACTAATCCCACTTTTGCTGTACGTTAAACGTTAAAATGAAACAAAGAACAGCAAACAAGAAATTACTAATAATAAATACACTGCTTTAATGTTTTGTTTGATCTAAATATTTTTACAAACTGTTTTCATAGTATGGATTGAAGGCACCAATCCTACTCCTTTTTGTCTAGTAAGTCTATTTTCCCTTCACTTGCAGAATACATTATTTCTCTTGAAACTTTGTGATTCAGAAATATTTTCTGCATCCAGCGTCAGTGCCTCCAATATTCTGGGTGTAACTTATGCTTATGGACCTCTTTTGAACCGATTGTGTAAAAGAGGGCATGTAGTGAGAATTTAATAGTTACCGACAGTAGTGAATATCGTTACCGACATTGAAGTCTATTTTATAACACATTTGAATCAGCATAATATAAGACAACATGTGAATCTGGTTGCGACAACAACTACACTGTAATAAGATGTGAAGAACCGTTTGAGTTATGTTTGTATACAAATCAATAAACGATCTATTTATGATTTAATTAGTATATAAATAGATTTTTAAAGCACGTTAATACGAGAGAATCTATGAAATAGTTTTGTAATCGGATTTGATCGAAGTTTTGATTTTTTCATTACATTATATCTGCTTTAGTTGGCGTTATATAAAATTTTGATTTAATGCTTATTTTTATGAGATTTAAAATATCCATCGATATACGATATCTGGTTGGCTGGGCAGTAGATCCAGGACAATAAATAAACCTAGATAGAGGTGATCTCTACGGCGGGCTGCAGGTCGCCGGCAACACTCGCGGCTTATGGCCGACTCGCGCTGAATTATCTAATGTTATTATTGATAGTTTTTAGTGGTCTTGTTATTGATTAATGCTTTATGGGTCTAAAATTTCTCGAGCTTGATTGGTTTTTGAGCAAAAATTTCTGCTTTATTTGTATGAGAGTCCTTATCCGCCTCCCACAGGGGAATACCCCCCCACATGCCAAACTTGGTTCCATTTGCTTGATTACTTCTAGAGTTATGAGGAAATTTGTATTTCATTTGTATAGTTGCCCCCCCCCCCTCCTAAAGCAGGAAGTGGTTTCAATTCACCATAGAAAACATTCTTGTCTCCAAAACCACCCACATGTAAAATTGTGTTCCATTTGCTTGATTAGTTCTCGCGTTATGCAGAAATTTGTGTTTCATTTGTATGGAAGCCCGCCCCCCTCTTAGTTGGGGGAGAGGTCTCTAACCATCATAAGAACCTTCCCTGGCCCCAAAAACCCCTATATGTAAATTTTCACGCAGATCGGTTCAGTAGTTTTCGATTCTATAAGGAACATACGGACAGACAGACAGATAGAAATCCTTTTTTATAGGTATAGATTATGACTTTATTCATGGCATCGGAATCTTTCCGTGTAGATGTCGAGTAGCAGTAGGTTGGGTTTTTTGAGCACCTCTAATTTCAAAATGAGAGACTTCAACCTTTTTTTAAGCAACCGCAAATTGATCAGGTCTGTTTTTTCGAAGCTTCTCAACATTTCATTCAATAAGTTAGGGGGAAGTTCTCTATGCTCGGACACTTTAGAATTTAAGATAAAATCAAAAATACCGGGCTTATTACTTCTATTTTCAGTATAATGTGGAGAAAAACAATGTGACATAAACGACCATTAATTTTGAAAAAGTCATTGATATTTTATTTCAGAATTTGATTCTGCAGTCTTTTCCGCTTATCCCAGCGCTTATTGTAAAATAATGTGTGAAAATCATCTTAAATATCGCTAAACAAACTCGAAATCGTACATAAAGCTATAAGGCGCACCCAAGTTTACATTTATTCGTACAAAATAATAATATCTGATTCACATATGATTTTCGTCACAGAATTGTATAGCATTATAGAACTAATCATATTGAGTCGGATTTCATCGTATACAAATACTTATGAATGTGAATTGTTTTCATATAATTTGCAGTATGTATATCGCCTCCAAAACAGTACGCATACGCAGGATATATCGGTACATATATCACATTTGTTACTTTGATATACGTACGAAATTGTTTGCTGGGATATTTTGATACTAAATTTGTAATGATCCGAGCACGGGAAGTGGCCGAAAAACGATCATACACATAAGCATTCCAGCGCGGCGTGGAACAACATCGGCGGAATAAAACGCCGCTCCTGGAAAACCACGATTTTCCAACTTTATGTACCTTTTTCTCAGAAACTACACAACGTATTGGAACAAACTTTTTTTTTGTTTTGTTGGTAGTAGCTTGATAAAGACTTTTATAACTTTTGAGTTTCGTAAACAAAACACAGCTTGATAAAAACGAAAAAGAAGAAGAGAAGATGCCCGAAAAAATAAAATGTTGTCTTCTTTTTCTTTTTTCTCTGGCTGTGTTTCGTTTACAAACCTCAAAAGTTATAAAAATCATTGCAAAGCTACTACCAACTGAACAATAAGTAAGATCATTTTTGGGCCACTTCTCGTGGTCGGATAATTACAAAGTTAGTATCAAAACAAGCGGAAAAGACTGCAGAATCAAAATCTGAAATAAAAAGTAATGATTTTTTCATAATTTTTAGTTGTTTATGTCCCCTTAAAAGCAAATAAATACAAAGTAAGAAAATTTGCGATGCAGGATTAATTTTGAAAGTAGATAGTATTTTGTGTACAAATTAGCTCAAATCGAAAGCTGACCTCTATGCTCGGACTCGATAAACTGATCTATTAAAACCTGCATCAATAGAAGAAAAAGATCGTAGAACAATTTGAAACTCCAGCACAAATCTTGTGAGTCCAGTCCTTGCAGGTTTGCTGGATAAAAGTTGAATAATGTTATATTCACATAATTTTTTTGTTGAATGTGTGCTGGTAATGCGAAATGCACGTGAAAATGTACGTGGCAACTCCACTTACAAGGCACGTTGATATGTTGACATCAAATTGATATTTTGCTGCAATTTTTTTCTGATTTTATCTACTATTTGCATTGCTTAACTAATTTTTTTTGACATAGGAATCAGAGTAGCATAGCATAGCATAGTTTGACCGCCCGTGAGTTACCCGCGATTGATCTAGATCAGCTGAGATGGCACAAAGATCCATCAGAATGATGCTTGGGAGTAGCAGATCATTCTCAGGGTGCACTTTCTGGTGATCTAATTCTTTGTGATGATCAATTGCAAAGCTGGCCACGCCCATGCAGATCAATTTTGGAGGGAAAGAAAAGTTAGTCCGATACTTAGTGCTACCGAGAAAAACTCTGCATCATCCACAAGTGTCACAGAAAGGAGTTGTTGTTAGTAGAAAGGAATTGATCTGGAACCACCGAGGTATGTGGTGCGATCATTGTTTCGATTCGTTCGAAATCGCGCGCGGTCTGTTATTAAATATCGAAAGACATTTGTTGCTATGCATGAAAGCTGTCCTGAGACAAACGTGTCTATTTGGCAATTCATCAACAACATTCACTGTACGAGATACATTTTGGCATCCTTCGATCCTAGAACTTGCTTAAAAACTCTGACTTCTTTATTAGAAAGCTGTATAAAAGCTATCAAGCTTTTGATATTTGATTTAGGTATTTATAATATTGTATCTAGTTTTAATCAACAGACGGCCCATATAGCCCTAGCTGTGCTGGCGGCCGGCCAAATGGAATTAAATAAAAAAATTTTGATATTTGATAATCATAAATTGATAGAAAAAACGCGCGATGTTCCTAGGTAACAGATTTCACGATTAATATGCACATTTATAAGATTTCAATAAAAGTTCCGGTTTGTAAACGCACCATTGCGAAGTGTACTCACATGAATTCAAAATGGCCTTCTAAAACAACCGATGTCAGAAAAAGGCAACGAGCGAGACACGAAAGCAAACGATGCTAAATTATCATATGAAACGATTCTCAGTGTGTAAGGACCGGTCGTATGAAACTAACCTGGATATTCGGAAATTTTCTTGTGAAGCCAGTAATTGAGAAAATTAAGATTAAAAATACACCTTTTTTACAAATAAATTATAATAGTAATGGTACTACATAATGAACTATAGTTTGAAAATTTATATCGAGAAATATTATGCACATGCGAGATTTACGGTGGCTCGAAAACCTCGTGGCAAACTTAAATTTATTAAAAATCAGGCGCAATGAAGCGTGCCAATATAGTCCCTAGGTTGATAAGCATTTCCTCCTATCAACACTAATATGCAGAGATATAGCGCCCTGCACGCGTATAGGAATCAGAGATATATTAATTCTAGACGAAGTAAGCAAATTTCGCTACTTTACCGTCATAGAGGACAAGTTGGTATCCGGCCATAAAGGACACGATACAGTTAAAAAAAATTAAGTTTTTTCATCAAAATTTTGTATTTTTATGTCAAATTTAAACTGTTTCGGAAAACAACTTTATCAAGCCATCGTTCAGAAATATTGCATCTTTTATTTATTAAAAACATTTGCAACTACACTTTTATGAAATTTACTCGATTCTCTTTGTTTTATTAGTTGAACCGTTCGACAGCTCTCATTTGTTTAACTTTTGAAACAAAGATGTCATAATTGGGACACCATGAAATCTTGCAATTTACTATTGTTACATGCTTTCTGAATATTTTTATAAGGCTTTGTTTTTGAGAAATCAATTAAATAAATAATCGATGCTCGCATGCAACATTTCATAGAATTCTGGGATTACCTGCGAATGGCCGAAATAACGAATGGCATAATTTACTAAATGGCCGAATCACAAAAGGCCGAATCACGAATGGTCGAATCACAAATGGCCGAAACACGAATGGCCCGTTCGTACCTGTATGAGGGCCTTTACGTTAACTTTGAAAGCATTGGCAGTGCAGTTCTCATTCGCTTTTTTCTTCCAGTTGTATCTGATCCACCTCAAACTACGTTCTTCAGTTTCTGTTGCTGTTTGTTTTTTTTTTGTGGCGTAGGACTACGTCTTTGTTTACTTTGTTTGTGGCGTAGGACTACGTCTTTGTTTACTATAGTTTGTGAAAACGAAAATAGAAGTGTAACGTTTGAATGAAAGATTTCAAATGGTAATAACTACTAAACTACTGAGCGAAATTGAACAATTTATGTGTCATTGGATAGATAAAATGACTTACAATTTAATGGGGGGAGGGGTAAGAGAGCACTTTTAGGTAGGGCGTAAGAGGGGGGGGGGCTCCCATACAATTGAAACACAAATTTTCTCAAAACTCGAAAACTAATCATGCAAATAGAACCCAATTTGGAATGTGGGAGTTTCAGAAGGCAGGATTTTTTTCTATGGTGTGCTGAGACCCCTTTCCCTTCTAAGAGGGGGGCTCCCATACAAATAAAATACAAATTTCCTCATAACTCGAGAACTAAACAAGTAAAAGGAATCAAATTTGGCATGTGGGGGATTGTGAAGGTAAGAATTCCTTCTATGGTGTACTGAGAGCCTTTCCCCTACGAAGAGGGGGGGAGGAGGCTCCCATATGTACAAATGAAATACAAATTTCCTCATAACTCTAAAACTAATCAATCAAATGGAACCAAATTTGGCATTTAGGGGTTTTTGGAGGCATGAATTTATTTTATGATGGTTTGAGACCCCTTACCCCTGTGGTAGGAGGTTAAGGACTCTCACACAAATAAAACAGAAATTTTTGCGCATGTGCCATATTTCCTGCTATGTAACAAGCGGTAAGCTGTGAAAGTAAACTAGTAAAACCTTCTCGGAGCAAAAAAACAGTAAGTCGACGAACCGAATGGAAAAAAAGACATTCGAATGGCACGTCATATTTGCAATGAACGTGCTTTAGCTTTAATGTTATTTGTAATCAATGGCCCTTTAAAGGCCACAAGCGAGTTAACGTAAGATTATTGAAACACGTCAAGCTACGCATAATCATATTTAATACAATAATCTGTGGGTTGGTAATTTATTACTATATTTCAGCCTTTATGATGCACACAAGTGATTTTTAAAAGAAATCTCTATGTCTCGATGGTTGCAGGCGTTGTACTTATGAACCGCCGTCCACGTAATTTCAAAGTCACCATTGCATTCAATGCAGAATTGTTACATTACAGTTTACATTAGTCTTTGATCTAATGATATGATATTGCCTTACGTAACCCTTTCGTACAACCCTTAGGGCTGTATACCTTGTAGTTTTTTTTTGTCACTTTAACAGCTTAAGGTCATTCGTGACTTCTGCGGGGTTGGGATTTGAGCCCGGGTCCTCGGCGTGAGAGGCGTGAATGCTAACCACTACACCGGGACTGACCCTCTTGCTGTTTGTTGTTAATAGCATGTATAATATAGTTCTTTATTTAATGTCCAGTTGGAAGTCCACCAGGCACGAACTGACGTATACTCTACTGAGTAATTCCACGTTTCGCAAGTGTACAGCAATATGTATTTAATAACATTTTAAATTGGTAAATCGGCATTTTGGTAGTGTTGTCAATGTTTCACACAATGTAAAGGAACCCCTGGTCTGATCTTTGTGGGTATATCAGTCTTGCTGCTATCATTCGGCATCTTATAACCATGCACCAGGATTTATTAAGGTTACTCAGCTTGTTGTCTAATTGACTTGTTATCACATTCGACTAACACTAGCTTCTTTCTGTGACTCTTGTGTATTAATTCTTTACCTAATATTCTCCGTTGTTTTTTTTTATTTTTTTATTGAAAGTCCCATGTAACCATTGTCACCGCTCCGGAGAAATGTAACCATTTGGTTAACCCAAAAAGTGTAGCAAATTATTGTTGCGGCACTTGTGGCGAATGGTTTGACCTCATTTTGAATCATCTGCAGTAAGATGCAGCTAAATTGTTTTGCGCCAAACTTATCTGTGGCAAAGCATCTGGTTCGACCATGGAACGTCATCAAATGTATCCAAATTTACAACATTCAGTCATATTTACACCAAATCGCCATCACCATTCACAGTTTATGGCTACTTCCCACCCTTCCATAGAGCTACGTGCCATTAAAGTATTCGAAGATTAAACAAACATAGGTTGTGGTATACAAAATAACAGTTTTCCCGCTCATATTGCTTGTCCCACATTGATAAACAATACCATCGAGAGATGCTCCATTCGGTTCATCCATGACGCACCAGAGTCTTGTGTTGATGAGTGCTCGTAAACAGTATTTTCCCAATGAACACACAGCACGACCTTAGACGCTTAACAACAGAATAAAATTCATGACTGACAACCCTTCACGCTTCGGTTCAAACATTAAAATAAACCTCACCGGTGAGCCGTTTGCTACCAGGACAATACGGCTTCTGACAACAACCTAGTTAAAACTGAATGATTCGCCAAGCTGCTGCGGTGATCGTCAAGCACGAGCCGGCAGTCTAAAAATATCGAATGGCATTGGATAAACAAAGTTTAACCGGCAGTTGGGCCGGTAAAACTAAGTGAGAGTGTTTCCCGTTACAACCGCTGAGGGTAACGATGGCGATGATTGTTAAACAATATTCAAGTGCTAACAGATGTTGATAGAGTATTCAGCTTTTTCTCTCTAAACATTCAAACGCAACAGTAACAGAGCAGATTTAACGAAGCGAAAGTGATGCTGGGCAAGCACATTTTTTTTATAATAAATGAACCAAGGGTAACAACACCGATCCGTCATAGCGACGTTCATGCTAATATAAGTATATACACTCTCTAGAAGCTTATGTTTTCTACCAGACAGTCTAAATATAACGCGAATCAACCTGAAAACATGCACAGGTTGAAAAAAAAACTTTTCACTGGCATAGTTGTCACTTTCTTTCAAATGCAATCGATACGCCGCTAACACATGCACCTGTAATAGATTTATTTCTTGGTTTTACTAGGACCATAATGAACGCGCGTACCCCAGTTTTACTTGGCCATCCAACACTGCATCGATCGAGATTGAAAGAAAATCGATTGATACGTGATGATGTGTTTACTATAAATGAGCCGTTGATAGTCAATCTTAGCAACGGGTGTGCGTAGACGGGAAATACACTCAATAGGTACTGAAATTTTATGTACTATTTTGAAAATTTTAACAATGGATATACACTGTGACTGTAACGTTCAGTAGCAGCAAGCTATTTCAATTGGGTAATTCAGAACGTCGAAACGCTATGATTTTGCTTCAAATGTCAACTCTATGACTAAAACATTTCTTTTAGTGTCAAATCGGTTTTTACATAGGTACAACTTTAATCCTAGATTGATTGACTGGAAATGCGAAAAAATTCGAGTAGCCGGAGCAGCCAGTTATACATATGAAAGTATTTATATAAGCATGCAACAGATTGCATGCTTTAAGGTGCGGTTAGATTGGCATGCAACTTGTTCCAAACTGTTGCCGGTGTTTCCAAGCAACTATGACAACGTATCGAAAATGTTCAGGTGGCTACAGAAGCAACATTGAGCAACATATAGCATTCTACATGTTGCATTCCACATGTTGCCCAAGTTGCCCAGCCTAAACGCACCATTAGGCGTTGAAGCAAGGACAGCAGATGGAAACATAATACTCAGTGGAAGTGCCATTCTATCGACCATACCGGAAATGCTTGAATCTCGGGTATATGAGCAATTGTATCTTGTAATTGTACCAAAAATTGCAAGTTTTCATCATGGTTGCCTGTTTTAAAAAACGGTCAACGTTAACGAATTTGGCAGAATTTGTCCCGAGAACTGCGCAATGGATGATGGATGGTTATCAAGTGGATACAATCTACATAGATATGTCGAAGGCTTTTGATGCAATTAATATAGATGCGATTACCAGTGTTACCAAAATATGGAATAGGCGGAATGAATCTGTAGCGGATCCCAAGGGAGCCATCTTGGACCTTTACTTTTCGTAACAATCATGAACGAGCTTCCGGAACTAGTTCCCGATGTCTACGTCTTAATTTATGCTGATGATGTTAAGATTTTTTTCCCAGTAAAAAAATGCATGAAGAATTGTCGTATACTTCAATATTCATAGTCGTAGATAGCGTGGAGCGGTTCGTCAGTTTTTGCAAAATGTTTGATTTCAAAGCGATTACAACGAAGTTGTTTCGTTCATTCCAAATCGTTTTTTTTTTTAAGAGTGGTTTTAACTCAAAGGGTCATTCACCACTTAAACAAATTGTTGTCTGAATATCTAAAAGAAGATGAAGTAATTTCTAGAAAGGATTATGTATGTGATCTTGAAGTAGAAATAAATAGCGACCTCAACCTTGTTTGCCATGCTGAAAAGATAGTAGCAAAAGCAAATGTACTGTTCGATTTAATCAAGCACCTTAGTGAAGTTCTGAATGACCTGTATACTATCATTACTCTATACACTTTTAAATGATTCTACCTGTAAATAGGTCGGATTTAGTTAAAGCTAGGTAGAAGCTACTCAAAATGCCCTTAAAATTAAATATATCGCAGACACCGGTTAATGAATACCTGCAGTTTTTGCGTTGTCTCCGCTGAGACGCACCACGTTTCGCAGGCATACAGCAGTACGGATTTAACGTTTTAATTAAAGATTCGGGTTTTCGTACGTAGAGTGATCTGGTTTGAGTGCCAAATGTTTCGCAGACCTGCAAAGGCATCCCTGGCCTTCCTGATCCGTGTTGCTATATCAGTCTTGGTTCCAACATCGGGCGTTGTCTGGCTACCAAGATATTGAAAGGCGTCTACCTGCTTCAACTTGTTGTCCCGCTACTGTGAAGTTGGTGGAATTGTCAGTGTTCACTACCGTAGACTTAGTTTTCGCTACATTGACTGTAAGACCTGGTGCCTGGGAGCTCTCGGAGAGGTCATCTAACTTGCTCTGCATATCGTTTCGGCGTTGTGCGAGCAAGACAATGTCGTCGGCTAGGTCGAGGTCATTTAGCTGCTCCATCGTTAGAGGATTCCAAGGCAATCCTCGATTTGGTTTACTGTCAATTGCTCCAACTAATATCTCATCCATAACAATGAGAAACAGAAGCGGTGATAAAATGCAGCCCTGTCTCACGCCAGCAGTAACCCTTATGGGGTCGGACAAGACGAAGTCTACGAACACCGGCAGAAGAGAGTCCTGGAATTCGTTGATCTGCTCCAATATAATGCGGAGCGTTATGATATGGGCTACACTCTATACATGATCGGCCAACACGGAATCTAGCTTGCTGCCGCCGGAGAGTAGCGTCGATCTTCTCCTGGATCCGATTGAGGATTACCTTACAGAGTACTTTGAGAGTAATACAGAGCAACGTGATGCCACGCCAGTTACCGTATTCAGTTAGGTCTCCTTTCTTAGGGACTTTGACCAATATGCCCTGCATCTAGTCCACCGGAAAAGTAGCGGTTTCCCATATATTGCTGAAAAGCTGACGCATCATCTGAGCTGACAAAGATGGGTCAGCTTTGAGCATTGCGGCATTTGATTAATGATCATTAATTGATGAATGATGATACCGGGCGAAACCTACATTCAGTTAATCAATAAATAAATTAATTAATTTGGAACTGCAGATCGCTGAGTTTTGTAGACGTGACCGGGTACTGCTCGAACAGCCTGAATCCCGCAAATTCGGCATCGTAGCTCTGCAAGTAATCTGTCGCAAAGGCGAGAAGGTTTGGAAAACCCGTGACGGAAAGGCCCAGTTTTACCAGTGCGGTGGCATTACCACCGAACTGGGAGCAAGTTTTGTACTGAAGCGCAGGATGCAGGATCGTGTAATAAATTGGAAGGCGATCAGTGAGAAGATGTATCTATTGAGGATAAAGGGCCGTTTCTTCAATTACAGCATCATCAACGTACACTGCCCACACA
This sequence comes from Sabethes cyaneus, assembly GCF_943734655.1. Classification (NCBI taxonomy): domain Eukaryota; kingdom Metazoa; phylum Arthropoda; class Insecta; order Diptera; family Culicidae; genus Sabethes; species Sabethes cyaneus. The sequence continues at coordinate 51,653,500 of NC_071353.1, read as the reverse complement.
AAGGTAGATCCGTTGATGAAAAGAAAGTATGCTACGCGTAACGTACGACAAGGTGCCAAGGAACGTCATGATCGGCAGCGGAAATATGCATAAGCATATGTTCATGAACGCCCAAGTGATTTGGAAAATTCTGAGCATTCTCGTTAGAAAGAGTTTAACCAAATGTTGGCGAGCAGGCAATCAGTTGACCATGATTCAGAGGAGTAACAAGCGCCAGAAGGTGGACAGTGATCGTGAAGAATTAGAATAATTATTTCGAGCTAATGATAGGCACAAGTTTTACGAGAAGGGGAACTAAACTCGTAAAGGCTTCACACCGAAAATTGGCACGTGTAAGAACGAGGGAGAGACTCTAACCACAAACGAGAACCACAAACGTTTTTCGATGAACAGCTTAATGCCGAAGTTGCAGAAGGAGGCAGAACAGAAGGTAACCTAGAAATGCCCATAAAAATAGCAATGTCGCAGCATCTGAATGCCGAGAAATCGAGTTACTGGTAAGGACCGCCTACCAATAAAGAGTGACTAAAATAGCGAAGATGCGCTGGTAACGACAATGTGCGGGGTTATTTCCAAGATTTAGGAGGTTGAGGAGAAGCTACCGGAGGAATAAATAGAAGGAGTTGTTTGTCCCATCTACAAAAAGGGTTCAGGCTTCATAGGAGCTCGCGCCGCCATGGACCATCCGTCAGGTCTTGCAGAATTAGACCAAACCTCGTGTTCTTAGTCTTGACCTTGAAATACGGTCAAGCATATATATTAATATTATTTGAAACGGTGGTTCTATACGCCCTGGCGGGTGTAGTGGGTTCTAATCCGATTAAAATCTTGGATTATAGCTTGGTTCGACCCATGCACCTTCCAGCCTTGGACAAAAGGTAGAAGTCACAACGACAACTTGTTAAGCGTAGCTACCAAGCCCCCCCCCCTCGTTACTTTCCCCTACCGTTCCTTGCAGAAATGTCGAAAGTACAACGTGCATCACATCTTTATTGACTTCAAAGCAGCATACGATAAAGTCGATCGAGATCAGCTATGGCAGATAATACACGAACACTGTTGTGCGGACAAACCGACGTAACTAAACAGAGACTTTGGATCGAGTGATGCATCTGGCGCGCAACTCGGGGACACACTCGAGTCCCTTCATGACGCGACAAGGGTCGAGACTAGGGCTGTCTAACCGGTAGTACCGGTAGTACCGAAACCGGTAATACCGACCAATTTTTGGATACCGAAATACTGGTTTTGGCAAAGCAAAAAAACCGGTATTTCCGGTATTTTCTAATATCTTAGTTTTTTCAAACTTCTTATTCGAAGAAGAACTAAGTTTGATGGAAGATTGTAAAACTCCTAGAAAAACAACTTGTTGTTAATGCTGACGACGTTCTGCGGCTACTAACAATGAAGAAGCTGAAATTGTAGGTCAAATAATTATAGCTCTTGAATCCGTTTAAGGCACAGTAGAGCATCTTTGCCGTGAAAAAGTTTCATAGTCGTCAGACGTCGCGTTTCAATTTATTTTTGAACAACTTGATATTTAAAAGCTACCAAATTTTTCGAAGTTCCCAAATAACGAATTTAGGCAACAAGATCAGGGCCCAGCAACATCACTTATAAGTGATTTTTCAAATCACTACTCAACAATGAAGTAATGAAGCTTTAGTTTCAACTGAAGCAACGCCTCTCCAATTAAAACTGGCTTCAATCAGCCTCAAGAAAACGGGTTTCACTTTATAATGTCGACCGATTTTAAAGTTTCGTTTGTCAAATCAAATGTCGTCAAATATTCAGTAGAAGGCTAGCAACTTTGAATGCAATTGAATTGAATTTGAGTAACATTTCCGACAATTTAGCGCATAGTATAATTAATCTACTCAACATCGACAAATCGTGCCTGACTGTCAATCGTAGTCATTTGAAATAGTCACTAACTTCAGCTGAAGCTTGCTTAAAACGTTCTTCAAATGAAACAAATCGTTTCATGTATAAAGCGAAGGTAAGCGAAAATCAGCTTCATTTATTTGTTTCGAGGATACCGAGCCCTAGTCAGAATACGGGAATATTTCCGCTTTTCGGGCATTCTTGCCATTAAAGGATCTGCCAGGAAAAACTGTGGAATATTTTTCAAGTATTTCGAGTGATACATTGATCAAACAAGCAGATAAAATTTACAAGCTCTATGAATAGTGGGATTGATAATAGAGAAGAGAAGATATCTGTGAACGATGATGAAGAGGATGACGCTATGCAAGGGTTCTGCTCTGGGGATGCAGGAAAATTCGTGAAGAGACAAAAGGACTCCGGGGCATTTAATATGCTGGAAGCTACATTACCGGGACATTTAAAATAGTTAAATGCGGGTTTCCCTGCTATAAATCTGAATAAATGAAAGAAAAATTCCTGATGCGCTTAGAGCCGTTTGTCAGAGTTCGAAGAAAGCAGAAATTTTTGTTGGAAGCGCTGGCAATAAAATCTAGCAAGGGAAATAAATCACTGAGCGTATTATATCTGCTTAAATTCTACTTTGCTAAGGAACAATACTGAAACTAAAGATTGAAAATAGAGACATTTACTGAAAAACATCGACATTTCTATTGATTCCGAATAATCTGCCAATACCGGTTTTGTACCGGTACTACCGGTATTTTCTACGCCAATACCGAAATACCGGTTTTCACCAAAAGCACTCAATACCGACAGCCCTAGTCGAGACGCAGATAACTTGGAACTTTGCGATGGCAGAAACAATCTACGCTCAACTAAAATCAGGGTTTAGAAGAATTGGGTAAAAATAAATTGCGCCAAAGATCAAATACATGAAAGCAAGAGACACAAAAGAGACAAACGCGCGCCTCCCACGAACGGCAACCGTTGACGGTGACGAACTAGAAGTATGAATTCGGTTCTTTATCGACTTGAAGCTAAGACGCTGCTCACGGAGGACATACGCGTCCTTAAGGAAGGAACAGTTGCTTTGTTGGAGGGGAAGGTGCTGCGGACGATATTAGGCAGAGTACCAACTAAAAGCGGAGAATGGCGGAGGCGCATGAATCACAAACTGCAGGCACTGCTTGGAGAGATTTTCATGGTACAACTAGCGAAAGTCAGCGACAGTGCAACTAAAACGATTCTCTTCGACAACCCTACTGGAACCAGGAAAAGACGGTCCCAACGTGCAAGATGACTTGACCAAGTCAACGGCGATTTGCGACTTCTGAGACGCCTCGGAACGGGACGACGGAAGGCGCAAAATCGCGTTGAATAGAAACCACTGCTTGAAACAGCATGAGTCACCCCTATATGCTGACGGCGACGACGACTTTCTGTAAAAAGATAAATATTTTTTTGTAAATATATATAAGATCATACTGAGACACTTGGTCTTTTTGTTGGTATCAAGGTACGACACTGGTCTAACTAGGCAGTCATCGTATATCAAAATCTCGGAAAAATCTAAGAGAGGCTGTTAGTGAGTGGGACAGTAACACCAGTCCCGCAATTGTTCTGTATACTATCAGCACAGAGAACAGACTACCAGGTAATTGACAAAATTGACTGTGCTATCAGTTGGCTGCAAAAACCGTGAAACTGTGGCTGTGGAACAAAAACCAGTAGCGCAAATTCGTCGGAATGTAGCGACAAGACTTCGCTTTTGGTTTGGAACGCCTTATGAACTGTTAATTATTTTGGTGAAATCATCTCCATTATTATAATTGCACAATGCATCAGTCAAAATTTTTAAGCTAGTATTGCCAGTTTTTTAGCATTGAAGATAATACTTTGATATTTTGTCTTAACATCAATTTGCACCTTTGCATATTTAAAAATCAATATTGTTTTTTTTTTACTATTTCACTAATACTCAACTATTCCATGTCTCTTTTTCTTGCAGGTTGTACTCGTATTCATCCTTAGCATCGCATCGCTCATCATATACTTCATCGACGCGTCAAACGAGAAAGTTGAACAATGTGAAAAATTTAGCAACAACATCACGCAGCAGATTGACTTAGCATTCAACATATTTTTTATGGTTTACTTTTTTATACGAGTAAGTATTCGTATTTTTTCTGCACAGCACAACTAGCGGTAAATTGCAGCAATTTTGGTCAGAAATTTCGGATGATTTGGTTTAACATGGCTTCTAGTCTTTCAATTTTAGTAAGTCTATGTGTATTCCGAATTTCCTTTTTTTTCCTTTTTTTCGGGTTATCCAACTGGTCGCTTAATAGCGTATAAAACTCTGCGCTGGGCCCTTTTGTGTTGTCAACAAAGTGTCAGGGAGACCTCAAACATCAGTTCTACCTGACGAGACAGGCACTGGCGCCCACTAAAACACAGGTAGAGCCCCAAGCATAGCCGTCACGCCTATACCCACAGGCGGAGGCGTTTCGGCCCTGCGCGGACTCCACGAACTGACTCTAAGATCTCTCTGCCAAAGGCCGGAATGTCATATTTTAAATATAATGATGATGATGACGATGATGATGATAATGATGATGATGAGAAGAAAAATAATAGATCGAATTTGTAAATGTGCTTTGGACTTTTTGTACCACTCGAGTTGCAATATGTGGTATAGTGAAGAAGTGGAGAATTCGTCAGCCCCGCCTGACACCGGTCTTCAACCGCGCGCCCGCTTTCAGTTTTCCAACACAAACAACCACAAATGAACCAATAGATAAAACAAATTTCGGAGCATTAGTGGTTATCAACTTATCAGGGCAAATTTAATCTTTCATCCCCTTAGTATTCACAGTGCATTCCCACGATACAAAGTAAATTGAGCGCAGCACAAGCTGGACGTTCGCGGTAGTCGACAGAAGCTTCAAAATATAGAGACTCGCCCGCCTTCCAACCCTCGAGACCAAAGTGCTGTAAAGCTCTGGGCTTAAACGTCTCTTTAAGACTCGACCCCTTCCCATCGACAGAGCCCGCGGACGGCCATCAGAGCTCAGGACAGCCACGGGGCCAGTGCAAAAATCCTACTCTATCTAGCAGCACCGCCTAGCCGAAACTCGAACACGCGACACGAATTGACCTAATTTTCCCATCTGCTACCTAAGAAGTGCTATTACCCGTAATCATTACAGAGTGGTCCTTCGGCATCCAATCGGATCTGGTATCCCGCTTACATCCCCTTACTAACCCTAAGCCCCCGACCAACTCAATCAATCCGACATTTTTCGGAGATATTTGTGACAGTTGTGATAAATAAGGATGAATCCCAGAAAACTTCATCTATTGTCAGAGATCCCCATGCTGGCCTTATTCTTAAGCGGAATAAAAGCACTTTCTGAACAACGCAACAATCACATTTGGTAAATTTTTACCCCGAGTCCCACTTGAAATCACAAAAGTATTTTGATATATACCCACATTCAGAAGTAAACGTGACCGCTGTTCATTTACTGATTAGTTAAAAAGCCCTACACCACGACAAGGTTCAGTTTTATCGTAGGGAGTAAGTCTATGTGTATTCCGAATTTCGTAAATTTATTCCAAATCTTTAGAAGCATCTTCCAGCCAGTACTCTCTCCAATGATGGCCATCCCTGGCGAGACCGACCATTACATTTAACTATAAGAGAATAGGTCTTTTGCATTTTAAAGGTTTCATCGACGAAATATAATATATATTATCTTGTTATATTAATGTAATCATTATTTGGGTTAAGAAGAGTTGCTCTTGGTTTGCGAAAAAAAATATAATTAACAGACTTTTAGAAGCATTTGAAGCAATCCACGAACAACTTGATATATTCTGCGAACGTCTAGGGATTCGCAAATCCCATTTGAGAAATCGCTAATCAAGGTGGTCAAAACCAAAAACTATTCTAATTTGCAACTGACCTGTATGTACGACAGCTTGAGTCGAACTGTGCCTTTATAATTATTTTTGCTCTGTAGAAGGAACTCAATAATCACTCTTCTTTCTTATTCCAGTTTATAGCGGCGTCCGATAAACTTTGGTTCATGCTAGAGATGTACAGTTTTGTAGATTACTTCACGATACCCCCGTCCTTTGTGTCAATATATTTAGATCGGACATGGATCGGTAAGTTGGGAGACCCATTTCGAACGCATGCTCACTAGTAACTAATATGATGTTCCTTTTACCCTTTTAGGTCTCCGTTTCCTACGAGCGCTTCGTCTTATGACTGTTCCGGATATATTACAATATTTGAATATACTTAAAACATCTAGTTCAATACGTTTGGCACAATTAGTATCAATTTTTATATCAGTGTGGTTAACAGCTGCTGGAATAATTCATTTGGTGAGTATCGATGGAATTGACAGTTTTGGCCCAGGCGTACAATCTTCTACCACAGAATTTCTAAAATCAAGTTAGCTAGAATAGAATCAGATCTTTATTGTTCTTAAAATACTGACAAAAAACACAAGAAAAAATTTCCAACGCTGAAATGCCAATCACTAAGACGGCCTGGAACGTCTGTTTGCCATGCCGTAAAATTATGCCAAACGCCTTGAAAGCTGTCTTTAAGCATATACCAGCCAGTGTTTGGTTGGTAAAATATCATGTAATACCCAAGGTGTACTGCGTAAGTACCCGCAACCGGATCGTTAAACAATTATGCTAAATTTTGGCATAAATCCTTTCTTCGAGAACTGTGCCTTTGTGCGGTACTGTCAGTGACCCGGCGGCGCAGTTCTACGAAGACCCAAAATTTCCAAATCAAAATACCCAGTACGATTGTGCTGAACTTTAGCATAATTTCGATGGCTCCCTCCCCTTGCAATCACTATTGAATAATTGTCATGTTGGTGGTGAGTATCGTTCCAAAAAGTACTATTCTTAGCCAAAGGTAGCTGTCTTTTTGCTAAACCAGTATATAACAAAGTGATTGTTCACTTGGCATTCAGCTTTTTACAAGGCCAATTAGTTGGAACAAAGCTATTTTATTTATTCAAAATCAAATTTCACCACCACCACCACCACCTCTTTTCCGTTCAACGCCTTTCCGACATTCCCTTTCAGTACGATACCAAATCAGGCTATAAAGAGAGTCATTTTGATTTGCACAAAATTATGACGCAAAGTAGCAGTTTACACGTAATATATGCATCATGTTTCAAGCTTGAAGGTCGACCGAGCGGCCCCAGATCGGCCGAGAAGAAACATACTATGCGCGATCTTTGATTTAGCTAATTTTCGTCGCCGTAGTATATGCATCGTAAAATGCATTTTTTCCACACACAGGAAGCGTATCTCCGCTGAGCACTTTTGGCTGCATCTGCATTCATTTTCGTCCTATCTTTTTTCACATACACATGCTATAATTGCCTAGGTAAATTCAATTGTTTTGCTGCATGAACTTTCAAGATTTTGATTATGAAAAGTTTCTTTTATCATCTTAGGTAAATACTCTTTCCGTACTAATTATCTGCAATAGTTATTTTTTGTCATTTTTTTACTATGAATTATTATTTCCTTCCATATCTTCGTATTGCATAGAAAGCTACAAACCGAGAATGCGACAAACACTGATGCCCAAATACTCGAAAGAATCGGTAACACTAGTTCGGTTGCGAGAATGTAAATTAATTTAAAAATTAATTTCTAATAAGTCTAACTCTAAACAGTGCATGAAAAAGGAAATTGATCTAATTATATTTGATTTGCTCAAGTAGAACAGTCGGCGGTTGTACCAAGTAAATACGTTTACCAATCTTTTTGTACAAGTGTAAAAGCCGCTCAATTACCAATAATACTAGCCAATAAAATTGATTTTTTATTTCTTAACAGTTGTACTACTTTTTAAGAAATCTTGTGGACCTTTTGTCATTAGTTAGAAGTCTTGAGCGTGAATCTTTTATTCAGGAAAATTTTTCAAATTTCCAATACTAATGTTAGATGATGTCGACATTACAATACGACAGTAAATACATACAATAGTACAATCACAGACTAACAGACATAACACTGAAGCCATATTCCATCGCCAATAAAAACGAGCATTTCCAATGTTCACTTAAGCCAAGACTCAAACAACAGTCGCTGCGCGAGAACGCCGCTCGCTTACGCTGTTTTCAGATAATATACAAGTAAATTTATAGCATTGCTAAATTTATAGCAAGCTGCTTTGCGTAGCACGAAGACTGCTACTGTGTTACCTGACTCACTGCGAATATGCGTTGTGTTCGCGGGATCGTGTTGGTTCGAAAGGTTTCGAAAAATATCGCCCTTGTACCGAAAATATCGTTAATTTTGATCACTAAAATTAACGTACTTAAACGTTACCCAGGTAACCAATAAGCATTAAAATAAGCAGTAAATCAGTCGTTTATTAGCATCCCTGGCGTTTTATACTGCAGGTTGTTGTTTATCAGCCTTTTGACTGCATAACTGTTGTAAATTGGCATCCACAATTCTATTTAAATTCTTCTTGTCGATAACTAGCTGCAAATAAGCATTGTCAGCACTATAAGAGGGCTAGCAGTAAAGTAGACGCATATTTTGCCAAAATAGCATTTAAGTAGCATTTAAGGCAACTTAAATGCTTATTGGCTTGCATTCAAATTGCATTGGAAATGCTTATTGGTTACCTGGGTATATTTCAAGTGCCAGTAGTACGCAATAATTGTATTGTGAAACTGAATTGTTATTTATGTAACTTTTTACAAATTAAATGCAATAACAAAAGCACAACTTATAAAAATCGTTTGTTATCGATATTAACTGCATATGCGTTATAAACGAATAAAACGTATGGTTACGTTTTATTTCAATAATACGCATATTCGCAGTGAGTCAGGTAAAACAGTAGCAAAGAAAGGAATATCACCTTCGATTTGAAAACTGGATACAACCCAGTTCATTTTTGACTGCCATCTAGTGGTAACAGGAACGCTTTTTACACGGAAAAAATTATACCACTTTCAATAGACCTGTCAAATATTCTGGTATAAATTAACGATGTGCGAGATAACAGGTTCACCCTTGTAAAGCGGCTTGTGTTTTGTGTGAAATTATTTTGTAGATGTTTATAATTTTTTTCACACAACTACTTCAATCCTACCAGAAGCATAATGAATATACCTTGTGTTCACTTAAAATCGATCCGATACAAATCGTTATGAGCGACGGTCCCTCGCGTAATTTTAAACTGTGAAAATAACGTACATAAATGTTACATTTCAAGTGACAGTAGTACGCAATGATTTGTTAATGAGTCACAGTGTTTTGCGGTGAGCAAAGTTACCATAAGCATGTAAATATTTTCAAACACACATACTTCTACATGTTGGAACCAATTAAGTCAGTCCGGTATCACCAATACACTCTCACGTATGATTTAACAATAGCCCCATACTGATGGGCCCAACGATGCTGGCCCCGAAACAACAATGGCCGCTCCATAGAATTTCTATGAAATGATTTCCCGCCCAGTGCTTTTGACGTCTAGATTTTAACCACAGAAAAATGGCTATGTCGTCGAATTATGGGGTCGAATTATGTCCATTTAATAGACTAAGCCGAACCAGCCGCAGAGCGTTACAGCCGTTACCAGCCGTTAAAGCGGTCCGTCTTAGCATTCTTATGGGAAAATTTACTTCAAACAAAGAGGCTCTATTGGAGTCAAATTTCATACACGTGTGCGTTAATATAGATGCTGATTGGTCTAGACACATGAAGTGATGAACCAAAAACGATCGGTGCCAAAAATGAAACGAACTGATCTATTGAACTTAGGGAAAAACAAGCAGGTTCTATTTTCCTAAACGTCTAAGTTGTGCAATTTTGACAGGTAGCAGGTAGAGGAACAACCTGTATTCGAAAGTCCTTCCACTAAAATCATTTTATCTATTACGGGTTCCAAGTTCCAAATCATCTCCGTTCCAAAGAACTGAAATCTTAATTTCAGTTTCAATTACTAATATGTGCCAAGCCGATATTTTATTTTAGATTTCAAAACAGTAAAATCTTTATTATACTGCATCACTTTTCTACTCCGATTATAATTTTTCAATAATATCTTCTTTAAGTTGTCATTAATAACAACAATCCTTATTAACAGGTAGAACTGTAGAGCTAACGGTCAATTCAAAACATAGAAAAAGATTATACCACAGTCAAAGTGGTATAAATGTACACGGTCTGAGAAAGTTACTCGAAATAAGAAAAAATCGTTGCTGATTTTTGCATTCCTTTTGTGGTCAGTTTTTGAATTCGTTTTTAATTGAAGTTGATCTTCCGTTCTGTGCTGCTAGTGACAGGTGATGCTAGTGTTTTTTCCAAGTTTTAAGGGTGTCATTGAAACGATGTTTTGTTAGAAAATTTGTTCAAAGTGTTACGTCTGTTAGTCTGTGGTACAATTACAAATTTATCTTCTACGAGAGAGTAGTCGTTAAAAGTTATTAGTCGTCAAGTTTAAATCGAACCAACCGTAGAGTTCGTTGAATCGCATTGCCATAAATCGTCGTGCAGTAAGTAGTTTGCATTCCGTCCTTGCAAGTAAAGGAAATACTAAGTTCTGAGGTGTCGTTTAGGAGCATACAAATTCAGTTGACTCAGAAGGGCGGGACAGTCGATATCTCCTAAAAAAGCAATCTAGCTAGGAACATGGATTGAGCTTCTTTCAAGAGTCTGCAAATTAAGTAAATGGTAGCGTTCCTCATATGGTGGAAGGTTTCTGGGATCGCGCCATGGAAAACTGCGCAAGGCAAACCGTAGAAATTTTTTCTGTACTAAATGTCCTGCCATTGACAGGTAATTAAACTTCAGGAATGTTTTACCGCATGGATATAAATACGATTCGGGAAAGCCTGCTCTTTTTGGGTACCAGATTGCGTATCTAGCTTACTTTGAAAATTTCGTGATCTCGGCCAATATTTTATACATTTCATACAGTCTTTAGACCGCAACCTTTTTTCCGAACAAATCCATGTTCGATAGCAGAAGAATCAGTGGATCTTGAAAGGCTATAGGATTTCCGAAGTTATTTTTGCAGGGTCGCAATGATAATGATCATACCGGAAAATGAAGGTCTATCGACGTCGAAAACCGTATATTTATAGTCTTGGCTTTATTAGAACATCAATGGTGACGGTTTCGCTCTATAAGTTATGCATTAAAAAATGGACTTTTTTCGGATGGTGATAGAAAAACTAAGACAGCTAATTCAGTTTGATAAATTTCCCATGGAATTACCTAATTATATTAGCTTGCTTGCAAAAAAATTCTACGCCCTTGCGAGCAGCCTTCCGGCAGTTAACCGGAACATTCACCATGGCGGACGAAAACATGCGTGTAGGCATGTTTTTAAGTTCTTTTTCGTTCTATTTATCAATTCCTCTTCAGCTTTCACGACAAAATTTTTGGAGTAGATCTTACGCTGCAGGTTTGCCCAGAAATTCCCGATTCTCGGTTCTCGACTTCAATATTCAGCCGCTCCATCTCCTCCAACGATCGCTTCGAGTAGTTGGCCGACGCCAGATCCGGCCAGAACACCGCGTCATCGCCCTTATGGTATTTCTTGATGAACGGCGCAACTTCCGACAGACACTTCATACTATAAATTTCCCCGTTCACGGCTAGTCCGGAGCGAAAGACGAGCGGCTTTGACATCCCCTTCTCGCTGATTGTCAGCCACAGCAGCACCTTCTTAAGGAACTTTGTGTGTGAAATGAACTTCACCTCGGAGCTCACTCACTTCCTTCGTGAGGGAAGTAAAAGTGCCCTGCCAGTCGTTGCCATTCACCGTCCATCACCGGGATTCGGAATTCGGAAAAATCGTCTTGACCATCTTATTCAGCCGCTGCCGCTGCATCATTTCCTACAGCTCCAAGACCAGTGGACGAGCCTGCCGCTTCCTGACATATATGTCCATGTTCGCCAGGTACTTTGTCACTGTTTGGCCCGTTGCACCTACCTCCCGACCAGCGTCCGCCTGCGATGTAGCCACTTTTCCCTCGGTCTTCCGCTTCAGCATCCTTTAGAGCTTCTTGTCGCTCAGGGTCGTCGGCCGTCCTGAACCGGGCTTTCTTTCAATGCTCTGATTGTTGTCCAATGCAGACTTGTTGTAAACACCGCTTGGAGCGGTACCGCTGCTGCATATCCCGGTACGCACCGCAACGGGTGCTTTCAATAAAAGCACGCAGTACCGCTGCTACATATTGGCACGCTCCCGAAGAACGCAAGAACCTGAACCGGTGCTTTGTCTTCGACTAGGCACGGATGAGCACGATGCGAAGGCTCGCATGATTTCGTACTTTCTATACGTTCATATTCGGTGTACGTGACCGAGCTGTTAGTACATTCGAGCTCCGCGCTCTAGTTCGGTACCGGCTAGTAAGCTGGCACGGTTTCGCCCGCAAAGTAAAAGAACGAGAATGCTTCTTGGTGAGATACGGTAAAAACTTTCGAACTACAGCGGGTGCTTTCCGGCGCGTCTGTTCGACTGTTGTTCTTGTCTAGGTGCCGCCCGAAGCGCTACGAACACATATCGCTCCGTGCCAAACAGAAAAATTGAGCACCGACGTGCGGTTTCAAATTCGTTTCTGATGCGAGTTGAAAAAATGCACCTAAACGAGGTGCGTGTTAGTTATGATCAGAGCAGAATGCTTGAGCACCGCTCCCGGTGCGGTGCGTATATTCACAAGTCTACTATTGGACCAACTGTGTCAAGAAGTTGTAGATGCCGGAACGGCCCACAAAGTGCCGCACGATGTCCGTTTTAGACGCGGCGGGGTACCGTTCCTTGAACGCGCTGTCTTCTGAACGGAGTAGCTTCACTGTTTTCGCCATCACGGTTAGAATTCGACTGATAGGGATGTATAATTTTTTTACTAGTGCTTACTAAGCTAAAAACATTCTATGGGAAATTTAGCAAACTCAATTAGCTGTTTTAATCACCATCCGAACAAAGTCTATTTTTTAATGCATATGTTAGACCAAAAATATTGAGTTTTATGATAGGTGGGATCCGAACACACAGCTCTCGATTGCCGTTCAAATGTGATACCCTTACACCACCGTCGCACTGCTTTTTTAACTACTGTTTTACCTGACTCACTGCGAATATGCGTATTATTGAAATAAAACGTAACCATACGTTTTATTCGTTTATAACGCATATGCAGTTAATATCGATAACAAACGATTTTTTATAAGTTGTGCTTTTGTTATTGCATTTAATTTGTAAAAAGTTACATAAATAACAATTCAGTTTCACAATACAATTATTGCGTACTACTGGCACTTGAAATATAACGTTTAAGTACGTTAATTTTAGTGATCAAAATTAACGATATTTTCGATACAAGGGCGATATTTTTCGAAACCTTTCGAACCAACACGATCCCGCGAACACAACGCATATTCGCAGTGAGTCAGGTAACACAGTAGTCTTATATCTCTATGTCTTATCTTGTTGCGTACTTCCAATTTTACCATTCTCCACGCACACACCCAGCGAAAATGTTTCTGTGTTGCTGTTCTGATTCTCTGTGTATTGTTCTTTTGTTTGTATCGTCGATGGTGGTAAACTCCTTATATAGGGCACGGGACGGCATTTTCACCCCATCAAGCGATGGCATCTTTTTTTTCGGTCTATGGCGTAGTTCGAGAGGCAGAACAGGTGATTTTGACGTTCTTTGAATAAAAAATAGTAGATTACATACAGTCTTGAAAAAATAGTTATAACATATTAAAATTGTATGACGGCAAAGTATTTTTATTGGCGAAAGAAAAGGCAAATAGGCTGAATTTAGAAACCTGCTGAAAATACCCTCCCGTACCCTAATCAGCAATACAAAGCGCAGTCATATTGCTAATTGCACGGAAAATTGTCCAATCAATATGTGCGCAATCGCTCATAGAAGTGCTATTTTAGTTTAAATCGCTTCAGTCTCTTCGGCGTACTTATTGCTTGAAATGTAACGAAAAAGTGTGCTGAAGATACCGAAGCGATTTAATATAAAATATCACTTTTATGAGCGATTGCGCACTTTGGATGGCACAATTCTCCTTGCAAAAAGCAATATATCTGACGAGTTTATTGTTTCTGTACATTGCCGATCAAAAGTGCCGCAAATTCGTGGTACATGTTAGAAGTACCGAAAATATTTACACTTTAAAATTTCCATCGTTTTAAATTTGATTTCTAGGGCAAAACCAGTGTTGTGCATGTCGATTTTCTACAGCTCTATATCATTATGATTATTAATTTATCGCTTTCTGTTCATTCATATAAAATGGCTTAATTTAGTAGTATTATGTAAGATCAGTTCCTCACGTGCGTGTACTTCTTTTTTCCTATGTCCCTGTAAATCTTTAAAAGCATCACCCAAACAGGTTTGTTCTATTTTGTTTTGTACTTCGGACATTTTTCCAAATCGCGTGCTACACATGGAACAGATCATTGAATTGTGTGATCTCTTTCGCATCGATATCCAATCGGATACATACTTAGGTATCTGCATTTATTTTGCATTTAAGCGACAATATTCACAAAACATCCCAACTGAATATCGGCAATTTACTGCTATCTAATTCAAGCATCTAGTAGGCCAGTTTATTGCGCATTTATACTATTTTTATCGACTTTTTCTAGACAGAATACAACAGGCTGAAAAAAATTTAATACAAATCATATTAAACTAACCGTTGTTTCTTCATTCTTTTCTTTCTTTTCGCCATTGGCAGCTGGAGAATTCTGGCGATCCGTTAGAATTTAATAATCCGCAACAGTTGTCGTACTGGACGTGTGTATATTTTCTCATAGTTACTATGTCAACAGTAGGTTACGGCGATGTTTACTGCGAAACCGTGCTAGGCAGAACGTTTTTAGTATTCTTTTTACTAGTCGGTTTGGTAAGTATTCAATTTTTCAACTGTTCTTTTTTCGATTTATTTTCCCATTCTCCTATATCTATACTGTTAGAATACGTTAAAACTATATACTATCCATCAATAATGTTTGTCAATTAGGAACGCCATATTTTTGCACTAACAAGAAAAATAAGTGTGTACGCCAATGCCCGGAGTCCAAATTCATCGAGCCGCCAATAAATTAGCGAATATTCCTTCATATCTACTACTCTCACAACCAATTGATAACAATTTTACACCATTATGTGAGCAACATTGTTCACATAACGCTTCAATAAGCAAATAAATTACTTCCGCTCTGTTTGATTTGGCAATGATAAATGACGGTTTCCACGTGGTTAAACGTGATTCAATTCTTCACAACGGATGGTATCAAAGATCCGATCGAAATAATTGAAACACGTCTTAACCCGTTCGCAAACTAAAACCCAACAACACGTCAATAAACGAGTATAGTCTCAATTAGCGTCAGCCAGTTCGAGACACTGCGGAAAACCCTACAACAAACGGATTTTGTATGAGTAAATGTCTCCCAATGCACAGCTTGCGATACAAGAAAATGCTATAATTATTTTATCAAGCCTTATAACTAAACACCAAAATTAACTAGATGCTTATAGCCCAATCAGTTCAGTGAACTGTTTTTATAGCTTTCGTATTTTTTGTCTTTACTTAAAAGCAATACAAAAAAGTTGCCGTATTTTTCAATTTCGCTTCGTTCTACTTACGTTTTACAGTTTATGTTCATTTTCCGTATAAGTTCTGAACAGATGAAAATTTTCCGATTTTCCCATCGGATCCTTGCAGTGTTCAGAACGTAAATGGCAGCAAAAAGCGAGTATTTATGTATGTGATTGATCATCCGTTGCAACTTAGCCCTGAGCTCGTGGAAACAAATTCTTCTGTAATGCATCTTAGTAAACTTTAGAAAGAATGATATTTATTAAAAACTATATTTTCTTAATGTGAACTTAACAGTTTCTTATTTTCAATATAGTAATTTTTTAACTGTGATTTTTTAGAGGAGCTCACCTAACTGAATATTACGAGCAAACAAATTACCCATTTCATTTCATTTTGGAATTATTTTCCAGTGCTCTTTTAACCCAAAATAGCCATTTTATCAATTTAGCGTTTTCGAATTATTGTCAAAAAAGGCCCTAAAAATCATTAAAAACAATTTATTTTGAATTTGTATAACACTTACATGAAGGACTAAACGATTAAATGATATTGAAAAAAATTGTTTCATTGATGCTCGCGTCTGCAGTTTTTGTGACGAACACCATCATAAACAGTTGCTAGCAGTTGATTTCAGCAGAGTTTTCCCCGAGTTCATTACAAGAGTTGCATATTAGCATACATAATCAATAATTATGTAGAGTACTGGTAGTACAGTTTTTCAAATAAAATTTTGGGAGCTATTGATTTTATTTATTTTGATGGGAAATACAACAGAACGCCGTACCAGAGTTGCCAGAATTTTGTCGTTACGTTTTATATGATTGTACTATTTTCCGTTCGAGCATGATTTAAGCAATAGCTATTTACAGCAATAGTCAGTCAACAAAACCGATATTATTTTCGTTAAATTTCGCATGGTTGTGTTTATGCTGGCTGCCGCATATCTCCTGTTTAGTTACATTTTTGCGTTAGTTTTTGTTTATACTTAGAGATTGCCGAATGATATTAGGTACTTATCAGATACATCATATTTTCCATAGAACATCACCAATAGGAACACGACAATCGTATCACAAGCTACGATAAGTCAACAAATATTTTTACCAAGTGATTAAACCAATGCTTCAATCTAACTTTGGATAGAGACGGTTATGAAATATTAAAATACCTTCAAATTTCTAGGCAATGTTTGCCAGCAGTATACCTGAAATAATTGAACTCGTTGGTAGCGGTTCTAAGTACGGTGGCGAACTCAAACGCGAGCAAGGAAAGAGGTAGATTCATTAAAGTTCCTTCTCTCAACAAGTCCAATTTTCAATATTTTACAACAGTTCTGGACAGTCTATCAACTGCCGATTTTTCCGTTGAATGCTTCCTTTCCAAACGTTTTGATTTACATAATATCAGTTTCGTATTTTATTTGCCCAGTTAGTTATCTTGTTTTGACTTGTATCCCTTGTTCACAAATCAGCAACATCAATTTATTTGAGTAAAGAACAGAAATACTCAAATTCACCAGTGAATACGTTTTTGCTACCGAAGCTAATTTCTAACTCTATTTAAAAAAACTAAAGCTACTCCTCGATCCCTGAATGAGTCACACAGAAAAATGTTTCGTTTCTTCGCCCACCTGATTCAGCATTTTCATTTCTCAATCTATCAGTTGGAATGAATTAGTCCCGTTCCTTGAAAATTTAACACAATATTTCATCGAACAATAACTGACTATCAAGAAAACATTCATATAACAAGTAAAATCCGACAATAATAAAGTAAAAGTCACCGTATCTCTTCGACCAGCCAAATTTAACTGTCATCAGCGTCACTGGTATGAGCATCAGTCTCCGGTGAATAAAAGAGAGAAACAGAGAGAATCGCTATTCACGAGAGATAGTTATGATAGATTAATATGCTAAATTCCTGCTAGGGAAATTGGTCACAAGTATAAAAAAACGAACGAACAATAAAGTTGTCACGTTGAAATAAATCCAAAAAAACATAGAATATAAGAATCAGCATTGTTTTCTTTTTAATAGATATAGTATATTGACTCTATTAAATTTTTACCTTCTGTAGAAGTTGCATAACGGACATAGATCACTTATAAATCGATGTTTTCAGTTTTTATTGTTTATAAACGAAAGCATTTTATTCAACCAGTGTTAGTAAAAGCACATAAATATCCAACTAGAGTTTGATTTTAAGACCATGAACAAACCATAAAAAAACAAAACAAAACGCAAAGCCAGTAGAATTAGTTCAATTAGAAAGATTCAAACATTGATTGGTTCATTTTAACACCATCCACCATTTGTCCAGCTGCCAATAAACAATTCAAAAACGTACACAAAACACAACACAAACATATGTGGGCGGTCAATTATGGTTTAGAAAGCTATTTAACGAAAACTAGCTCTATTGGAAGTTATCCAATCCGTTGTGTATATCGTTTAAACTTAGTGTGCCGTTAATGTCATGTCGATGTTGTTAGACTTTCATAAATAAGTTTTCCGTTGTCTAGCTAAGCGTTTGAACAAATTGTAGAGCAAAATGCGTTGTGAGTATGAATGTTTAGAGTTCTGTTTTCTTTTTCTGCAATATATCCTGAAATCGATTAAATATCGGATAAGAAAAATTCATGATATGTATTGTATCGTGAATTACATGACATGCCTGTAAAGTTGTTTTGACACACTTTTGGCACTTCTAGTTGTGGCAACTTATTTATGACTGAAATTGGTCATATATCGGTTGCCACAACCGTTTTATAACAACTGTGCTAGTAGGGAGTGCTCTATTCGGTAAAAATTAGATTGGAAATGTTACTTACATACTTTGCTGCCTAAGGTTTCACGGAGATCAGATTATGATTTCGACATATATGTAGCGACGAGTTTGCAAAATTGGAAGATTTTTTTTATTCTAGAGTTTTTATGATTTGCTTCGACAGGTTATATAAATTTTAATTCTTAAAGTTGAGCTCGTGGATTTTAGCTCAAAATATTAGTTTGTCAATACCATGATGTTTAAGAAAAGACTACTGGTCTCAAGCTGAAAATTAATCTAGAGACCACTTTTCATATCCAAATTATAAAACCATAGAAGAATCACATGATAATTACACGATAAGCACCTATATGCTTTTTCGATTGAGCATACAGACGTCTTCTTACTATGTTTTACCTAATGCAGCTGATATATATTGTTATTCAATCTGTTAATTATTGCTTAATTTGATCGATCGTATTTTGAACAATTTTGTGCGCGAATTTCTGCCAAAACCAGTTTCCGCTTAGACCGGTGCACTGATAAAGTGTAAATAAATTGTAAATATGTTGTAAATATGTATTCAAACAGACGTTTTAGCATTTCTTTTATTATCAAAACTGACTATTGATATAAAAATATATAGTTTTCCAAATGCGGTTTAAAACTCAGACTAAAGTTTCTTTATTGAGCGTCTGTGTATAATCTGAAAATAGAAGAAGCCGATAATTTTTCATTTAATCCTATTATTTATTTATTATTCTGACAGACATGCATTTCATGTCTAACTTGCATGTCCTTGAAAGTTTTCAATTTGGCAACGGATATTGATAAAACTTGCGAATCGGAGACGAAATGCGAATCTTACCAATAATAAGTAAATAGTGGAACAAAACACTAAACGCTAAATCTTTGACTATCAATTTATAATAGGCAGCCTGATTTACTACTATTAACCATTAATTTTTTAATGTATCACTAATTTTTGGATCTATTTGACCCTCATTCGACAGAAGGAATACATACCAAAAAAATTTATAAAATTTATAATTAATCTCCACCATTTTGGATCACGACTTATTTTCTAAAAGTACGTATTCAGGCATTGAACTGTAGACTGTGTGGCATATAAAAAATACAAGAAATTAATTAATAATGGTGACATCTTGTGGAGCCCTGCGGAAGCTGTCCATTTTGGTCTTTTTACTTTACTTTTATGGTGCAGCTCGAAGTATCTATCCTCTTTCGAATCCAGGAGATGCCTCCGAATTCCTAGGTCTTGGCCTGCCCTTCACTAATCGCCACGAACACCCGCTGCTCCAGCGCACTGTAGCCAGCCGTATTTCACTCACTTGACAACACTGGCACTGCACCAAAAATTAATCCTAAGAGCCTTTGGCACAAGAACATCAAGAGCTCATCGATTGCTACGAGTTGTGATCGTAGAGTATCACCGGGAGAATCAGCGTCTTGCAAACCGCGAGTTTTGTGCGAGCTTGCAAACTGTGTGACACAATCTTTAGAAGGCCCTGTTTGCAGCCGCTATCCGCCTCTTTACTTTAACGAAATTGGCATATGACACTATTGCACGATCCGCTTCCACAATTATACGATTCACGCTAAGCCTAAAAACCCTACGAATAACACCTTTCAATGCAATTTGTAGGGAAAAGAATCTAGTCCATCGCCTTACTTCCAACCACCTAACGTTACGAATTACTAATCTGACGCTCGAAGTGAAAAAATCACGAGTTGCAAGTATCAACCTAATAAGTTTTATTAGAAAATAAGGTGAATACCTTAGGCTGCATAAATAAAACAGATTGCTTTGCTTTCCCGTGTAAAACTTATGGCAGCAGTAAGGCAAACTCTTTTATTCATATGGCCCATTGTCGCCTACAGTATCCTTCCACTAGTCCGACACCCAATAATCCGACGACGCAATAATCCGGAATCCCACTAATCTGGAGAATTCCGAATTAAAAAGCGTTGTACTTAGCTTCTTTCAATTGAACACTACTTTAATGGGGGTGTCCATTTGAGTCAAGATGGTACTCATTACGTACGTTCAATTTTGCCGAAAATTCCATTTTTTCATCACTCTTCTCAATAAATTAGCATTCTTGGGCTTATTTCTAAGCTGTTCAAGAGTTAAACAATATTTTAGCGATTAAATTGAGCATTACTTAGTATAAAACAAATTTACTACGTATTTATGATACAACTTGTCGTAAATTTCGGGAGTTGTTTACGTCCGGATGTAAACACGACATTTCAAATCCCTACTGAAATTATTTTGACTGCCGGATTTTCGAGTCAATATTCGATAATCCGGTCAAGAATGTGTCAGATTAGCGGGGTGATAGTGTGTTATAGGAAATATATTTGATATGCATGAAAACTATTATAAATTTGAAGTGTTGTTTCCCCGTGAATTTATTTCCTCGATATTCAGTGCCAGTTCGTTGAATACAATATGATAGAAAACTATAATTCACCTCTCCGCTCTAACACCCACACAAACATAAAACATGTAAAACACTCAGCACACTAAAACTCTTTTGAACCTTAAAAATCAGCCTCTGATAAGGTTTATGCCTGTACAAATATCATCGTTATTTCGTTTTTAAATACACGTTCACTAAATTGTTTACATCACGTGTCGTTAGGACCATAGATTTTCGTTTCTCCGTTCTAGTTTAATACCAGTTTTATTATTTTAACATTACCACTGCTGCTGTAAAGCAATAAAGTAAGCGAAAACAGTTTTCAAATGTTCTGGTCTTAGCCAATTGAGCACCATCCGTGAATGTTCTGTTGTTTTCATATTTCAACGTGTTTGCCTGTAGGTTTTTCTCAAACTAGTTTTCAGTATATTTGATTACCTTAATTTATAATTCTAAAGTTCCTGTAAGCGACAAAATTTCAGGAGATTTTGATAATGTCACCATTTTTTTATCTGGGTTTTGTTGGCCAAATTTTTCGCTCTCTTTTTTGAAACCGTTATTTTATTTTTCATAGTAGTTTGAAGACCTTTTCTTCTACACTATCTCTAGTCAATTATTTTTATAAATGACCAGGAAGAGTTGATAAAATAATTATAATACCAGTTAAACAGAAAGCTGCAAAAATGTAAGAAAAATATATTATGTAAGTGTGATTACGCCTCGCTTTGAAACGTGTTATTGTTCGAATTTTGAACACGTTTTTACACCGTGACTATAAAGAAAAATAACTCTACTTTCGCCAAAAAATGGACGTATTTGTTTAAACTAAGTGCAACAATGTCTCCAACAACGATTGTTAACTATAAAGCAATGAAGCAAACTTTTATTGAAATGTTTTCTGCTTGGCAATGCTATTCCTCCTTTTACCACTTTTCTAGGCGGTGTTTGCCAGTTGGATTCCGGAGATCACAGAATTAGCAGCGCAACGAAATAAGTACGGCGGAAAGTACACAAAGGACGTTAGAAGAAGGTACAAGGGCGTACCTATTGCTTCCACCGTTTACTTATTCCCGATTTTTGATTTCCGTTGTTTACATTACGCTGACTTACGTTTAAACCTGATTTGATTGTTCGTTGTTTTCGATTTCTAAACCATTGCGTTGGTTCTGTTTGAATTTCGATTTGATTTTTTCTCCTTATGTTTCCTGTTTTCAATGTCAATTTCATTAGAATTATTTTATTTCTTGAAACACCGATTTTGTTTTGGTTTATACTATCGAAATAAATCTGAACGCTCACAATCACACTCCTTTTTCAGGTAGTTACTCGACAAATCATTCCACCATACCTGTATCCTTGAATGCCACATTTAGGCTACTTAGTGCTTCTCACTGAAAACCATTATAGAATAAATTCATTGTGCAAACAGTTCAATTGAACTAGTACTTCAATTAAACGTTTAGCTCCGGATGTTACAAATGCTCTGTGGCCTATAAATATGACTGTTTCAATACAGAAAGCCAAATGCATTTCTTCGTTTGACTGAATAAGAATAATTTTCAGTTTTTTATTATCATTTACAAATTTACAACTGATTATCATTGAATATTTAGTGAACAGAACACAACACTGATAGTTCTTACAAAACGGATAGTTTACCTTTAAACCGACCGGTTTCGGGAAATATGTTTCCCATCAGCGGGGTGATGTCCAACTTCCCCGTTGATGGGAAACATATTTCCCGAAACCTGTCGGTTTAAAGGTAAACTATCCGTTTTGTAAGAACTATTAGTGTTATGTCCTGTTCACTAAATATTGAGTTATTGGTTCTTACGTTGCATAAAAAAAATTGTAGTGAAATTATGATTATCATTGATTTCCACGACGTTTCAACTCTTTGAGCATGTGAATGACAAGAAAAACCATGGATAAAGTGAGAATACAAGTAGCTTTAATTGTGTCAGCTTCATTTTAGTTGCCTCCATAAATCATAATCACTTTGCATTTGGATAATGAACAGCAAATTTATTTTGATTTATTTCATCAACACGGTGTCACTTTGAAAGGACAACAATAGATGTATATGCTCTTGTGGTAACGACACCCGATGCCAGATGCTTTTTCTTCATATTGGATCAATTAAAAGTACTAAACGGGTTTAAAATCTATCACAGCATCAGAAAACCTAGCGATTAAACCTCAAAAGCAAACCAGACTGTTCAATCACACAATTTCAACTGCGGAATGGCTTTAAACAAAAGGAATTAAACCACGTATTTCGCGTACATCACTTTCATTTCTTTTCTTCAATTATTTGATTTAATCAAAGCAATATATTTCGATAAGGCATTGGTTTCTTGGCGGCATGTAACTCGACTCATTTTTGTGGCTTGTAATTCTTTACTTATTAACCTGCTGAGGATCGACCGATAGTTTCTATGGAGAGAAACATTCCAATCGTAGCAAAACCAGACATATCTGTACTAGAACAAACAAACCAAACCTTAATCTGCGAAAATATAAGAATATGTTGAAATAACATCAAAATAAATTTGAAGGTTATTATTTGTTTCAAATCTGTCTCTCCCTATCACTATGTTATCAAATTATTGGTTTTTCCAGTTGTTGCTTTAGTTCGTTTGCCTCTTTTCGTTATTTATATTTTAATTTATTTAATTTCTTTCTGATATGTATCTTTTTTAGTTAAAACTGACAATGAAAAGTGCATGCTAGCCATCTCAATAAACATCCATAAAAGTACGCTCCGATTTATATTAATAGCTACATACACTTGCAGAAAATTAACTGGATTACCAAATTCTAACAACATCACCCAGATTGCTATTACGTTATATTTTCAATCCCAAGTTCCTACAGAAGCCCCTTTCCCAAAATACTAACAAAATGTTTGCTCTGAAGTTTTTGTGTTTTATTTACTCCCTGCTCCGGTTTTATTGCTTATAATACAAAAAGAACCTAAAACTAGAAATTGTTCCAATACAGTATCCATTTTATATCCGGAAATATCCCTTCGTTAAAATAATTCAAACGCGGCGCATAAACCATCCGACCTCTAATCCTTCGAGAAATAACAATCTAACAGAAGCCCTTTCCATACCTCGAATACGAAAAATAAAAACCGACGGTTTCCTAACGAACCAAACCTTTGGACCAACCTTGCAGTGTTGGCGTACGAGGTAAAAACTAATACAAAAAAATCAGAGAGAAATGGCAATGAAACGAAACGCGGTCGCAAAATTTTCGAACAAAATTTTCACTAACACACCCGAATTTCCAAGTTCCGGGTCAGTTTGATCCAAAACGTCTTGCAATGACATCTGAAATGATATCGTAGAAAGCCACTTTCTAACAAATCGCAACCTCCTAGAACATTATTCTTTTCCGTTTTGAATTTACCTAGATATTAATTTTTACTGCACAGTTTGATTGCATTCCTTTCATTTATAAGTTATATATTGAATAAACTAGTTTAGCTGATTTGTAATAAGATATATTTCAAACATAAATATAGCACAATTCTTTCAACTTCAGATTCCTTTCCGACACTTTTGTTAAATTCAAATCACAGCTAAATTTACGTGAAATTATTATTGTTATTACTTATTCATTAATCTCCGACATCTTTCGACTGTATAATTTTCCGTTTAGTTTTATTTTACATTATTTCATCATTCATCATAAATTTTTCGTCCATATTATTCTCTTCTGTCATGAAATCCAACCATTTTCTTTTCCTACATTTCATTTGCAAATAAATATAAATATATATATTCTTCACATTTATATATATAATACTATAAAACCCAAATACAATTGATGTAGAACATTTCATTTTGCTTGCACAGCCTGTATGCCGCAGCCACGCATATTAGAGCAAAAAAATTGTTATCTACTCTTTATTATTGCAATATAACTTTTTGATTCGTAAAAAATAAAAAAAAAACTATTTTGAAGGCAACAACGAGTATGTGTTCTTCCAAGCAGAATACAAACAAAACAAGCACACCCTGCCACAGTAATCATAGTCTTTGTTCGTCTCATAACAACAGGATCAACTGCAATAAAGTTTAATGTTGTTTCCCCCTTTTATCTTTGTTTCCCTTTAGTTATGGTGCACAATTGTGCTTGTTTTTGTTATTGAAATGAAGTTTTTATTTATTTGCAATAGTCCCAAGAAATCGACGCCTATTCTACGAAAAATTGCCATGATATGTTTTGATCCAGAATGAGGTTATGAGTAATTGACGTACAGTCACATGATATGAGTAACGAAAGCAAAGTAATACATTCGATCGACAGAAACACCGTCCGTGTCGAACAAGAAACTGTGGTCAGAAAATTGGCGTACCATAACAAAATCGATCAATAATTTAAGAAAAGAAATTGTTTATCCTCTAAACTCTGATATACATTTATTCATTTCCCTTCGAGCTTAATATTACACTAGCAATAAGCCCACACACACACATACACAAAAGAAGGATTTCTGCGTCGCATACGGTTTTCGAATATTCGAATTTCGTTGTCATTCCACGTAAATGGAGATTCAACTGAAAATAAAAATGCCTAATTGTGAGTTTTAATATTGTGTTACGCACTTAATAGAATGGTTTTGACATGTTGGTGCATTAAATTCAAAACAGTTGAATTCTCGATTTTTTTTTTGCCGTAGGACTATGTCTTTCTTTCAATATGAGGACAGCAAAAATAAAACGCCGAAATGCATAATTTTAAACCCTTAAAATTGTTCTGCTACCGATTGAGCATAATCTAATATATGGTATAATAGTCACCCAACAAGCAATTTATTTGAATAGTAACTTATTCAACTGTAAATAAAAATGGATGCTGAAGATGATATATACATTAATACTGTGATTGCAATTGTTAGAGTTACTTTACTATATTATGCTATTGAACTATTCAAACTTTAAAAAGTTAATGTACAATACTTTTCATGTAACAACGATGAATCACGCTTTACATTGTGCTACCGTGCGAAGTAGCAAGATGAGGAAAGGTTTTATAATCCTACGGATTTGTTTGATTTTAAATGGAATAGAAATGGAATACAAATTTGCAGACAGCATTTACAGCGTTATCATTTCCTTTTAATTTTAAGTTTTTCAAATATAAAATGATGTAGTCCTACATCAACCAATGAGTCATATCTTGGATACCAGCTAAGTTTTCTTGTATGAACTGTACATATCTTCATCTCCATTCGGCTTCGAATTCGGTTCCACTATTTGCAATAGAAAATTAATGAAATCTTTTTGAATTTTGCCAGACCGGTTTCATAAACATTCGGCACATAGAAATTCGATATACAGTAAAGATTTGTATAACGCAGTGGGTGGTGCTGTACGCCCAGCGCGATATCTCAGCTGTCCATTAACCAATAAAGTTGATTTTTAGTACATTGTTAGCATATGGTATAACCTAGTCAACTACCAAAAATCAACTGGACTAATGGACAACTGAGATATCGCGATGGGCGTACAGCACCACCCACCGCGTTAAACAAATCTTTACTGTAGGAGCGATTTAACTTTACCCAGGTAACCAATAAGCATTAAAATAAGCAGTAAATCAGTCGTTTATTAGCATCCCTGGCGTTTTATACTGCAGGTTGTTGTTTATCAGCCTTTTGACTGCATAACTGTTGTAAATTGGCATCCACAATTCTATTTAAATTCTTCTTGTCGATAACTAGCTGCAAATAAGCATTGTCAGCACTATAAGAGGGCTAGCAGTAAAGTAGACGCATATTTTGCCAAAATAGCATTTAAGTAGCATTTAAGGCAACTTAAATGCTTATTGGCTTGCATTCAAATTGCATTGGAAATGCTTATTGGTTACCTGGGTAAACTATTAAATTATTGCAAAAATATTACACTGAAAAAGAAAAAAATGGAAAAGAAATTGAATTTGCTTTCCAGGTTTATTAAAGTTTAATCATCCAAGCATTGTCCAGAACTAGGGCGAAGATTGTTATTTGACGTGCGGAATTAACACTTTTTCTTGCGGAATTAAGTGTAAAATTTCCTACTCAAAGCTAATTTGGACGTATTGGCAACTCAATAATAAACTTCCGATATGTGACGCACAGTCCTTTTTCACATTCTAGTTTCTTTGTTGAAAACAACCATTTGACTGCACAGTATCTTTCACATAAGTTAGCCAAATTTTATTTACACACACCTACATGTAGATAAAAATCAGCCCATCAAAACCAGTGAAATACCGATGTGTGTGTGTGAGTGTGTATTTGTGAAAATTTGTAAAAGTTGGAATCCCCCACATAGATAGTAATCCACTAGAGACATTTTATTTACTCGCTTGAGGAGTGTGTGCGTGAGTTTTCCTTACTGTTTCTTTTTTTTTAAGTATCCCATTTTTGTTTGCAACAATTTGTCTACGCCTCACCTTGATCATCCGTGAACAATATTTAATTACGCGTGACAATCAAGCACGAACAACGCAAACGTGAGCGATAATAGGTTAAACCCTCTGTCACGCAAAGGGCTCTGCCATTACTGATGACATTTCCAGTACCTGTTACAAAATAATCTAGAAAACATAAAATGCAGCGGCACATTTTTACCATTATATAATACAGGAAATGAATTACTTTTATTAGAACCAGTACAAACACAGCGTACTATTTTCTTTTTCCACCTCTCTTGATATCTGCAAAAATATCGATCGTATAACTTAGTGTACAACGTTTCTGCAAATATTCAAGTTTTTCGTTTTCTCTTTTCTTTCTTCTAATTCCATTTACTTCACCTTGAACTCCATTGTACTAATACACGTGTTACTGGCACCAAACCACCCAACGGTTTGATGCAAACTGCTGCAATCCACATACGAATACATCTACGTGTTGTATGCTTTGAAAACATGAAATCCTTCATTCCTGTATCCATAAAACTCACTAAAAATAAACACAAAATCCTGCAAACAATGAATGAATTAACGAAAATAAATCGTTGCTACAAAACTAAAGGCGATATTTGCAAGTTGTATACCAGAGATTATAGACTTGATCGGAACTAGACCCAAGTATGGGGGAACACTGAAGAATGAGCGAGGGCGAAGGTGAGATTTTACAAGAAAACTCTACAGTGCTTTCAGCTTTTGACCTGTTCCTTTATGTTGCTTTTATGTTCTAAAAAAGATACCATCCCAACTGTATCGTTTTCTCTATTTTCATCTGTTCTGCTCCTCTTCTGCTTTATTTCGATTCTCTGTTCTATGTTTTATGTTGTCAACCACTACCATGAGCTATTTTACGAACTTGACTTGCCGGACTGATGACTGCTGCTACATCTGAATCACTGCCGGACTGCCAGAGTACTGGAATTATCAGGAGAAAAAGGAGAAATCTTTATTTGTTTAATCGAAACTTTCTTACTTTTTGGTATTTGACTATTTGCGTTAGTGTTCCAACAATTGGAACAATTTTATCGAAATACCAACCAGTCAATCAGAAGCAAAGACATAGAAATTATACTACTGTTAGGAGATTTTTAAACTTCTCAGACTATCTACTAGATTAGAAATCTCTATGAAAGCTAGGGTCGGACTCGCTTCTGTGCTTGATTTTGGTTTCAGACTCATGCCGAGCTTTTCTAACTCATTAAAACGCTTTGCAAACACGTCTAATCTGTGAAAGTTTTCCAATAACAGCAACTTCAACAATTTAAAGTGGAATTCCATAACATTGATTTTCGCGTGACATATGGTTTCATCTTACGTTATTCGCACTGTGTAAAAATAATAATAAAAAACAGTTTTTCTCGCACCATGCTAATGTATATTATTTACATTCATATGTTTCTTTACCAAGTTTGTGTATAAGTTACGTTCAGTTGGCAATTGTAACAATGTTATGGAACATTCCTGCTGACAGGGCCAAAAGAATACTCTGGTGTTCAACTTCCCAAATAGATCGTCGTAGATTGTTAGCATTTCTTCGTACAAACCGAAAAACTACGTGAAAGCAGCGAATAGAATCAAGTGTCGTGTGTTCAAAGAAAAATGCAAATCGAAACTTCCATTCACCGCACGGTTGAACATTTTTCGATGAACATTGCGCTCGCAGTTGATTCTGTTTTAGCTTTTTTGCATGGATCGACATCGAAAACCTACACCAACGCTGCGTGACGAATAGTTACCATATCAACTACCAACGATCTGTCCGAAACCGTCGCGCATATATTGAATTGAATCTTTTTGTACACAACACACAATAATGGAAATACTCATAAATTGAATGTTGTAAGAGTGGATGCTACTGTCAGTGTTCCGGATGTGTAATTTGTTTTTCCTGTGTACTGTGCTACAATGTCTGTGATATCACAAACTCTATCTTTCTTCCATAGAACTATACACTGGCATATTGAAATCTGTGATGCCATTCTTGACCACAAATATGTAGTGTGTACATTTGAAAAAATCTCATCTACCCTTGAATATTTTCGAACCGATCTTTCGGTGTTAATTTTGTAAACACAATCTTTAATCTACGGAAGTTTCCATTGAATAAATATGTCACTCACACTTTTGCATTTAATCTACCACCCAAGTCTTCCCAAACATCCCGACTTTTAACCATTACATCTAAGAATACTCTCCTTTGGCAAGAGCTATCTTTGAATCAACTCTCATACTGTGCCATTCTACTTAAGCGTGTAATCGTTGTAGTGTACTTTTTCAGTGTTGTAACGAAATTTTCTTTTCCAGTATGATCCAATGCATTCGTTCTATTTTACAAGTCGTAGTAAAAAAATCATTATTCGGTTGTTACTTTACTTTCTTTTCAACTAACTCCCGTACTATTTGGTGTGTCGCTATAATCCGAAAATATAATACTGTTTGTATCATGCAAGCACCAACGTATATCATTCCAATGTCAATTGTAGTCCAACAAAAATTATGAAAATAAATTAGATTTGATCGTCGTTAAAGTCCGAAAATGAGGTGAATCGCAGACACGATATCTGAAATTCTAATGATACGCATTTGGTTTGCGAAAGTTTTCAAGTGGTACGAACACAATGTAAAAATAATGTTGAAAATTTATTAAATATGTTTATGACTTATTGTGGGTGATTTGAAACTGTGTCCAACTATTTCGGTTTCTACTATTCTACTACTATGCAAATAAAAGATCTAACAATAAATATAAAACGTCTAAAATAACTTTACAGACATTTTCGCTACTAGTTGTATGTTACTTCGTTCTCGTAGTAAATTGGTGTACTGTAGTAAATAGCTACCATTCTGAGTAAACATTATTCACGATTTCCCAATTACCAATAAACTCAATATTTTTTTACATTATGAATTATATTATAACTCTTGAATGCAATAGAATTGTTCCAGGTATTCGAAAAAACCAGATAATATTACGCCAAGTCTCTTCCCAGCAAACACCAACTCGTATATCAATGTACGAAAATTATCGTTATTGACTTTTAATAAATTCAGGATCGTAAAAATAGCCTAATGAAACGCACACAAGTTTATATTCTGTCGTATTTGACGATAACTAGTGATTGACTTACGACTTTAAGTGCAGAATTGTATATCATTATACAACTAATCGCTTTGAGTCGGATCTTATCGCATCCAAAGACTCATAAAGTGGAATTGTTAACGTATATTTTGTAGTACGTATATGGCCTCCAAATTAGTACGCATATGCTAGTTTTGTGCATCAGATACGATTTTACAGGGTATATATAAGTACATATAACTCATTTGTTACTCTGATATGCACATGAAAATGTTTACTGGGCTATGGCGGTAAATTTCTGAATAATAATTAATAACATTGGTGGCCCATCCCATGGAGAAGAGACAGAAATGTTGAATTACGTTAAACCAATACTTGGTGCTAATAAAAACCGAGAAACCGAAAAATCCTCCGTACCTTTTATAAGTATCACCGATAAAATAATGCTAGTCGTTTTAATTTATAAAAAAAACATCAATTCTCAAATGTTTTCCGAACCTCATGTTTCTTTTTCTCGGAAACCGGGCAACGTATTGGAAAAAATCTTTCGTTGTTTTGTTTCTAGACGTTTGTAGAAAACTTTTATAACTTGTAAGCTTTGTAACCAAAATACAAAACGGGAAAAAAAGAAACAGATAAAAAACAGAAGGCTTGTTATATTACCTTGTTGAGCTTCCGAGAAAACGGTACATTAAGTTTGAAAAACAAAACTTTTCATTGTATCGAGCTCATTCCGTGAGTCATCGAAATATGTAGGTGTTGGGTAGCCTGGGGTAATATGTACCGTTTAAGGAAATCGTGATTTTTCTCTATTAAAGCTTAAAGCAAATATCAATCTATAAATATCAATAATATCAATCAATACTGAATATAATCTCATGAATATTAGTTAAAAGTTTCTGAAGCTATCATGCTGAAAACCATGAAAAAGACGTGCAAAGTGATTTTTGATACTGAGGCAAAAGTCTGAAAACGCAACTAGCCGGGGCAAAATGCACCAGGCATGTTTTGTATCACTTAATGGGAATTTATTCAATGAATTCAATAATTGTAATACAATTCGTGCGTGCTAACTTACAATGTCGTTTCTAGTTTTTACCAAATGCTGTGATTACAGTTCCTAAGCGAGGGAAGGAAGATGCATTATTGAAGGTGTGTTTTCTTTGGAATTCCATGTACCCGAGTAGCATAATTTTTGAAACATTGTATTTAACAGCCTCCAGTGCTGACTGCAGTTGTTTAACAGTACCTGACAACATATTAGACATTCGGACATAATTGCGTGTCATTTAAAAAAAGCAAAGTAAATAAAGCATGTTTGCTGAGGGTGCATTTTGCCCCGAACTTACACAAAAAATGGTCCTGGTAAAAACAAAAGTAATAAATATCACAACTTCTGATGTTTTATCAGCATTGTGTAGCTCAAACCACAATTAATCGAATTATAACATTTATCAGCGATTAATATGGTCGGAGCAGTTAAAAAGTGTTAGTGAAGCGAAGCAAAAAGTTACAGGTTATTCATAGAAAACATATTTTTGTTATTATTTACGTATTCTTATTAGATAGAACTGCCAAATTCACAAAGTAGCCAAAACAAACATTGATTTAACTGGCAGAATTACTTTTTTATTTTTAAATTGTGTTTTGGCTTAAAAACAAAGGGGGTGCATTTTGCCTCGACGGTGCTTATTACCCCAGGTACCCCTATATTTTTTCACGCTATTCTCCCGTTTGGATCGTCATTAATTAATCTTTTGGATCGTCATTCAATTTTTCAAATGTTTTCGTTGCTGGTATTACGATTCAGTATACAAGTGATTCGTTTACGTTAAGATATTTGAGTTCTAACAAAAAATTTTGGGGAGTTCAAAATAAATATAGCACACACGTTTGAATTTCATCACGAAGAACTTAATTTTACACGACTGATACGCTGTTGTTTGAAATGCTTATGAACATTTAAACTATTTGTCTTCAGGTCAAACATAGCGCAGTGGTTTCAGTAGTTTGGAAGTTATAGCAGTGTGAAGTTTATTGTAGTTCAATTAAATTACTATTTCCAACCTAAAGACCCAGGTAACCAATAATCATTAACGTAAGCATCAATTAAAAACAATCAATCAATCAATCAATCAATCATTATCAATCAATCAATTAGCGTATCTGGCATTTTATACAGCACGTTGCTGTTGCTGTTGCCAATCACTGTTGTAAATTAACATAAAAAAATTCTGATTTAATTCTTCTTATCGGTAATCAGCTGGAAATAGTCATTGTCAGCATATAAGAGGGTTAGCAGTAAAGTAGCCGCATATTTTGCCAAAGCAGCTTTTTAAGTAGCAATTAAGATGCCTTAAAAGCTTATTGGCTTGCATGTGAATTAGAAGCAAGTTTTAGTAAAAATAATAACGTTAATATTAGAAACTCAATGTTTATTTTTAAAATGAGATTAAAATTAGATGTCGCTGGAGTAGGACCTCTGTCAGGGTAGGGCCATCACGAATTTTCAGTTTTAGAAGGCCGTGTCATTTACGTACCGTTCTGATGCAAACTTCATACACTTAAGCTATACTGCAACTTTGTCCCAAGCAAAATGTTCGAAGGTCCATAATTTATACACATTTATTTATTTCCACTGAAAAATGTTGAAAATGACGATAAAATCGTTTTTTATATGAAGAAAATACTAATAAAGTGCAGTTCGGTTTTGATTCAAACTACGGACACGTTTACGGTCTTCATTCAAACTAGAACATTCGGACATTTCGAACGAATGTTTATCGTGCAACTTAACCTTATTAAGGTTTATATATTTTTATTGAACACTTGCCTTTTCTATCCGCCTGGCAGTATGATTTGGATTTTCACACGTAAAAACATTTTAATCGATACTTACATAGATAGTTGATCAACATTTTCAAACTGCACGAACGGCATTTAAGGCAAATACAATTTGCACAGCTTTATTAGGCCATGACAAATATTTTAAAAAGTGTTTGTCCTTCCGGTGTTGGACAACTGATGGGGGGGGGAGGTGGGGCAAAACAAACAAAGAGATTTTTTTAATCAAGTAAAAAACTGAGTTTTGAGCATTTTTACTTAAAGTTTAAACGTGAAAACTAAATCTATTCTTGCTTTTTATATAAACGTTATTATTTTCCATGCAAAAGCCTACGAAAATAGTGGAGTAGTGGAGTAGCAGAAGCAGTTACTGCATATAAGGCTCGCAGATTTAACCATTCTCATGAGCGATAAACATTTGATTTCGACGAGCCAATCTTTTAGACCACATCCCGTACTGAAACACCCTTCTTTTATTAATATTTTTTGAAACGATGGTTTCAATGATGAAGGGGCGGTAGAGAAAGTAATGAAAATTTTTTGGAAAATGGAGGGGAAAGAGTGGAAAGGTAAGGGGGGCGGGGGGGGGGGGGTAAATGCGTAGCTACGCTTAACAAGTCGTCGTTGTGACTTCTACCTTTTGTATAACGGTAGGAGTCACAACGACGACTTGTTAAGCATAGCTACGTATTCCCCCCCTTATCTTTCCACTCTTTGCCCTCCATTTTCCAAAAAAAAAATCATTACTTTCCCTACCGTCCCTTAATCAATTGTAGAACCATCGTTTCAAAAAATATTAATAAAATATGTTTGACCGCATTTTAAGGTCAAGACTTAAAACTCGAGGTTGGTCTATGTCCTTCTTTTGTTCGAACGCCTTTATTATACGATTTGAGATAATCGTGGGCTGACAAGACCGTTTTTACGACTCGTTTTCGGTTTATCCTTAAACGAGTTATTCTCACTAATCTTCCTGTTCGCTATTCACACGGGTTTCTCACTTTCACAGCCCATTATCGCTAACATTCTTCGCGACAATCGGGGTTCTGTACACAATTTATGCACCATTTTTCGGCTTTGTTCAATTGAAGAGTCACTGCTGGATGAATTAGGGCGAATTAAGTCTTTTGGACAAGCATTACACGTACTCTCTTTGAACATTTCCAATTAATTTTGCCGTAAATGTCTGAAATGGAGTACGCGTAACGGCTGTCCAAAATACAAATTAAATTACATGAACGAACCTGAAACTAGACGAAAAGAGCTGCAAAATCCAAGAGGTTTCATTTGTATCCGTCTGCCGGTATTCGAGTAATTCGAAATCAAAAATAAGGTATTTTTTATATTAAAAGTTCCACAGTTTCTATATTTAGTAAAGTTGTGTATTTTTACTATTTCTACAACTTTATTAAAAATGAAAAAGTCATAAAACAACTGCAAATAAGAATATATAAGAAATAGGATTTATCTATCTTCGCTGAAAAGATAGAAGGTTACTGTCTCTTTTCAAAATTTCGTGTAATAATATGCTCTAAAACATTGCAGAACATATCAATGTGTAATATTGAAACTGAAAAGAAAATTATTTTACTTTTAGGGAGATCAATCAAAAATTGAATTCCACCAGATGATAGAACTTTTAATTTCAAGAAACTTTTCCAAAGATTCAATAAACCTAAAACAAGTTTTCCCAATCAAAACTCTAATGCGCACGTTTTGCCTTTCTACTATATAAATATATAGTATAAAGGTATAGAAATCACTTGGAAAACCGGAAATGGAAAGAAGGTCCTGCGGGCCGAATGTTATATACCATTCGACTCAGTTTCGAAAACTGAGCATTTTCTGTGTGTGTGTATGTATGTGTGTGTGTGTGTGTGTGTGTGTGTGTGTGTGTGTGTGTGTATGTAACGCTTTTAATCTCACTCACTTTTCTCGGAGATGGCTGGACCGATTTCAATGTTCTTAGTGTCAAATGAAAGGTCTAGGTGTCCCATTGGTCGCTATTGAATTTCATACTGATCGGACTTTTGGTTCAAAAGTTATGTATAAAAATACGAAAAATATGGGACTTCATTATCTCATAGATCCCTTAACCGATTTGAACAAAATTGATTGCATATGAAAAAGGAGTCTTACAAACCCTTAACTTCCAAATTTCATGATGATTGGACTTGTGGTTTGAAAGTTACATAAAGAAATGTGAAAAAATAGTATTTAAAACATATTTTTGTAACATTTAAGAATTAATTCAATGAAAAACATCACACGTTTTATTATTATTTGAAAACTACTGCTGAGATCTATCAAACGAAACCGAGTTATTTAAAATCGGACGGTTCATTCAAAAGTTATTCAAACTTTAACACTTAAGAACCGTATATTAAACCGTTAAAACGTGTGAAATCAAAACGTATCAATCAAATGTTGATTGTATTCAATGTGTGCGATGTATGTATGTATGTATGTATGTATGTATGTATGTATGTATGTATGTATGTATGTATGTATGTATGTATGTATGTATGTATGTATGTATGTATGTATGTATGTATGTATGTATGTATGTATGTATGTATGTATGTATGTATGTATGTGTATGTGATGACAATTTGCAATTTTTAAATTTGCAATGAAATTCAAGAAAAGTGAGAAACATGTCAAAAGTCAGAAGTTTTTGAAGCCTCTTAGTGGAATACGAACTCTGAAATAAAAGAAAAGAAAAAAACTTTTACCGACTAAATTCCACTATTTAATATTTATTCGCGACAGATACGTATACGCTTTGAAATAAGACACTGATGAAGCCTGCACGTTGTAGGCGAACTACGTATCTGTCGCAAATAAATATTAAATAGCGGGATTCAATTGCAAAGTTTTTTCTTTTCTTTGATTTTAGATTTCAATTGTCATTTTCTTCACTTGCTGTTACTCACAATTGTACACGAAAAGCAAAAAGCGGAGAAAAGCAGTTAATTTAAGTATATGAGTATAGTGGTGTATAGGATCAAAATACTAGTGAGTTGATTTTTCCAAATAAATTTATACAAATTTCAAACAAATTTTGCGCATCAATATATGCTCTTTTCAATCCATAGATACTAGAGCTTAGAAATGTTATATGAAAAATAGGAAGTAAACGTTGCACGGTAGTAACTTTGTAAGATTTGTTTTCGTTAGTGACATTTTAAAGGACAGATGTCTTATGTCATGTATCATGTTTTAATAAATAAATCAAAAAAAGACAAGCACTGGGAATCATATCGATCGTATTTCCCATTCTCAAGCATGTTTATGGCGCAGCTTTGGCACTATTTTTCGACCTCATCTTGTTTTCCAAACCCTAACCCAACATTGTAAAAACGATGCGATCAAGCTAATGACTGTCTTTTCATGAAAGTACATTCAAAAGAAGATCAAGTTTTGATTTTCATGCAAAAATAATTATCTGCAGGAGCGCCAGCTAAGAAAAAGTTCAATTTCTCTTTTTCATATCTAATGCTCTATTCAGTTATTTTTTCTAATTCAGATATATTGCAAAATTGAAGCCAAGCAAACTAATAGTAAAATTTTGAGATTAATCATTTTGTTGTAGATATCCTTTTTCTTCAAAAGCGAAGTATAATAATAATTTTTCTGAAGTCTTGTTTTTCAAAGATGCTAACTTTTGAACGCATGGTATTAATATCAAAATATCAAAAAAAATCTACCCTTTGGGCTAAAACCACTCAAAAAAAAATATCAAAAAATATGCTATGAACACATATTTCATATTGTCAGCTCAAAAAAAGTTTCGTATGTGGCACTGAAACCCAAAAGTTAAGGTCGACCGACTAAATAAGGTGTTCATCAAATAACATAAATGACGCTTACAAGTATTTACGCACCCAAGGAAAGAAAATAGTATTATTCTACGCAATACGTTGTGAATTTTACTGGCAAATAAGGATTTTGAGGAATACGGAACGGATATTTAAAAATATAGTCAAGTTAATTATAGATGTTCCTGAGAAATTAAATAATGATTATTGTGGCAGTAGAAAGGCTAGGTCACGCCGCTAGGTGGATTAATTCGGGTTTGTGGTTTTGGACCACTCTGTCTATTTCCGTGGGTATCCGAGTACCCAGCCGAATACTTATGGATGTTGAACTTCTCGTACATATAAGAATCAAAACCACATTGTTTGGTAGTAAACAGGACCCTACCGTCGGAAGCTTGACTATGCAACCATCATCCTGCGTCAATACTTTTCTTACCGTCTGTAATAGGTACTATAAATTCGACCTTGCATTAGTGATGTCAGTTAGTTAGTAAGAAGTAGCCGAGAGTCGGGATGACTCTTATTCCATCAAGAATTCCTCTGCATAGTACTCGGTCCAGGGCTACCCGTCGCCAATTCGTTGCGCGTCTCGACACACGCAAGTCGGCTTAAACATGGTCGAGCCATCTAGCACGTTGAGCCCCTCTATTCCTGGTGCCGGTGGGGTCCTTGAAGAGAACGGATTTCACTGCACAGTCGTCCGGCATCCTTGCGACGTGTCCGGTCCACCGTGGTCTCCCAACTTTCTTACACTGTCCGTGAGGGGCAAACGGTATTTTCTCTGGAGCCTCTTCTTACCATACTTTTGTTTTCGACGCATTGATTTGTAACCATATCCTCCTAGCCTCCGTTTTTACCCAGCTAGCATTTTCATACGTATAAAAAAGGTAAAAATCAGCATTACGTACAGATATACATGCTAAATAAATCGTATTTCATGCGCAAAATGGGCATATCCGTACTATTTTGGAGGCGATATACGTGATTACGAATAATTTTGAGCGTTACGACTATATAAGTATTTATATACGATAATATCCGATTAAGCGCGAGTCGCTCCATACTACTCTACGATTTTGCGCTGAAAACCGTATGTATGTCAGTCGTTATCATTATATACGACAAAAAATCAACTTGATCCCACTTTATCCAGCTTTAGTAACGATTACGAGTTTGTTAGGAGATATTCATGATAGTTTTCGTACATTGATATACGACTTGGTGCCAGCTGGGTAGTGTGGTGTAGATTGTCTCCGCCGTACCAAGGTTTCTAGTATCATTACGAAGTGGAAGTCGTCTGCAATGACTAGGAGTTGGCTATTCTTGCTGAAGATCGTAGTTCTCGTTAAGATGCCCGCTCGCCGGATGACACCTTCAATAGTGATATTGAATAACATACAGGACTGTCCATCCCCTTGCCGCAACCTTCTGTGCGATTCGAAAGGACTCGAGAGTGTCCCCAAAACGCACACGTAGCATATCACTCGCTCCAGCGTAGCTTTGATCAGTCGCGTCAGCTTGTCCGGAAAACCGTACTCGTGCATTATTTGCCATAGCTGTTCTCGATCAACTGTATCGTATGCTGCCCTGAAATCCACGAAAAATGATGCGTGGGCACGTTATACTCTCGACATTTCAGAAGGATTTGGCGAAGAGTAAAAATTTGATCCATAGTAGCACGGGCCCCTATAAAGCCCGCCTGATACTGCCCTACTTGCCCTCCTGCTATTGGGGATAGACGACGCAACAGAATCTGAGAAAGCACCTTGTAAGCGGCGTTGACCAGTGTAATGCCGCGGTAGTTACAACAATCTGGTCGCCCTTTTGGCAGATAGGTCATACTACACGTTTCATCCACTCCTCCGGTAGTTTCTCCTCCTCCCAATTCCTTGAAATTATCCAGTGATGTGCTGTTGCTAGCGGTTCTTGGTAATTTTTGTAGAGTTCTGCCGGGAGTCGGTTCTTACCCCGCCGCGGCGACTCTATTATTATTCAGCTGATTTCTCGCCGGATCTCAAGATTAGGAGCCGACACGCTGTTGTTGTTTGTCGGCACTCCCAGGTTAACTTCCGTTGCCTCTCCTTCTGCTATATCTCTGTTGAGGTGCTCATCGAAAACCTACTTCCACCTGTCGACCACCTCGCGCTCGTTTGTGATTAGATCCCCTCCCTCGTTCCTAGCTTTTCACGATTTCTGTCCTCCTTTTGGCGCTTTATCCTCCTCAGGATCGTAGTCATTCCGCACTTGTCGATATTTGACCACATTCTCTCCCGTGGATATGTTTAGATAGTTTTTTCTCCTCTACATTGCTTGTTGGTATTCCCCGTCAAAGGACCCGGGTTCAAATCCCAACCCCGCAGAAGTCACGAAGGACCCAAGCTGGTTAAAGTGGCTAAAAAAACAAAAAAAAATCCCCGTTAAACCAATCATTCCATACTCAAGGTTTCCTCACCTAGCACCGCGGTTGCGGCCTCATTGACGGCCGAGCGAATCATACTCCATCTGTTTTCGGAGCATCTAGCTGCACAGAGATAGGCAGAGCTTCATCCAGCACGCGCGCGTAGTTTGCGGCAACTTGCGGGATTTCTAATTACCGAAGGTTTAACCGAGGAGGGCGGCTTTGTCGCGAGCAATAGTAGAGCGCACAAGTGCTGCTACTAGGTAATGGTCCGATTCGATATCCGCAGCCCGTAGAGAGCGTACGTTGATGATGTTCGAGGAAAAACCGTCCCTCGATTAGAATATAGTAGATTTAGTACGAAGTTCGTTGGTTAGGTGATCTCCAGCTGGCTTTGTGGATATCTTTGTGGGGAAAAAAGTGCTTCTGATCACCAAGTTTCGGAAAGCTGCAAAGTTGATGCATCGCTGATCGTTATCGTTCGTGTCGGTGTGCATGCTATGGGGCCCGATCACCGGTTTATACTTTGCTTCCCCGCCGACCTGGGCGTTCATATCCCCCATGACGATCTTGATGTACCGTGGTGAGCAGCTGTCGTATGTCGCCTCCAGCTGCGCATAGAACGCTTGCTTCTCGTCATCGAGTGTATCATCATGTGGACAATGCACGTTTATTTTGACGTAGTTGAAGAAACGGCCTTTTATCCTCAACAAGCACATCCTCTCGTTGATCGCTTTCCAGTCTATTACGCGATCCTGTCTTTTGCTCATCACTACGGAACCTGTTCCCAGTTCGTTGGTCTGCCGCTCTGGAAAAATGGCACAGTAGTTGCCTCGACGAAAAGATTTGTTTAGTAGGGATAGCCTCCGCAGTGATCTCGATGGTACATTCCGGTTGATTTGACGAAGGATGGTAGAGCAGTCGATGTTGGATGTCAAGATATCCGAACCAACCATGGCGCGCGCAGTTTCTCGGCTTCACTTCAATTTTGAAAAACTAACTGGATAGATATATTAAAAACAAAAAAAGAAATTGAACTTTTTTTGCCTAGCGCTTCTTCAAATAATTATTTTTGCATGACTTGAGCTTCTTTTCAGAGTTTTCGTCAAAAAATAGTCAGCCTAATCGCATCGTTTTTACTAAGTTAGAGAGGTTAATTTACTTTTAAAGTGTTTCGAAATTAACATACTTTAAAGGAATAGTTTTTTATATGCCAGACATTAGGTTTAAATGCTAGTAGTGGCGTAAATGCTCGCCTTTTGTGGTAGGTCCCTGTTGATGTACACTCCCGAATAAAAATGTACAGCTAAAAAACATTGAATTTTACTGGTACAATACAGCGAAAAACCTCATAGAAACTGTGTAAAGCTCTGTAAGTTACAATGATGTTACCATAACTCTGTGGTGAACTTTGTGGTACATTCACTGTAATATAGAAAATTCAAAAACTTTTACTGTGAAGTTACAGCATAAAGAGTTGTAAACAGTAAAATTCATAGTAATCGTAATGTTTTTACATTAATATTCGTTATGCATTTCTATCCGGGCTGTTAACGTATGCATTAAAAAATGGACTTTTT
This sequence comes from Sabethes cyaneus, assembly GCF_943734655.1. Taxonomy (NCBI): domain Eukaryota; kingdom Metazoa; phylum Arthropoda; class Insecta; order Diptera; family Culicidae; genus Sabethes; species Sabethes cyaneus. The sequence goes on along the minus strand of NC_071353.1, from coordinate 51,612,554 downwards.
TCGGATGGTGATAAAAAATAACTAAGACAGCTAATTGAGTGTGATAAATTTTCCATAGAAGGTAATTATATTAACTTACTTGATAAAAAATTCTACAGCTCTTAAGCGTGATGGTGAAACCAGCGAAGCTACTCCGTTCAGAAGTGTGCGCGTTCAAACAACGGTACCCCGCCATGTCTAAAACTGACATCGTGTGGCATTTTGTGGACGCCGAATACGCCCGTACTTTCAAAATCGCTAATTGTGTTCTCATCTAAGATCTATGAGAATAGGACCCTTGTAAAAATGAACAGAGTTAGCGATTGCAAAAATTGGATTGATTCCAAACGACATCTGTCGAAAGTCGGGAGACTACGATGGGTCGGCAATGTCGCAAGGATGACGGATGACTGTGCACCGAAATCTATTCTTTTCAAAAAACCCACCATGAATAGAGGGACCCAGCCACCAGGTTGAAGCCGACTTCGAGAACCTCAATGAATTGGTGACAAGTAGCCTAGGACCAAGTACAGTGCAGACAAGTTTTTGATACAACACGACTCCCCGGTTGTATGTTGCTAGAGGAGAAGCTTGCAAAATCAACTTTAAGGTGCACAGGATATACAATGTACTGTTCACCATGCGAAAACGAATCTGCCAGACACTGAAAATGCTTTCTCAGAATGTATCGCTGAAGGACAGGCTGTACTCAGGGTACCGAAAAGCATAGTCCAATACTTGCTCTTCAATCCTTGAGTTACATCGAAGCGAATTCATTCCGCAGAGTGTTTTGGTGGGCAGGTCTAATCGAACTCCATAAAACTTGAACTGTTATAGGGGTCTGAAGTTCGTACTAATTTTTCCTTCATGATCAGCTAGCCATATTCATTCCAATAACTAACGCTCAACGATTTCCTCAATCTCGTTACTGGTATTAAATCGTTGTAGTAATTCATCCGCTAGCTTTATCAAAATATAGCGCGTAGTTTAAGAAATTATTATAAAATTGTTATCTTCGATTTTTAGGGCGAATGTTTGAAAAATTGCATAATTGATCAGTACCGAAAGTACCGGTTTTCTCTTGTACCAGTACCGGTATTTCGGTACTGAAAAATCAGGCGGTAGTACCGGTATTACCGGTTCCGGTACTTCCGGTATCCCAACCCTAGCCATGGCCAATGTTCCGACTAACTGCCGGAAGCCCGCTCGCAAGGGCGTAGAATTTTTTTGCAAGTAAGTTAATATAATTACCTTCCATGGGAAATTTACCAGATTCAGTTAGCTGTCTTAGTTTTTTTAATCATCATCCAAAAACAGTCCATTTTTTAATGCATACATTACTGTTACTGTTGGGAACGCCTTCCCGGCACCCGATTCACCTCGTTTTGACAATGGGAATCCGTAATCTCTTTTGTTTTGTTACCAGTCTTATGAACAGCGAGTGTGGCGTCAGTAAGAAACACTATTAAAAGATAATAGAGACGACGAATTCTCATTGCCAATCTTGTACTCTTGAACGTAGACTAAATACTAAGCCAAAATGAGCTATAATTACGGTTGTAGTCCCTTGACATTGTGCCAGATAAACCTTAGTTTTGCCAGATTGCTAGACAAACAGATAAAACACAAAATCTTTCCGATTATTGCCAGATGTTTTCCAAAAAGTGCATGTTCCTTAGACTAATTATTATCAATTTCCCACCCTTTCGCACGCGATGAATTATAACGGTCGCGGGCCAAACCGTCGCCAGAATCGTCGCGGGGGCAAATATCGTTTATTTTGTCAAGTAAATCAATAGCTTACGTGCTAGACAAGCATAATATATACTTATAACTTACATACAGCCCAGCAGATTCTTTCTGCGATGATTTGAAGCTATCAAAAAAGTGAGCAGCGCGTTTTGTTGGCAAAGAAACGGGCAATATCATTTGTCGTTTGTTGTGTTCGATTGCAAAAACTATTGGCAATGCTAGTTGTAGTGTGAACAACGACATCTCTTATGTCGTATCACCCGGTTCACTGTTCTAGCAAATGCGAGAATATAGTGATCTTTATTCTTTTATGCAAATATTCGAAAAATACCGAAAAAGGATGGGTCAAACACTGGATAATTTTAGAAGCTTTGAAACAAAAAAATAGCAAATGAAAGTCTTATTTCGACAAAAATGGCGTCGAAATTTTTATCCGCTGAATAACCGCACCCGAAATGCGCTGTACAAATGGCTGTAATTTTGCCAATCAGCTTTCAGCTATTTTGTTTTCTTCTATACTCCGCAGTGTCCTAGATCCCAGTACAAATTTATTTTGTACCTTTCAGCTAACTGTCGAAGAGAACGTACACATACCCATACTAATTTGGAACAACATGAGGGTGAACTTAAAGCGTTCAGTGCTGTTTGGCTATCTGAGAAAATGCAGATGTTTGTATATCTATATTTTCTTTGCTGACAGATGCATGAGCATTCCAAAATCGGATAAATCTCAGCATGGAACAAAGTTTTGTAAGGATTGAACAATCCCCCTTGCAGTGGCCCTTCTCCATTTTGCTCATATTTAAACAACTCATTTTTCACGATTGAATGTTTTTAAACTAAATTAGGATAGAGTTATACTCATATGAATATTCGTAACCGCTTTACCACAAACTTGTTGAATTTTGCGTACTATTGTATCTAGAGCAGGCAAGCGACAACGTTCGGGGTACGAAGGTAAATTTTCCGGGTCGTGTCAAGGCAAGCTACGCAGGGCCAATCGTATGAACCTCCTCTGCAATCGTTCAATTCGAAGGTTCCAATAGAGTTGATGCGGAGTCCAACTACGGCACCATACAGTGCGAGTCTTTAAAATCTCACCCAATTTTTGTAATGTATTTACAAACATATCCAAAAGAAGTTGAAGGGGTTGACAATCCTCGACGCAATGAATTGTTAAACAAATTTTAAAATCGTCTGCATTAACCAATGTGCAGCCTCTTTTAAGGGCAGAGGTGGCGTCGCGTCGTTAAAAAAATCAATGAACAAAAGTGGTCCTAAGTTACTGCCTTGCGGTACACCAGATTGATTAATTGATTGATACCTCCGAAGCAAATTTCGCTTGCAAAAACCCAGTCACGCAAATATGACCGTGATCATGTCACAACATTACTGGCATTATCGGCCTACCAACGCTGTCAAGTAGGCGAGTATTCCTTCAACGCATGATTATTTTCGACGTTATAGCAGGCAACATCGACTGTGCGGATATATTGAGCAAACTACGCTTCAACACGCCATCACGGGTGATGCGCCAAACTGACTTTTTTCGGCAATTGCCTCATCGCACTGCTTACGGAATAAATAACCCGCTGGAAGTTTGCTGCAGTCGTTTCAATGAAATTTACTATCTATTCGACTTTGGTTTGTCAAAAAGAGTATTTAGGCTAAGAATTAGTAGTATTTAGTTAGTTAGATAAATTTTATGTCTGTGCGATGTTTTTCTTTATGTCGAAGATAAATTAAAATTTAAATTAAAATTAACCCATCCCATCATCATGTGACAACATTATCCTATCGGTATCAGGTGATATGAACGGTTCGAAGGAGTCGATATTGCTAATACTATTTTTGTATCAGTAAAAACTGCCTTGGTTATTTCGTGACCTTCTGGTTCAGCTTAATTTATTTCAAGCCCAGACTTGTCATAATTTTGCATCTGATTGTAGTTTATGGAAAAATATTCTGGTAAGTGTTTCTCCTCATCAAGCTCAGTGTTCCATTAGAATCTCTCCGAAGGGCACTTTTGTTGTAAGTTAATGTTTGAGAATGTCGTCATGTCATAGATGTCATAGATAGTGCTAGTGTTCAGGCAAAATGCGCGAGACGATATTTTAGCGGGATGTTCTTCAAAGAATTTGTGTCAGTCAAGTGTCACTTTTAGAATGAGGTTTAAACCATATAACAGTTTACAGGTTGACCTGTAAAATGACTGAAATATCGAAAAACGCTTACCGTCAAACGGGGTAACTTGCAACAGTTCTCAACTATGAGCGCAAGTAAAAACTTATCTGCAGCATATTTGAGGGCATTTAATTAATACGACGTTTATTAGGTCTAGAATAGAATAACTTCACATATTGAGAAAAAAAATTCGAAAAAAATTCGGTTGCTATAGAAATCTTTACCTGTTTGTTGCTAGTAACTCGTTCAACGGGGTAACTTGCAACAAGTAATATTTTTTTGGACATTGAACGAATTTAATGATTTGTATGAGTTTCTTTTGACTTCAATATGCAAACGTTAATTCGACTTGCAATTTTTAATGCTTTTGCTATGCATATTCGCATAAATGTCCTATGTCATGTTGGTCAAAATAACGTAACGGAAATTACGAATTTAAGTTTTTATGTTATTCATGCAGTTGATATTCCGTGTCTGGATCCGATAGAACTTTATTAAGGACCATTCACAAATTACGTAACGTACTTATGGGAGCAGGCGTTGTATAACAACGCATTCCACGCAGGGTTGCCACATGCACAGATTATTCTGTGTTTAACAAATATTTAAAAGAAATCGCCTGTACAGAATCTGTATGCATAGAATACAGATTTTCGCCAAATTACACAGATTAAACCACCCCATCGACATCTCTATATCAAGCTGCAGTGAACGTCAGCGACAGCATGTCCGGGGCTCAAAATTTGACAGCGGGCCCAAATCAGACTGCTGGCAGTTGACTGAAACGCAGTGCTGACATGCTATCTCATTTTCGCACACACGAGATGTTGGCGGCGAAAACATGGTTGCCTGCCGATGGGGTGGATTAAACAGATTTTTGAGCTTTTACATGAGAGTGAATGAGACGGAAATAGTCAGCAAAATGACTCTCTAACTCTTTCACTCTCATTGCTTTACATTGGACAGATTTTTGCACAGATATTTTTCCTCGCCGTACAGATTGTCAGATTTTTCCAACAAAAAGCACAGAATTATATGTGGCATCCCTGTTCCACGTCGTATATCCATTATACAAAATCAAATAAAGGGGATCAGAAGGGTTAATAATCATCGATATCTTGGTTACGTAATATATGAATGTTCATTACGTTGCGAGTGATCGTTATTGCTGGTCGGTTTCTTTCAGTGAGGTTATTTTTTGGTCTCTTCTATGAACATTGGGATATACTGAATCCCAAAAAACAGGCATATTTCCGACTTACTGAAAGCACCTTACACTCTTCTGCTGTGCTTTTAGTATTGCTTGATGCAAAATTAAATGATAACTTGCTTCGTGAACGAAACACAGTTTTGTACATCTACCAGCTGTTGCAAGTTACCCCGTTTAAGTACTTGTTTTACGAATAATGTGGTAACAAGCAGGATAAACAAAACTAGTCATCATAAATCAAATATTTTGTTTCCTTATTATTCACTTTAATATAAAAAATGCATGTTAGGTGTGACTAATAGAGATTAAAAATTGAAGTAACAGATCAAAAATATAATAAATTCGATCGAAATTGCGTTGTTGCATATTTAAGTTAAGGGAAGGATATAGTTTGAAGTGTAAAAAATATGTTTTGGATCAGTATGTTAATGTCGCGATGTTGATATTTTGAATTTTTTATTACATTGCCATTTGTAAAGCAAAATGTTTATTTAAAAATATGTCATTCGTGTCGTTGTTTGGTGCGTTATTGTTTGTATTCGTTTCTCAAAAAAAATTGTCATAAACATCTTAACTCAAGAACGGATTATCTGATATCAACAATTAACAAACATTTGGCTGGCAAAATATTTTTCCCGATTGGAAAAGTTGAGCTTTATATTTATAAATACACTTAGAAAAATAAGACTACGAGTTCTTTTTGAAAAATTCAGCGGTTTTAATCGTTTTAACAAGTATTTTACTGTGTTCGTACCACTGTATACAGATATTGTATGTCAAATCACCCAAATATGTACAAATATTCGTTTCAATTGAATTTGCTTGTGAATTACGTTGAACTCTTCATACGCCGTCCATTAGTCAAAAATTGATAGGAACATTGAAGCTGTTGAATTTTGTATACTCTGTACATTTGTTACTAAAAAATTAGTTATAAAAACTAAGCACATTTTGTAAAAACCCGCCAAAATTAATAGTAGATCAAGTTGACGAACGTTTGTAGATTATGATAATATCAATGAAATGTCATGATGAACCTAATCCCGAATATTCTTCAAATGCGAAATCGAAAGCTTCATTCGTACTAATTGACTATCCAACATTTTAGAGTTTGACGATGGAATTTTTGTGCCAGCTATGTATCCCTAAGAAGTAGTACACAAATTATGTAACGCATAAATTTCGAATTTTTATATCCTATCCTACTTATGTAACAATAAAAATCGCTTGATGGAATTCCCTCTCCTCAAGTTAACTTTCTCATTCATTTTTAAAAAGAAAATAAAAACAATTTGCAGTGTAGCATATATGAAGCATTCCTGTTATGTTTTACCATTTTTTTAGGTACTATAAACTATAATGTTCAAATATTATACCAATAATGGTTATTGTTATGAAGAAACAGATTACTGTTTCGTTGAAGTATGGATAATAATAATGTTGCAAAATGCATCGACACAATTCTCGGTCTAGATAAGACTAGTAATTGCATGCTGTGGAATAAGAACAACGAACACCATAACTCAGAGCTGATAGAGAAAAATACCAGCCCGGAAAGATTTTTGAACATATATCGGGTTGAACAATTAGAGGTGGGGCTAGCACCCACGCTCTTTCAGTTGGTACCCGAATGTTTTACTTACTAAACTACTGCCGCCCGTTATTTTAGGTAGTCTAATACCTAATTTTGTTTTATTCTCCCAATTCTATCATTTCCCGTATACGCACAACACACTTCCTGTATGACGATAATGTGATTTGCTACTTTTGAGAAATTTTTACGTTAATGACATTTGAAAAAAGCATATTTTTTCAGAAAAACTGTCTGTAGCTTCAGAACCGAAGGAGATAGCGACTTGATTCCTTCAAACAAAATGTGCGTTTTCAATGGATGTGAAAGTGCTCAGAATGCATGATTTGTGAGAAATGAACACGAAAGGAGATATTAAGAAAAAACGGATTTTTTAGTCGACCAAAAAACTTTAAATTGCACCAGCCTATCAACCATTAACGATAGAGTTTTCATTTCTTTAGCAAAGTTACTCAAAATTTAATGCTATTTAACTTTGCTGAACATTTTATTCAGTTAACTTAAATCATAAAAAAGTTTATATTTTGCACTCGCTTATTATGATGAACCCTACTGCCATATAGGCCAAAAAATGCGGAAGTTGAAATATCTAATTTTCTCCGATGATAATATATACCTAGGACTAACGGTTTTAGCGTAATTACTTTTGTCCACCTATATTTGGGTTTCATCCCACAGTACACCGAGAAGATAAACTGTTATCTAGTCGGTTAGTGCGTTAGAAACAAGCAGTGCGTTGCCGACAGTCGCTGCGGTAAGTCTCATGATTAAAACCACCGCCGGGTGTGCTTTTTTATTTATTCTAATATATAATACTAACTGTAACCCCCGCGCGTCGCCTCGCGTCTAATTGAGAGCACATTGGTGGTACGCTATGTAACGCTAACGCTATGTAACTCTATGAAGTGCAACTACGTTACTTTTGCTCATCTTGAATGTAATCTAATATGATTGGTTTGAGTCTTTGCTTAATGTGGGCGATTATTACCACGAAAATACATATCGCGCCCCTCGTTTTGGCGACAGACATAAGCCTCTTATATTTATGATGATATGACTATACGCGGTCATAAGCGGCGCCGTGCCACTGCACAACCCGATCTATTTTTTCGTCTATACTGAAACTTTCCAGTCCATCCAATTATACATTCTTCGCAACAGACAATTCCTCCCTCTCCAAAATATTAGATTCACAAGATTGAGAGCAGATGCCCGCAGTTTTGGATATTAGTACTAAAATATCCGTCGATCAAACGAAGCAGGTCAACAATCTTTCCGGACAGGTGTTTTTCTCTATTAGCACTGAGTTACGGTGCGTCGTTGTGCTTATTCCATGGCATGCAATTACTAGTTTTATCTAGACCATAGTAGGCTTCCGATCCCAAATTCTAAGTAAATACATTAAAGTTTTCAATTGAAATCGATTTTCTACTCTAATAAAAAAGTAGTTAATAAAACAATAGACAGTTTTATACCTATCATTTGAAGGTTCGACTGCTTCTGTTTAATACAGTCGCCATACTGATACACGAGTAATCATGCCGTTACATAAAATATAATGATGTAAATGTAAAAATGTAATGTAATGCATTTATTCTTGCTCAACTATTGTAGTATTAGCTGTTGATAATCATGAAGTACACTAAGATTTCAATATTAGTTTAGCATGTTTTATAGTACGAAAACGAACGTTTGTTTTACGAATTCTTTAGTTGTTTACTACCACGAAGTAAATTCGTAAAATCAGTTCGGAATGTTTCGTACATATAAACAGAGTAGTATCCGATCGAATTATTGTATTTTAAAAAATGCTTCGTGGATTGTACAAATGTACGTTAAAGCTCACGATACAATTAGTACAATGCCGACACCTATCGGAAAATAGCGAAATCTCTTTTTTATCGCTTTAATTTTATTAAGGTTTTATTGCGGTCTTAATCATTACCTCTGGTTTTATTGTGGTATTGCGCAATACCAAGAGGATACGAGTCCAAACACACTTATAACTAGCTAGAAAACCGTAATACAACTGTAAATAAAGCAAATTTATTGTGGTTGCTTATATTACCACGTTAAAACTTGTTGGCTGCACCACGTCTCCTATAAATTTATCATAAGCGTAGTGTAGCAATACAAAATGGCGCACCAATCAAAATTGATCGTATCGCGGGTGCTTGTCAAACCGTAATAAATCTGTTAGTTTTATAGAGCTATTAAAACGGTAACACCCTGACCAAACAGTTTTTACTGCTATTATGAAGAATACTAAAGTTCAACACCAAAATCATTTTTTATGCGAGGTCATATTGCCATATTTTGTTTTAGCTCGCAAACAAAAATTCATCAAAGCAAAATGTTATGCAGAAAGGAATATATTATCGATCGGTTTTCCTGTCACAGGAAGCCACTAAAATGATTTTGCTAGAAATTGAGATTGACTAACTGAATAAATTTATTTTGTTAAAACCACCAGTTTTCGAAAATTGCAAAATTTCGAAGGCGCGTTGATTTTATCCATCTATCATATCAATATGCACGATAAATTTCAATGCGCACATGCTACAAACCAATAAAATTGCTCAAAATTTATTAAATATTCTATGGGATATTTTATTATGGTCACTATAAACAAAATCGATCAGAATGATCTGACAGTAAAACTTTAACTTTTCTGCTCACGGAAGTATTTTCTAGTTGAGATAAAGCTGACGAAAAGATTTCGGTTTTACCAGAGCAAAAAGCGAAAAGCTTAATTAAATTATATGGTGGCTGTCAAGCAGCGAAAGTTTAATTGCTAAGGTTTATTGCTGCTTTTAGCAAATCGTGATTCGACTAGTTGAGCTTATAACCTGATTCTTATAGAGGTTATAAAAACATTCTGACGAGTGGGCCATTTGGTCAGAAAGCAGTTTTATAGCGGTCATCACTGATGACTCATCAGAAAGTTCTGGTGGAGTTCGCCCTTTTGCAAAGTTGGTGCCGAAGTATATTTTCTCTTGCCTACAATCTTCGCAGCCCGATCTGATCGATTACAGAACCACTCAATAGTCGTGCATGAAATGCGTTCTAATGTGAAATGTGCTACGAATATTTTCTCGCACTAAATACGAACCATTCGCAATAACAGCATGTGCGGTAGAAAATAAGCCCACCAACGTTTGTGTGGTATGTAACTTTTTTTATAAGCTATGAATATAGTTTTACGACTACTTTTTCTACAAAAATATGAAATTATGTTCTTAGTGTAGGGCGACATCGAAAATTGTACTGTGATTGTTGATCTTAAAAATGTAGCATGCAAAATAGTAATATCCCAAGCAACAATGTGAGTTTTATTGTACTCTTATGGCGGTCTTCATGACCAATTTTGGTCTTGAATTCCATCATAAGAGTGTAATAAAACCCAAATTGTTACTTGGGATCTTTAGCATAACACTATCAATATCACTCGCATTTTCATGTATCGTAATGTAAAGCTGTTTAAGGAAGCTGGTGAAGTTCGAGATCGTCAACGATCCGGCCATCAAAAGTAATTAAAACCGTAAAAGCACGAATCTGGCGAAAACCGGTATGAATTGGAACTAAGTACGTACAAGTAGTACACTGGGTCTCTATTTCAAGGCACACTAAAACTAAAACGCAAACAAAGCGAAGTGTGCACAAACAAATTCTTGTTACTGATGAGACAATTTCCACAATCGAACAATCCTTTAATATATAGAATGAGCATGTGGCTATGCTGGATCAATAAGACTGTTACAATGGCCTTTTATTCATGTGCCCATCTGGCATGTAAAAAAACTCGATCGTCACAGGAAGCGTCCGAGATTATTCTGTGAGCCGAATAAGGCCATTACGTACTGCTGTGTGTGTACTGCTTTGGTGATGAGTGAGCTATGATGGATCCTCCCATATGGTATCGATGTACGACTCTGGTGCTAACAAACCGGTCGTCGGTTGTTCAAATTTCTCCTAGATGAGCTTCTTATGGTCAATAGGATCATTTCACTAAACCCGCTTTTCTTCTGTACTATAACAGCGGACTGATTGAGTAGAAGAAACATCAGGGGTGGCATTACGATTCTCGTTTCGAGTGACTTTGGTTCGTTTCGCCAATTCGTTTAACGTGGTCGAAACGAACCAAAATCACTAGAAACGAGAATCGCAATGTCACCCCAGGTTAACTTTTGAAAACGGAATGTGGCACCAGGTTTTGTTTTCGTTTGCTCGGCTCTGCGTGTGATAGAGATATATTTTTTCAAAAAAAAGAGTGAAAATTGGAAGGAAATGGGAATTGTTTAACCAAACAACCCAACCAGCAATTTAAGTTTCCTTTCGTTCCTCTAGTGAGTTTCATGACCAATTTCATAAAACCGCTAATAAAACTATGAGCTCCACTAAAATCTTCGGATGACCGCTATAATAAACTGTCAGGCCATAAGCTCAAGAAGGTTTATTATGCTCAGTTGAAAACAGCAATGGAACCGATTGTGCTTTTCGCTGCTTCACAACAACAACCTTATTCTAATTCTAGTGTTTTCGTTTTGTTCGACAGAGCTATAAAACATATAGCTTGCTGTGTAAAAAACTAAATCTCCCAGACAGCCTTAGTACCTTGAAAATATAAACCCGTTATCAAAAAAGGTGAAGTTTTATTGTCAGATCATCCTAATCGTTTTCATTTACAGCGACCATATTAAAATATCCGAAATAATATATGATATATCTTTAACAGTAGTTGTGCAGCATATGCGCATTAAATTTTAACGTGCTTATTGGAATGCTTTCGTTCCTCTAGTGAGTTTCATGACCAATTTCATAAAACCGCTAATAAAACTATGAGCTCCACTAAAATCTTCGGATGACCGCTATAATAAACTGTCAGGCCATAAGCTCAAGAAGGTTTATTATGCTCAGTTGAAAACAGCAATGGAACCGATTGTGCTTTTCGCTGCTTCACAACAACAACCTTATTCTAATTCTAGTGTTTTCGTTTTGTTCGACAGAGCTATAAAACATATAGCTTGCTGTGTAAAAAACTAAATCTCCCAGACAGCCTTAGTACCTTGAAAATATAAACCCGTTATCAAAAAAGGTGAAGTTTTATTGTCAGATCATCCTAATCGTTTTCATTTACAGCGACCATATTAAAATATCCGAAATAATATATGATATATCTTTAACAGTAGTTGTGCAGCATATGCGCATTAAATTTTAACGTGCTTATTGGAATGATAAGTATCTAAAATTAACGCGCTATCATAATCATGCAAATTTTGGAAACCAGTATTTAAAAATATAAATTTTGGTGAATGACCCTTTGGGTTAAAACCACTCAAAAAAAAAAAATATAAATTTATTCGATAACTCAATTTTAGTTTCTAGCAAAATCATTCTAGTAGCATTCTGACATGAAAACCGATTAATAATAACTTCCTTTCTGCAACTTACAGTGTGTTTGAGGAATTATTGTTTGGCGACTCAAAACATGCAAGGAAACAGCAATATTGCCTTGCATAAAAAAACATTTCAGCGTTGAACTCTAATGTTCTTCATAACATCAGCAATAAATCTGTTTGGTCAGGGTGTTACCTTATTAATAGCACCATAAAACTAACAGTTTTATTGTGGTTTACAGACAATCGCAATAACATCAGTTTTTACTAGTGTACCATATTGTATTGCTACACTCTATAAGCAGCAGGTTTCATTTGTGTTTTTTTGCTCAATACATGCACATTTGATTACAGCACTTCAGCGAAAGTAGTGTATAGGGCAGTTGTAGAGTTAATTATTATCTACAATATTGTTCAAGAAAGCATAATATTGTCTTTTGAGCTATAGAGCGGCTATGTCGTTGGTAGCCAAAAGAACACACTTTCTGCTACCAACCGGAGGGGTCTGGGAGAATGGGGGGGGTCCCATACAAACATACAAATAACAACAAATTTTCGCCTAAGTCGAGCAATCAAGTCGACTAATCAAGCAAATATACCACAATAGATCAAATTAATGGTCGCAGTGGTCAAATCTTCCGACAAAAAAATCAAGCAAATGGAACTACATCTGGCATATGGGGGTTTTTGGAGGCAGGATATTTTTATATGGTGGCTTAAAACCCCTCCCCCCTCAGAGAAGTGGGGGTCCCATACAAATGAAACACAAATTTCTGCATAACTCGGGAACTAATCGACTAAATGAACCAAATTTGGCAAGTGGGGATTTTTGATGCAGGGCATCTTTGTCTAGGTTCAATTGTTTTCCTAGGTCTACTGACCTCTGTTACTTTCCTTCAGTAGGGTCCGAGCGAGCGATAGCGAGTAAGGAGGGGATCACACCCGCGAAATGATGCTTTCTGCGTAAAAGTTTTCCGTAAAATGGTACTTTTCGCGAAATAGTTATCCGCAAAGCACTATATTCCACGTCATGGTCAACAGAGAATTGGTTTTCCGCGAAATAGTATTCGGCCGAACGTTATGCAATCACGGCGAATATTTTAACGCTTTCAGTTTTATTTTATCTGGCGAAGCAATAGGGGGAGTTATTTTCTGCTTTAGTGCGAGGGAAAATTGAAAATTCGTTTATTCTACCCATAGTTGACCTAATTGCCAAAATGAATCATCAAAGGTAGAACTCCTCAGAAACTTTGCAAAACTGAAATCGTGACACCGGTCGTCTGAAATTTACATTTTACGTAAAGCACAGCCTAATTTGTGGCATTACGAAGGTTGCCGGGTCAGTATCATAATAAAACCAGAGTTAATGATTAATACTGCAATAAAACCTTAATAAAATTCAAGTAAAACCAAGTGGCCTTAGAATTTTTGGAGCGCCTTAGTAGAATACGAAACCTGAAATTAAATAAAAAAGAAAACTTTCCAATTACATTCTACTATATAGATTTATTTTTGACAAATACGTATTTAGCCTACGACTTGCAGGCTTCTTTAGTGTGTATTTTCGAAAACAGACACTGAAGAAGCCTGCAAGTCGTAGGCGAAATACGTATCTGTCAAGAATAAATATCCTAAGTAACCATTTGGGTTTTATCACACTCTTATTATGGCATTTAAGACCAAAATTGGTCTTGAAAACCATCATAAGAGTACAATAAAACTCACATTGTTGCTTGGGATACATAGTAGAATTTAATTGGAAAGTTTTCTTTTTAATTTAATTTCAGGCCTTAGAAGTTGGAAGTTAAATGGTAATCATTTCAAATGACTTATTGGAAAAAACACCTCTAAAAATGATTTGGGATCTTTCTGTGTCCAGTATTCCGTGTATCAGTATTTATGACTATCTATGATGACGTTGCATTATTCCCCTCTCCCATACCAGTTCAACAGCGAATAGCAAAAGCTCATTTTCCTCTCATGCGTTACGTAATTTGTGTATGATTGCACATGGTGTATTGGAATACGACTATTCTCGAGCCAGTGCACTTCCTTGGTCTATTTGATTCTATAGCTATGATTATAAAATGCCTAAAAATAAATTATATTTTTTTCACAGTCGTTATACCGTGAAAAGGATTATTACTTTGACTTAAATAAATTAAATTTAAAGCAGTTATACAGTAAAGGAGCCAAATAAATGAAATGGAACTAGCTCATGTAGGGATACAAATCAAGTTGATTTGTCCATCATGTAATTGTATACATGTTGCTTGATGGATTCCAGACAGCGAAAAATAAAATGCAATGGAATAAAATTTAACTTTGATAACATTCATGTTCCAATACATCGTACTGCAAGTGAAAAAGATAGCAGTTTTCAAGATATTTAATTTCTGACTTTAATTACCAGGTCACAAAAAAGCCCATAATGATCGGAAGCAGCTTATAAACAAACAATAAATATGACTATGACTTTCACGCTAGGTTCTGGTAGAATTCTGTAATTTTTCTACACCTGTTGTCTTATATCTGCGATTGCGAATGTCTATTTGATGAGATAAAGACTGCATGGCACAATAAAGTTTCCAGTAGGATACTTTAGAGAAGCACCTCAAAACGCGTCGATACGCACATCACCCGATAAGAAAAGCGTGAAAAAATGTTGACTAAATATATATCGAGTAGATCTTCGGCGTAACAAGAAGTCGAAAAAGATTTTTTTGAATGGGGAGACGTTCTTAGGTTATCTAGGATAACTTTTACACCTTGATCGAACAGTAGAGTAACGAGCATTCGTAGGAGCACGTTGCATCATACAATATAATAATTCCGGCTTTTATTTGTTGAGAATTGGACCATTGTGGTTTACAATTCCTCTCAATTTAGTCAATTTATAACAGCGTGTCGGAGAAGTGGTAGTGTAATCCTCGATGAGTCACAAGAATTCACAATAGAAATCGCACTATTAACCAGTGAAATGATTCACACTTAAATCAATAACAAGTAATAACAATAATGATAACTATTTCTTAACAACAGTATTTAATTGTGTTCATTTATCAATCTCGTATCGTATTTGTTACATCCTACCTAAAAAATTAAACAACATACATTGTGATATGTTTCTTATTTTCTGTTTATGGTACGTTAAAAACACTGCAAAATCTCCTGCTGTAAAGAAGAGTTTTCTGTAGGATTGTAATTATTCTGTCCAGTAGCTTGTATTTCCACCTATTTAACCTTCATCCGATGCGAGTGTTAGTCAGCACGATTTCAATGATACATTAACATTGTTCCGGCTTGTAGTAGTTTAGTTAGTCACACCTGCATGACCATATCTGGATTTGAAAACTTAAATCCATTGAATAAAAATATCTTCATTTAGTTTTTATGTATTGTAGTTCGAATGGAATATCGAAACGAGTGCTTTGTCGTAGTAAGTAGTGGAATGTATCACACACAGCAATAGAAAAGCGCCAGTAGAAGGGAAAAATTGCTAAGGAACAACAAAATCATGGCTATGTGTCCGAAGCAAATTTTCCTCAATCGACGCAAGCTTGTTTGGCAGCAATATGCATAGTTAAGAATTCAATTTAATATATGAACCAATCGGAAAAACTGTAGATATATTATAAATTACAACTAATATGCACAAAACTTCTATTTTTTCGATATCATAATCAATAACGAAACTAATGTTCAATTGGAACATTTTGGAAAGCATAAATAATCAATCAAAAAGTCACAGCATTAGTCGATAAGATCGCGTAAAGTTTCGGCACTAAATAGCGAGGACGAAATCTCTCTGATCAAACAACTAACAAAAATTGTCGCTAACTACTTAGCGTACGATTCGGTATCTTGGAAGCCGGACCTCAGTGCAGTTAGCATTAGAGCACAAACAAATTCCTTTTCACGTTACATACCTGAACTGGTTAGAAAAATTACCATCCCCTTGTTTCGAGCCAAAAACAATCAGACCTAGCGATACGTACCTTGACCAATTGAATCTAATGAGCAATAAAAGGACAGTACTTCCTTTTTGACTAAAATAACCCTACTTCAGTCCCTTTTACTTTCACATACAATCGCCAGTCTCTGCAAAATCAAACTACCCCTTTTCCGTCGTTTCCTCGTTCCTGTATTATTAACAGCATGAACTCAATGATACTCCTACATGTTGTGTATGTAAATCCTTGTCTTACTAAACCAGAATGAATTGAGCTCTACATGTCCCACTTGCAATTGCAAACTAATAAAAATCGTCGTTCATGTGTTTATCTGATGCCACAAGCAATCGGCTCAGGAATTAGACGTTAAATTACAGCCTACTTTCCTCGTAATATGTTCACTTATGTTTCCAACACCACTCTAACTGACTCTGTCCCGAACCTTCATACTAGGATCCTGTCGTTAACCGTCCCACACCCACCTTTAAACCTTCCTCTCAGTTGCTTTAGTTTTTCTGTTTCATGTCACCTAACATTTCTGTAAAAGCATTTAGTTTTGACAAAACAATGTTGCTTACAATGTTTGGAAATAGAATGTAGCCGACGGCTGTCGTTCTGGAGCCCTGCCAGGAACTGCATTTTCTATTAGTAGGATCATATTTCATTCGAAACATTGTGTTGAAGCAATTTTGTCTACTACATCAACAATCGAAATTTATTTTCTACTATTAAACCATGTGATAAAAGTTTCGCAAATTCTTCTTTTTTTGTACGCTTAAATTTTTAAATGTCTTTTTAGTGATTAAAAGAAGTTGTTAAAGCAACGATAAACCAATATTGCTCTGTGAAAAACTTAGAATCATCAAATAACAATATTCGAAATAACCTAATCATTTTGTTTTTTGTTATACTATTCTCCAAATATGGTCGTAAATTGTCAAATTTGTAACAAATGAATTAACACTGGAAATTAGTTATTGTCGTGGACGGACGGCGGTTGCATTCTGTTTTCAAGTTGTTGTGGGACCAACGGAAGTGCGTCTCTAGCAAACGTTGATGTTGTTCATTCGTGTAGTTTTGTTGGTTTTTCTAATGACATATATATTTTATAAAATACTAATATATTTTTATTATTCGCTTTCCGTTTTCCGTGAAATGTGTGGAATTGGGCATAATGATACGAATGCCCCGGCGAAAATTCGGACCACCTACATGACTCTTCTTCGGCGCGGATCGGCCACCATATTGACGTATTCGGCGGAATCTGTTAAATTTTGTGTGTGCGTGTGTTTTGTGCCTGTGTTCCAAAAAATATTCCTTCTCGTTATCCCCCAAAGACATATCGTGGTGTGCGGTCACATAACGTACGAGTCGGTGTCACATTTCCTGAAGGATTTTCTGCACGAAGATCGTGAGGATGTGGACGTGGAAGTGGTATTTTTACATCGGTAAGTGATTCCCGTTGGCCAAGTTACGCATTTTACCTTTAGTTTCCTTTCTGTTGTGTGCTAGTTAGGTATTCGCGCAAATCTACTTTAGCTAGAGTTTTTAATCAAAACAATCCCTCTATCTGGTTATTAGTCACTACATACCTCATATCCGATTTTCTTATTGCCATACGTATATAGTTTGATAAAAAATAATTAATAATGATATATAATCGAGCCAAGATAAAACGTGCTACTCATCAATTATAATATTAAAGTAATTTTTAACCGAGTTTTGTTTCAAAGCTATACTACAATGTCATTCCAAATTAATGAGCAACTTCCATCAATCTAATCGTCCCTAAGACCATCTCATTCATACCTATCTATCTAACTCTCACTTTCTACTTACTTTAAGTTCAATGTGCTAAGTTTTCCATCTTCATGCCATTCTGACCACCCTCTGCCATCGTAGTGACTTTCTTTCACCGCTTTGTTGAATCTATCAAATTTACTATATATCACTCGTATAATATGAACAAAATATTAACGTAATAAACCAAAAATACCTGTACAAATACGAATGTAGAAAGGAGCCTGATCTGGAACTCGAAGGTCTCTTGAAGCGACATTACACAACGGTGGAGTTTTTTCAGGGAACTATGATGAACGCAGTCGATTTGGAGCGAGTTAAGGTACATCCCACAAAGTTTCAAATATTCTTCCAAAAAAACAGAAAAATATACAAACATTTTCTTTCGTTGGACAAGCGAGCACTGCTCTAAGCTGAATGCTAGTTCTTCGACGATTTACTTCTAAACGGGGAAGTATCGTTCGAAGTAAAAAGTGGAATTTTGAACATTATCAACCGTCCATTTTTCATTGAAAAACAACAAACACAACTTAAAAATAAGAAAAATAAACTACACACTCTTCGCGCACATATTCAGCACCGAATATTCTGAGTAATTAAGAAACACCAACCCACAACAAAACCACTATGATCACAACCACTTCCACCACCATCAAAACCGCCTCTCACCAGTAACAGTGAAGCCAGTAATATCACAGCATTACCTCTAGAGGTAACATCATTTTATCTTTCGTTCATTTTGTATAGAGCTTCAGCTCGATAGCGACCATAGAATTACAAATGAATTTTCCAATATCTCAGTACATCTCGCACTTTCGGCGCAATTCGGACACGTTTAATCCCGTGGTTGAATCGATATTCGCAGAACATCATTACAAACTGGCTTTGCAGTAATCGTTTTCGCTCCAGGATTGTACCACATAATATTTGCGACGGCCAAATTATCTAAAAACAAATATAAAATTGAATATCAAATTAAATCAACGGTCAACGGTCCTGGTGCGAGTTTCTGGATTTCGCCAAAAACCAACAAACAGTACTATTTTCAGCACATCGATTAAACTGAAACATAACTTATCGATGGCGCCAAGCCACTGCTAGCATAGCCACCAAATGGTATAGACAGTATAGTGGCTACGTTGTTTCGCTTACTTAGAATTTCGTTTCGCCTGTATCTAGGCAAAATAGATGGCAGCACTGCTCCGCATAGTTACCCGCTTCGCGATCGGTACTGCTTCGGGCTTTTACGAGTTGAAGCAATACTAAACAGGATCCGCCCAAAGTTCATGTTCAATTATTGTCATCGATGGTAATATATCCTAGCGAAAAAAATATTTCGTTTGGGAATATGTTACCATCACGATATCTATTTGATTGCATGATAAAGGTATGCTATCTTTCCATTATTCAATAATACTTTTTCCTTTTCCGATGCTCTGTCGACTTCAACTTCATTGTAATATTTTCATTTGTTCGCATTTTATTCCGTTTTCCTTTCGTTTTCAAAACGTATCAGCAATAATCTATAGATTATTTTGGAATGCCGCATCTTTTTCACACAAAATTTTTAACTGCTATTTATTTATCTAATAATGTCTCAAGTTAACTTTTTCATTGCTTCCGAATTTGAAAAGTGTTTTACTAACTACCAGTTTGCTTAAATCTTCTCTACAATACTGCAATAAGAAATAAAAGCTTATTTGAAGAATCCTTTTCCTCACTCAAACTAATACTAACAAAATCCGCGTTTAGCTGCAGCCACAGCTTCAGACGATGAACTTGATAGAAAAAAATAGTTCAATCTTTTAATATTATAATTGATCGATGCTACCGAAACGAGTAAATATCATAAATCAGAGATTCTTCCTTTTCAAAGTGAACTTGAAGCGTGAATCATACTTGTTCTCTAAGTTGTTTCTTACACCTTTAAACTAACAATAATCCTTTGTGTTTTCTTTTTGCTTTCTACTTCGCTTGTTTCGAAATGAATAATGAATCTCTCGCGATATTATTTTCTCTCGGGCTGTATATGTTTCAAACGCGAAATGCGCTGTCTGTAACATTCATGTTCTACCGCTCTGTTCGCGATCACTGCCTACCGAGAATTTGCGTAAATATGATAAAAAAATGAATAATCAAACCACATAAATGAAATTCAATTATAATCAAAAATCGAATGATTCCGTTGCTTATTCCCGTTGCGTATCAATGAAACCAAACAAATGATCAAAACCAAATCGAAAATCGAACTTCCCCTCAAAGTAAACCACCCGATCTGGAGCTGGAAGGTCTGTTCAAGCGCCACTTCACCACCGTGGAGTTTTTCCAGGGGACCATTATGAGTCCGATCGATCTACAGCGGGTCAAGGTAAAGCATATTGACAAACAACCACACAAAAGATACAACACCACCCATCAACATCGACTTTTCGTTTTTGATTTGAACATTTCGTTTTGTTAAGACACTATACTAACGCCACATACCAGGAAACACCGAAGAAAACGACACTTTCTTGACTTGCGTATGTTCGATTCTGAATTGTCTTTCAACAGCAACAAAAACATCAGCTACCACAATTGGAAATACTACTGAAACAACTACAAATTGATATTCAGTTTAATTTTATTTCTTTAGTCTTTGCCCTTAGTTGAACTGTCTTGTGTATATACTGGTTTCCCTTGCCCTGAATGCATCGGTTTGTTGTAGCTTTCACAAGTAGTGCGTTGCAGGATAATAATCAAAAATCAACCTTAATCCACCACCTAATGGTGAATGTATGCCATCCTCACGTAGCACCACAATTATGTCGAATTGGGCTTCTTCTACTGTCAACAAATGATAATGAAAAAATTAAATCACGCTGCTAGGTGGATGGAACAGGTTTCGAACAGTTTTATGTTAAATCAAAACATATTTGAGCCTATTTTCCCAAATTAGCGATGCATCGAAATTTGACTTTTCCTTCACACTGTTACTAAGTACCCTGCGCCTCCATTAAATTTTAAACTATTTGAATAAATTCAATGAAAACTATTTTTAAGTAATAAAACAAATATCACTCGAGTTGACATGCAATATTTTTAATATAAGCCGACTGTTTTCCGAAATTTAATTGGAAAAGTTATTTTGAAGCAAAATTATTTATAGTTTTTTCTTTCTAAGGAAGACATAAATATACCTACGATGATTGATTTCTTGTTCTATTTTTTACTGTTAATTAATATAGCACGTTTTTTTTCAAACAATCAATGCTTTCTTAATAGAAAATAAAAGTTCAATGTAAAAAATCAGTGCCATTGAGACATCAAATCAGGTGACAGCTTGTCAAAATCACAGCAGTGCTAATTTTGACGGATGGTATTATGTAGAAGCATGGTTAGAAAATAATGATTGGCACTGATATCAATGATAAATATGAATAAATTTAAACGATTAACAAATCTCTTACCCCAAACTACAACAAAGCCTCAAATTATACAGAAACATTCTTCTCACCATATAAAACTAAAAGATTTATCACGGCCTCGAGTTCCACAAAGGTATGGTAATTAAAAGATTACTACAAAATGGTGGTGATGAAATTATGACAGATCCATCACATGGGGTTCGCTTTATATGCAATAACAGATTGTAAACAGATTATACAAATAGTTGCAATATCAGATAAATTCTGATAATTTAAATTGAAATACTCAGTAACTGATATTCTATTTTCAGTATATTTAGATATTTTCGTAGTTTCTAATCATAGTTGTCGAGTCGTCTATAGGCGTTCCATGCGAATAGAATCGTATAAAGACGCTGCCACAGTATGATTGCTGCAGAATACCCACATTGCGCGTGTTTTGCTGTTGTTAAATTTGCTCCCCACCCTATAGGACTGTGCAATCTTCACGTGACTTCGCGTTTTATCCTTCTTCTCACATATACTGTTCCCATGGCCACTGCAAATAATTCTTTTACACCAGGTGAACCCCGAAGATTCACAGGTCCTCTTCCAGTAGTGTGCCATGGCCATAGTGGACAACCGATTCAATTAAAATTTTGTACAAGGTGTACTTTGTACGGAGGCTCAGGTTATTCGGCCAAAAATGTTTATAGAGTCTATAATAAGGTCGACTTCTACTGATAATATGCTTTCTTTTCTCATGGCTACTATTGTTGTCCTGGATTACCTTTATTAAGCAAAGTAAGCATTTGACTATCCCAAACTGTTTAAGCATTTCTTCGTCATCATCTTGTTTTTATTCTTCCTTTTCCAATTCTTTTTCTTTTTCTTATTCTTCTTCATCTTCGTAACTGGTTCGACGTCTCCAGTTCGGTGGAAACCCAATGCTCACCAGATGCTCTATCTGGTTTTGTGTTCACGGACCCTTTTCGAGCGGGGTGTCTTATGGGTGTCCAATTAACTCGATCTTGGGCCTCTCGTCGCCAATTTCCCAGTTGTCTCAGAAGTCGCAAATTCGCTTTCGACCTGGTCAAGCCATCTTGCATGTTAAGCCCCCTGTTCCTGGTGCCGGTGGGGTTGTTGAAGAGAACTGTTTTCGTCGCACTGT